>NC_086445.1:348132614-348457891 GCF_028390025.1 Pseudophryne corroboree
AACATTGAGGAAACGGCTTCACTGAGAACATCCTTCCGGCTTAGAATATGGCATTCAACCGCCACGCCGTCAGACGCAGTCGCGGTAAGTCTTGATACACGCCCTGATCTAGTTGTAACAGTTCCTCACGTAAAGGAAGAGGGCAGGAAACTCCCATGAGCAAATCATGAAAAACTGGATAGCAAAACCTCCTTGGCTAAATCAGACTGGTAGACTTACCAGTTGTATCCGCCGAGAGTGACTGAACAGAGGGCTCACCAAACAGCTGTATACCTCCCCCGAGTACCTCTCGGAGACAACCTCAGCATTTTCTCGGCTATATCTCCTGCAGTCACGCGGCAGTCTGCTGCAATGTTATAAGTAGAATCAACATAAGCAAGCTTACCCACTCTGGGTAGGGTAATTCTATTGGATGCCTACCCGAATACAACCCTCCCTCATGTGCATGCAATGCAAATAAGGCCAAAGTATAGAAATAAAATATCACTTAGCTTCCTGTGTATGATCCTTTGCGACCGGGCTCTGCGTCGACCAGGCGTTGACTGCCGTAATGTTCTCTCCGCGTCGGGAAGAGAATAATACTCGGACTCCTTGAGAGGATCGAAAACCAACTCGTCACGGCCAATCTAGAGCTTAATCAACAGAGCGATCAGCACATGAGAAGAATACCATTATCTTAGCATTCATGGATATACATAATGTAATACACAATAAAACACACATATCCTAACCATGCATATATAAATATATATATACATATAGATATAACAAGTGGATTGTCCAGACCCGCCAGGTCCCAGCAATGTGTTGTGAATGTGTATGACCATGTACTGACGTGCCCCCGATGTGGATCTACCAGGAATGTTATAGTCGACAGAAACTGAGTAAATGTCGACAGCAAGGAGTAGTAAGCGGGCAAAAAATAATAATAATCTTAGAACCCCGAGGGGTCTGAGGGAAGTATACATATACAATTTCAATAACACTCCCCCCACATATACCTATAAATATATACATATATATACACTGCTCAAAAAAATAAAGGGAACACTAAAATAACACATCCTAGATCTGAATGAATGAAATATTCTTATTAAATACTTTGTTCTTTACATAGTTGAATGTGCTGACAACAAAATCACACAAAAAATAAGAATTTACTTACCGATAATTCTATTTCTCGTAGTCCGTAGTGGATGCTGGGGACTCCGTCAGGACCATGGGGATTAGCGGCTCCGCAGGAGACAGGGCACAAAAGTAAAAGCTTTAGGATCAGGTGGTGTGCACTGGCTCCTCCCCCTATGACCCTCCTCCAAGCCTCAGTTAGGATACTGTGCCCGGACGAGCGTACACAATAAGGAAGGATTTTGAATCCCGGGTAAGACTCATACCAGCCACACCAATCACACTGTACAACCTGTGATCTGAACCCAGTTAACAGTATGATAACAACGAAGGAGCCTCTGAAAAGATGGCTCACAACAATAATAACCCGATTTTTGTAACAATAACTATGTACAAGTATTGCAGACAATCCGCACTTGGGATGGGCGCCCAGCATCCACTACGGACTACGAGAAATAGAATTATCGGTAAGTAAATTCTTATTTTCTCTGACGTCCTAAGTGGATGCTGGGGACTCCGTCAGGACCATGGGGATTATACCAAAGCTCCCAAACGGGCGGGAGAGTGCGGATGACTCTGCAGCACCGAATGAGAGAACTCCAGGTCCTCCTCAGTCAGGGTGTGCCCCTGACCAAGTATCAGCTCGGCAAAGTTGTAAAGCCGAGACCCCTCGGGCAGCCGCCCAAGATGAGCCCACCTTCCTTGTGGAATGGGCATTTACATATTTTGGCTGTGGCAGACCTGCCACAGAATGTGCAAGCTGAATTGTACTACACATCCAACTAGCAATCGTCTGCTTAGAAGCAAGAGCACCCAGTTTGTTGGGTGCATACAGGATAACAGCAAGTCAGTCTTCCTGACTCCAGCCGTCCTGGAAACTATATTTTCAGGGCCCTGACAACATCTAGCAACTTGGAGTCCTCCAAGTCCCTAGTAGCCGCAGGTACCACAATAAGCTGGTTCGGGTGAAACACTGACACCACCTTAGGGAGAAACTGGGGATGAGTCCGCAGCTCTGCCCTGTCCGAATGGACAATCAGATATGGGCTTTTTTAGACAAACGCCGCCAATTCTGACACTCGCCTGGCCGAGGCCAGGGCCAACAGCATGGTCACTTTCCCTGTGAGATATTTCAAATCCACAGATTTGAGCGGTTTAAACCAATGTGATTTTAGGAATCCCAGAACTACGTTGAGATCCCACAGTGCCACTGGAGGCACAAAAAGGGGGTTGTATATGCAGTACTCCCTTGACAAACTTCTGGACTTCAGGAACTGAAGCCAATTCTTTCTGGAAGAAAATCGACAGGGCCGAAATTTGAACCTTAATGGACCCCAATTTGAGGCCCATAGACACTCCTGTTTGCAGGAAATGCAGGAAACGACCGAGTTGAAATTTCTTCATGGGGCCTTCCTGGCCTCACACCACGCAACATATTTTCGCCACATGTGGTGATAATGTTGTGCGGTCACCTCCTTCCTGGCTTTGATCAGGGTAGGAATGACCTCTTCCGGAATGCCTTTTTCCCTTAGGATCCGGCGTTCAACCGCCATGCCGTCAAACGCAGCCGCGGTAAGTCTTGGAACAGACATGGTACTTGCTGAAGCAAGTCCCTTCTTAGCGGCAGAGGCCATGAGTCCTCTGTGAGCATCTCTTGAAGTTCCGGGTACCAAGTCCTTCTTGGCCAATCCGGAGCCACGAGTATAGTTCTTACTCCTCTACGTCTTATAATTCTCAATACCTTGGGTATGAGAAGCAGAGGAGGGAAGACATACACCGACTGGTACACCACGGTGTTACCAGAACGTCCACAGCTATTGCCTGAGGGTCTTTTGACCTGGCGCAATACTTGTCCAGTTTTTTGTTCAGGCGGGACGCCATCATGTCCACCTTTGGTCTTTTCCAACGGTTCACAATCATGTGGAAGACTTCCCGATGAAGTCCCCACTCTCCCGGGTGGAGGTTGTGCCTGCTGAGGAAGTCTGCTTCCCAGCTGTCCACTCCCGGAATGAACACTGCTGACAGTGCTATCACATGATTTTCCGCCCAGCGAAAAATCCTTGCAGTTTCTGCCATTGCCCTCCTGCTTCTTGTGCCGCCCTGTCTGTTTACGTGGGCGACTGCCGTGATGTTGTCCCACTGGATCAATACCGGCTGACCTTGAAGCAGAGGTCTTGCTAAGCTTAGAGCATTGTAAATTGCCCTTAGCTCCAGTATATTTATGTGGAGAAAAATCTCCAGACTTGATCACACTCCCTGGAAATTTTTTCCCTGTGTGACTGCTCCCCAGCCTCTCAGGCTGGCCTCCGTGGTCACCAGCATCCAATCCTGAATGCCCAATCTGCGGCCCTCTAGAAGATGAGCACTCTGTAACCACCACAGGAGAGACACCCCTGTCCCTGGAGACCGGGTTATCCGCTGATGCATCTGAAAATGCGATCCGGACCATTTGTCCAGCAGATCCCACTGAAAAGTTCTTGCGTGGAATCTGCCGAATGGAATCGCTTCGTAATAAGCCACCATTTTTCCCAGGACTCTTGTGCAATGATGCACTGACACTTTTCCTGGTTTTAGGAGGTTCCTGACTAGCTCGGATAACTCCCTGGCTTTCTCCTCCGGGAGAAACACCTTTTTCTGCCCTGTGTCCAGAACCATCCCTAGGAACAGCAGACGTGTCGTCGGAAACGGCTGCGATTTTGGATATTTAGAATCCACCCGTGCTGTCGTAGAACTACTTGAGATAGTGCTACTCCGACTTCCAACTGTTCTCTGGACCTTGCCCTTATCAGGAGATCGTCCAAGTAAGGGATAATTAAGACGCCTTTTCTTTGAAGAAGAATCATCATTTCGGCCATTACTTTGGTAAAGACCCGGGGTGCCGTGGACAATCCAAACGGCAGCGTCTGAAACTGATAGTGACAGTTCCGTACCACGAAACTGAGGTACCCTTGGTGAGAAGGGCAATTTGGGACATGGAGGTAAGCATCCTTGATGTCCAGGGACACCATATAGTCCCCTTCTTCCTGGTTCGCTACCACTGCTCTGAGTGACTCCATCTTGATTTGAACCTTTGTATGTAAGTGTTCAAAGATTTCCCATTTAGAATAGGTCTCACCGAGCCGTCTGGCTTCAGTACCACAATATAGTGTGGAATAATACCCCTTTCCTTGTTGTAGGAGGGGTACTTTGATTATCACCTGCTGGGAATACAGCTTGTGAATTGTTTCCAATACTGCCTCCCTGTCGGAGGAAGACGTTGGTAAAGCAGACATCAGGAGCCTGCGAGGGGGAGACGTCTCGAATTTCCAGTCTGTACCCCTGGGATACTACTTGTAGGATCCAGGGGTCCACTTGCGAGTGAGCCCACTACGCGCTGAAACTCTTGAGACGACCCCCCACCGCACTTGAGTCCGCTTGTACGGCCCCAGCGTCATGCTGAGGACTTGGCAGAAGCTGTGGAGGGCTTCTGTTCCTGGGAATGGGCTGCCTGCTGCAGTCTTCTTCCCTTTCCTCTATCCCTGGGCAGATATGACTGGCCTTTTGCCCGCTTGCCCTTATGGGGACGAAAGGACTGAGGCTGAAAAGACGGTGTCTTTTTCTGCTGAGATGTGATTTGGGGTAAAAAAGGTGGATTTTCCAGCTGTTGCCGAGGCCACCAGGTCCGATGGACCGACCCCAAATAACTCCTCCCCTTTATACGGCAATACTTCCATGTGCCGTTTGGAATCTGCATCACCTGACCACTGTCGTGTCCATAAACATCTTCTGGCAGATATGGACATCGCACTTACTCTTGATGCCAGAGTGCAAATATCCCTCTGTAGTCAATAAAATACTGTCCCTGTCAAGGGTATCAATATTTTCAGTCAGGGAATCCGACCAAGCCACCCCAGCGCTGCACATCCAGGCTGAGGCGATCGCTGGTCGCAGTATAACACCAGTATGTGTGTATATACCTTTTTAGGATATTTTCCAGCCTCTCAGCTGGCTCCTTGAGGACGGCCCTATCTGGAGACGGTACCGCCACTTGTTTTGATAAGCGTGTGAGCGCCTTATCCACCCTAAAGGGTGTTTCCCAACGCGCCCTAACTTCTGGCGGGAAAGGGTATACCGCCAATAATTTTCTATCGGGGGAAACCCACGCATCATCACACACTTCATTTAATTTATCTGATTCAGGAAAAACTACAGGTAGTTTTTTCACACCCCACATAATACCCTTCTTGTGGTACTTGTAGTATCAGAAATATGTAACACCTCCTTCATTGCCCTTAACATGTAACGTGTGGCCCTAAAGGAAAATACGTTTGTTTCTTCACCGTCGACACTGGAGTCAGTGTCCGTGTCTGTGTCTGTGTCGACCGACTGAGGTAAATGAGCGTTTTACAGCCCCTGACGGTGTTTGAGACGCCTGGACAGGTACTAATTTGTTTGCCGGCCGTCTCATGTCGTCAACCGACCTTGCAGCGTGTTGACATTATCACGTAATTCCTTAAATAAGCCATCCATTCCGGTGTCGACTCCCTAGAGAGTGACATCACCATTTCAGGCAATTGCTCCGCCTCCTCACCAACATCGTCCTCATACATGTCGACACACACGTACCGACACACAGCACACACGCAGGGAATGCTCTGATAGAGGACAGGACCCCACTAGCCCTTTGGGGAGACAGAGGGAGAGTTTGCCAGCACACACCAAAAACGCTATAATTATACAGGGACAACCTTTATATAAGTGTTTTTCCCTTATAGCATTTTAATATATATATATATATATATATATATATATATATCGCCAAATAAGTGCCCCCCCTCTCTGTTTTAACCCTGTTTCTGTAGTGCAGTGCAGGGGAGAGCCTGGGAGCCATCCCACCAGCATTTCTGTGAGGGAAAATGGCGCTGTGTGCTGAGGAGAATAGGCCCCGCCCCCTTTTCGGCGGGCTTCTTCTCCCGTTTTTCTGAGACCTGGCAGGGGTTAAATACATCCATATAGCCCCCAGGGGCTATATGTGATGTATTTTTAGCCAGAATAAGGTACTATCATTGCTGCCCAGGGCGCCCCCCCCCAGCGCCCTGCACCCTCAGTGACCGCTGCTATGAAGTGTGCTGACAACAATGGCGCACAGCTGCAGTGCTGTGCGCTACCTTATGAAGACTGAAGAGTCTTCTGCCGCCGTTTCTGGACCTTCACTTTTCGGCATCTGCAAGGGGGGTCGGCGGCGCGGCTCCGGGACGAACCCCAGGGTGAGACCTGTGTTCCGACTCCCTCTGGAGCTAATGGTGTCCAGTAGCCTAAGAAGCCAATCCATCCTGCACGCGGGTGAGTTCACTTCTCTCCCCTAAGTCCCTCGTAGCAGTGAGCCTGTTGCCAGCAGGACTCACTGAAAATAAAAAACCTAACAAACTTTTACTCTAAGCAGCTCTTTAGGAGAGCCACCTAGATTGCACCCTTCTCGGCCGGGCACAAAAATCTAACTGAGGCTTGGAGGAGGGTCATAGGGGGAGGAGCCAGTGCACACCACCTGATCCTAAAGCTTTTACTTTTGTGCCCTGTCTCCTGCGGAGCCGCTAATCCCCATGGTCCTGACGGAGTCCCCAGCATCCACTTAGGACGTCAGAGAAATTATCAATGGAAATCAAATTTATTAACCCATTGAGGTCTGGATTTGGAGTCACCCTCAAAATTAAAGTGGAAAAACACACCACAGGCTGATCCAACTTTGATGTAATGTCCTTAAAACAAGTCAAAATGAGGCTCAGTAGTGTGTGTGGCCTCCACGTGCCTGTATGACCCCCCTACAATGCCTGGGCATGCTCCTGATGAGGTGGCGGATGGTCTCCTGAGGGATCTCCTCCTAGACCTGGACTAAAGCATCCGCCAACTCCTGGACAGTCTGTGGTGCATGGAGCGAGACATGATGTTCCAGATGTGCTCAATTGGATTCAGGTCTGGGGAACGGGCGGGCATTAGGAGGAACCCAGGGCCAACCGCACCAGCATATGGTCTCACAAGGGGTCTGAGGATCTCATCTCGGTACCTAATGGCAGTCAGGCTACCTCTGGCGAGCACATGGAGAGCTGTGCGGCCCCCCAAAGAAATTCCACCCCACACCATTACTGACCCACTGCCAAACCGGTCATACTGGAGGATGTTGCAGGCAGCAGAACGTTCTCCTTGGCGTCTCCAGACTCTGTCACGTCTGTCACATGTGCTCAGTGAGAACCTGCTTTCACCTGTGAAGAGAACAGGGCGCCAGTGGCGAATTTGCCAATCTTGGTGTGCTCTGGCAAATGCCAAACGTCCTGCACGGTGTTGGGCTGTAAGCACCTGTGGACGTTGGGCCCTCATACCACCCTCATGGAGTCTGTTTCTGATCGTTTGAGTAGACACATGCACATTTGTGGCTTGCTGGAGGTCATTTTTCAGGGCTCTGGCAGTGCTCCTCCTGTTCCTCCTTGCACAAAGGCGGAGGTATCGGTCCTGCTGCTGGGTTGTTGCCCTCCTACGGCCTCCTCCACGTCTCCTGATGTTCTGGCCTGTCTCCTGGTAGCGCCTCCATGCTCTGGACACTACGCTGACAGACACAGCAAACCTTCTTGCCACAGCTCGCATTGATGTGCCATCCTGGATGAGCTGCACTACCTGAGCCACTTGTGTGGGTTGTAGGGAGGTCATACAGGCACGTGGAGGCCACACACGCTACTGAGCCTCATTTTGACTTGTTTTAAGGACATTACATCAAAGTTGGATCAGCCTGTAGTGTGTTTTTCCACTTTAATTTTGAGGGTGACTCCAAATCCAGACCTCCATGGGTTAATAAATTTGATTTCCATTGATAACTTTTGTGTGATTTTGTTGTCAGCACATTCAACTATGTAAAGAACAAAGTATTTAATAAGAATATTTCATTCATTCAGATCTAGGATGTGTTATTTTAGTGTTCCCTTTATTTTTTTGAGCAGTGTATATACCAATACAGGTACAAGGCAATAACAGCCTTTTAAGTTTTCTACCCCGGAAATACCGTTGATGCCGACAGGGCATCCACCAACAACTGTGTCTCCCCTAGCGCGTTTACTTGTTTTCAAGCACACAAAACCAACCTGCTAATACTTAATTTTTTGAATCAAGTACCGCCAAGCGTCGGCGAAGCCGACAGTTATCCCCACAGCAGCTTGTGACAAAGCCCTAACACCTGTCGACATATGTCAACTAACCGATAGTGGGTAAAAAACAGGGAAACAGTGAGTTTATGTATCACAACAAGGATTATGCGTCCATTATTAAACATAATGCTAATTAACACCCATATAGCATTAAACTCTGTGCCCCCCTCCTTCTTACTATACAGTAAATCCTGGTGGGGACCTGAGGAAAATGGCGCTGACTCCTTTGTGAGAGCTAAGCTCCGCCTCCTCCCGGCGCGCTTAAGCTTATATAAATATATAACCCCCTAAAAACTAGCTGGGGACCCTATATACAGGGGGTAACCCCCTGTATAACTTACTTTTTGTCCCAACGCAGCCCAGGGCGCCCCTCCTGTGCCCTGCACCCACGGAAACCGTTGGTGTGTGGGAGCTATGGACCGCAGCGTGCACGCTGCGGTCTCCCGGCGGGGCGAAGACACCCGGTGTCCGGGTATGTTCCCCCGCCCGGGATCCTTTTATCAATGCCGCCCAGGGCGCTCCCCCCCCCAGCGCCCTGCACCCTGGAGGCCGAAGGGGAGCGGGAGCAGAGAGCGCAGCGCTACCGCTGCCTCTCTCCCGTTCGCGGCGCACTGGCGGGGCGGGCGCCGAAGCATGTACCCCCCCGCCAGTGATTACATCTTTTAAATGCTGCCCAGGGCGCTCCCCCCCAGCGCCCTGCAGGCCCGGTGGAGTGCGGGAGCCGGGAGCGCAGCGCTACCGCTCCCTCCCGTTCACGGCGCACAGGCGGGACGGGCACCAAAGTATGTCCCCCCGCCAGTGAAGTACAGAATTTATGTTGCCCAGGGCGCTCCCCCCCCAGCGCCCTGCACCCTGCAGGTGATGGAAAGCGCGGGAGCCGGGAGCGCAGCGCTACCGCTGTCTCTCCCCCCTGCGACACGCTGGCGGGGTGAACATACACTGTGCCCAGGCACCGTAATATGTCCCCCGCCAGCATTGTAGACCGTCAGCAACATGCCCCCAGGGCGCTCCCCCCCAGCGCCGTGCACCCTGCCAGAGACGTTGGTGTGTGGGAGCCTGGAGCGCAGCCCTACTGCTGCTGTTACCTCCGTTACTGAAGTCTTCTGCCGTCACTGAAGTCTTCTTTTCTTCCAAAACTCACCCGGCTTCTTTCTTCTGGCTTTTGTGAGGGGATTGACGGCGTGGCTCCGGGAACAAGCAGCTAGGCGCACCAAGTGATCGAACCCTCTGGAGCTAATTGTGTCCAGAAGCCGAGAAGCAGAGCCTTTAAACTAAGAAGAAGTGGGTCCTGCTTCTCTCCCCTCACTCCCACGATGCAGGGAGCCTGTAGCCAGCAGGTCTGCCTGAAAATAAAAAACCTAACATAAAGTCTTTCAGAGAAACTCAGGAGAGCTCCCCTAGTGTGTGACCCATCACTCCTGGGCACAAAGTCTAACGGAGGTCTGGAGGAGGGGCATAGAGGGAGGAGCCAGTTCACACCCAGTTTAAGTCTTTATATTGTGCCCAGGCTCCTGCGGATCCGTCTATACCCCATGGTCCTTTTGGAGTCCCCAGCATCCTCTAGGACGTATAAGAAATGGTGGTAATGTTTAGACGTTACCCCTTTCGTGGCTTGGATCAGGGTTGGAATAACCTTGTCTGGAATGCTTTTCCGGGCTAGAATTTGACGCTCAACTTCCATGCCGTCAAACGCAGCCGTGGTAAGTCTTGATAGACGAACGGCCCCTGTTGCAGAAGATCCTCTCGAAGAGGCAGAGGCCACGGGTCCTCTAGGAGCATCTCCAGTAGATCCGTGTACCAGGCTCTTCTTGGCCAAACAGGAGCAATGAGAATTGTTTGAACCTTTTCCCTTTTTATTCTTTTGAGAATTCTTGGGATCAATGGAAGAGGTAGAAACACGTAAACCATCTGGTAGACCCATGGAGTCACCAGAGCGTCCACAGCCACTGCTTGTGGGTCCCTCGACCTGGAACAATACCGCTTGAGGTTCTTGTTGATACGAGAGGCCATCATGTCTATCTGTGGAAGTCCCCATCGACGTGTTAAGGACTCGAACACCTGCGGGTGAAGGCCCTACTCTCCTGGGTGCTGGTCGTGTCTGCTGAGGAAGTCTGCTTCCCAGTTGTCTACTCCCGGAATGAAGATTGCTGACAGTGCCACCGCGTGTCTTTCTGCCCAGAGGACAATTCTTGTTACCTCTGACATTGCCACTCTGCTCCTAATTCCGCCCTGTCGGTTTATGTACGTTACTGCCGCCACATTGTCCGACTGAACTTGAATGGCATGATCTTGAAGATGTGATGCCTGTAGAAGGGCATTGTATATGGCCCTTAGCTCTAGAATGTTGATAGGAAGAATGGTTTCCTGACTTGACCATTTTCCTTGGAACTGTTTCCCCTGGGTGACTGCTCCCCAACCTCTGAGGCTTGCATCTGTGGTTAGCAGAATCCAATTTTGAATCCGAACCTTCGATCCTCGGTCAGGTGAGAAGTCTGAAGCCACCACAGAAGAAAAATCCTGGCTTTTGGTGACAGACGTATCCTCTGGTGCATGTGAAGATGCGATCCGGACCATTTGTCCAACAGATCCAGCTGGAAGGGCCTCGCATGAAATCTCCCGTACTGCAGAGCCTCGTAAGAAGCAACCATCTTCCCCAGAAGGCGTATGCATAGATGCATCGATATCCGGGCTGATTTTAGAACATCCCGCACCATCGACTGGATTACCAATGCCTTTTCCAACGGAAGGAAGACCTTCTGTTACTCCGTATCCAGTACCATCCCCAGGAACAGAAGCCTCCGTGTCGGTTCCAGGTGGGATTTTGGTAGGTTCAGAATCCACCCGTGATCAGGAAGTAGTCGGGTTGCGAGGACAATGCAGTCCAACAACCTCTCCCTGGATGGTGCTTTTATCAGCAGGTCGTCCAGGCACGGTATTATGGTAACTCCCTGCTTGCTGAGGATAAACATCACCTCTGCCATTACCTTGGTGAATACCCTTGGTGCCGTGGAGAGGCCAAATGGCAGGGTCTAGAACTGGTAGTGACAGTCCTGTAGTGCAAACCTTAGATACACCTGATGAGGCGGCCAAATCGGAATATGAAGGTTACACATCCGTGATGTCCAGAGACGCCAGAAATTTCCCTTCCTCCAGACCTGAGATCACCGCTCTCAGAGACTCCATCTTGAACTTGAACACCCGCAAGTATGGGTTCAGAGATTTGAGGTTTAAAATGGGCCTTACCGAAACGTCCGGTTTCAGTACCACAAACAGGTTGCAGTAATAACCCGTTTTGTAGTTGAGGTTGAACTGGGACAATGACCTGAGTCTGTACCAGTTTTTGAATGGCTGCCTGTAAGGTCATACTTGTTCTGGAGAAGCTGGTAAGCCTAATTTTAAGAATCTGTGAGGTGGGAGTTCCTGAAACTCCAGTCTGTATCCCTGGGTGATAAGGTCTTTCACCCAGGGATCCTGGCCAGATGTTGCCCAAATGTGACTGAAACAATGTAACCGGGCTCCCACATGCCTGTCTTCCAGGCAGTGCAGCCCACCGTCATGCTGAAGGCTTTGCGGAAGCAGATCCGGAGGTCTGTTCCTGAGAACCTCCAGCTGCTGGTTTTCTGTTTTTACTTTTATCGCCTTTGAAGGCTGTAGAAGAACCTTTGGGTTTGCCTTTAAATTTCGCTGTCCGAAAGGACTTCAGAGTTGGAGCAGAGTACGTTTTACTAGCTGGTGGTGCTGCGGAAGGAAGGTATGTAGACTTACCTGCCGTAGCCTTGGATATCCACTTATCCAGTTCTTCTCCAAAAAGGGCCTAACCTGTGAATGGTAGGCTTTCCGCACCTTTTCTGGAATCCGCATCCGCAGTCCACTGGCGTAGCCACAAGCCCCTGCGTGCTGACACTGCCATGGCAGTGGTGCATGCATTGAGCAAACCAATTTCCTTTATGGCCTCCACCATAAAGTTAGCAGAGTCTTGAATATGCTGTAGGAGTAAAATTATCTCCCCCCTGGGTAAGGAAACTAATCCGTCAATTAGGTTACCTGACCACTTAGTAATGGGCTTAGTGATTCATGCACAAGCAATAGCGGGTCTCTGGGACACCCCAGCAGCAGTGTATAAAGATTTGAGAGTGGTCTCAATCTTGCGGTCAGCTGTGTCCTTTACGGATGCTGCCCCAGGAACAGGTAAGACTATCTTACGTGACAACCTAGACACCGATGCATCCACAATCTGCGGGTTTTCCCATTTCTTTCTATCTTCCAGAGGGAAGGGAAAGGATGTAATTAATCTTTTAGGGATCTGAAACTTTTTGTCAGGATTAGTCCAAGTTTCTTCAAAAGGGCATTCAATTCCTTTAATGCAGGAAACGTTGCTGAGGATTTCTTTTTTACATTAAAAAAAGATTCCTCCTCTACCTCCACCACCCTGTCAGGAATGTGCAGGACATTTCTGATAGCTTCTATCAGGGCCGGTATTCCCTGTGACAGGACAGCATCCCCCCCACTCGCATCCACTTCACCCTCCTCTGGGTCTGATGTATCGTCATCAGTATCAGCCTGCATGAGCTGGGCCAGAGTACGCTTTTGTGGGCATCCATAGACTGTCTTAAGAATTGTGTCTCTTTCTCGGTATGGGATAATTTAGTCGAAATATTGGATATCATCCCTTTAATGGAATCTAACCATGGGGGTTCAGCCCCACTAGCCTGAGAATGTGCACTATTCTGAGTACAGGGTGGTGAGTCTCCGGGAAGGACAGACACTCTGCTGTGCAGGAAACACAGCCCCTGGACATGGTAACGTGAAGGGACACACCCACCCACACACACACAGAAGGTGAAAACACAGTTTAACCCACACAGAGCCCGCAGGGAAACACAGAAAATGGAGCCAGCCACACAGCGCCCTTGTAGACAAGTAAAAACTCAGCTGGGTCGCCACACTAAGGGAGACATTTACTAATCAGTGATAAGAGCGGAGAAGTGAGCCAGTGGAGAAGTGCCCATGGCAACCAATAAGCACTGAAGTAACATCTATAAATTGCATACTATAAAATTATACAAAGCTGCTGATTGGTTGATGGGGCAACTTCTCCACTGGCTCACTTCTCCGCTCTTATCACTGCTTAGTAAATGTCACCCTAAGTCCCTTAATAGGGCTTAGTATACTACAACACTCCCCCCCCCCCCCCCCTTCTAAGACCCCCTGATACCGCTGAGGTGACGTTGAGTCTTTGTGGAGGAGCAACGCTTCCCTGTGATTCCTGTCAGTGTAAGCTGCAGAGGGAAAATGGCGCTGGTGAGCTGCTAGATGCGCTCATAGTAAAGCCCCGCCCCCATAATGACGCCCGGCTTCCCGTTTTTTTTATACTGGCCTGAGGTATTAGTGTGCCTAACAGAGGGTTAAAACCCTTGTTGGGTCTGCTGGCCATTGTGGGTAATCATTGGTGGCTCAGCGCACCCCTCACAGCGAGACACACTTATGTGTATGTCCTCCTGAGCCCCCTGGAGCGCTGCGCTCCAGGGGGCTCAGGAGGACATACACATAAGTGTGCATCAGCGCTGCGCTCTTACCCTTGTGCCGCCATTCCTGCCGGTGACCCGCTAAACAAGACGCCGGCGCTGTACTCACCACTCTTCTATCTTCTGGCTCTGTTAGGGGTGGCGGCGTGCTGCGGGAGGGTACGCTCGCTGTGGTGGGGCTTGCGAATGACTCCCTCAGGTGCTCAGTGTCTTGTCAGTGGAGAAACTGGACCATTAACTCTTTAGGAAGTTGGGCCGTTCTCCCCCCTAAGTCCCACGAAGCAGGCAGTCTGGAGCCAACCAGACCAACCTGAAAACAACAAACAGAATATAAATGCAGAAAACTCTTCAGGTGCTTCCCTGAGCGTGACCGGCTGCTCCGGGAACATTTTCTAAACTAAGTCTGGTAGGAGGGGCATAGAGGGAGGAGCCAGCCCACACTATTGTTTTCCTAAAGTGCCCAAGGCTCCTAGTGGACCCGTCTATACCCCATGGTACTAATGTGGACCCCAGTATCCTCTAGGACGTAAGAGAAAATAGGATTTTAATACCTACCAGTAAATCCTTTTCTCTTAGTCCGTAGAGGATGCTGGGGACACTTCAAAAACCATGGGGTATAGACGGGATCCGCAGGAGACATGGGCACTTTAAGACTTTTAAGGGGTCGTGAACTGGCTCCTCCCTCTATGCCCCTCCTCCAGACTCCAGTTATAGGAACTGTGCCCAGGGAGACGGACATTTAGAGGAAAAGGATTTATTGTTAAACTAAGGTGAGATACATACCAGCTCACACCACAAAGACGCCGTACAACATGGCATTTAACAGAATTCTAGTCAACGGCATGAACCATGTCAGCAACAGGCTGATTATAACAGAAACACAACCTGTGTGTAAACATAACAAATAACTGCAGACAGAGTCCGCACTGGGACGGGCGCCCAGCATCCTCTACGGACTAAGAGAAAAGGATTTACTGGTAGGTATGAAAATCCTATTTTCTCATACGTCCTAGAGGATGCTGGGGACACTTCAAGAACCATGGGGTTTATACCAAAGCTCTAGAACGGGCGGGAGAGTGCGGATGACTCTGCAGCACCGATTGACCAAACATGAGGTCCTCATCAGCCAGGGTATCAAACTTGTAGAATTTTGCAAAAGTGTTTGAATCCGACCAAGTAGCTGCTCGGCAGAGTTGTAATGCCGAGACCCCCCGGGCAGCTACCCAGGATGAGCCCACCTTTCTAGTAGAGTGGGCCTTCACTGATTTCGGTAACGGCAATCCAGCCGTAGAATGAGCATGCTGAATCGTATTACAGATCCAGCGCGCAATAGTCTGCTTGGAAGCAGGCGTCCCAATCTTGTTGGCAGCATACAGGACAAACAGAGCTTCCGGTTTCCTAAGTCGAGCCGTTCTGGTGACATAAACCTTTCAGGCCCTGACAACATCGAGAGATTTTGACTGCGCGAAGGCGTCAGTAGCCACCGGTACCACAATAGGCTGGTTCATGTGGAACGATGAAACCACCTTCGGCAGAAATTGTTGACGAGTACTCAACTCTGCTCTATCTTCATGGAAGATCAAATAAGGACTCTTATGAGACAAAGCCGCTCAGACACCCGCCTTGCGGATGCTAAGGCCAAGAGCATGACCACTTTCCAAGTGAGAAATTTCAACTCTACCTTCTGTAAAGGTTCAACCCAATGTGACTGAAGGAAATGCAACACCACGTTAAGATCCCATGGTGCCACTGGGGGCACAAATGGAGGTTGGATGTGCAAAACTCCTTTCACGAAAGTCTGAACTTCTGGGAGACCAATTGTTTTTGAAAGAAAACCGATAAGGCCGAAATTTGTACTTTAATTGAGCCTAACTTTAGGCCCGCATCCACACCTGCTTGCAGGAAATGGAGAAAACGCCCTAGCTAAAATTCTTCCGTAGGAGCCTTCTTGGATTCACACCAAGCCTGAAGAAGCGTGGGAATGACTTCAGTGGGAATACCCTTTCGGGCTAGGATCCGGCGTTCAACCGCCAAGCTGTCAAACGTAGCCGCAGTAAGTCGTGATATACGCACGGCCCCTGCTGTAACAGATCCTCTCGTAGAGGAAGAGGCCAGGTGATCTCTTATGAGTAATTCCTGAAGATCTGGATACCAAGCCCTCCTTGGCCAGTCCGGAACAATGAGGATCGCCTGAACCTTTGTTCTTCTCATGATCTTTAGCACCTTTGGAATGAGTGAAAGCGGAGGAAACACGTACACCGACTGAAACACCCATGGTGTCGCCAATGCGTCCACTGCAATTGCTTGAGGGTCCCTCGACCTGGAACAATATCTCTGAAGTTTTTTGTTGAGGTGAGACGCCATCATGTCTATTTGAGGAATTCCCCAAAGACTTGTCATTTCTGTGAAGACCTCTTGATGAAGACCCCACTCTCCTAGATGGAGATTGTGTCTGCTGAGGAAGTCTGCTTCCCAGTTGTCCACTCCTGGAATGAATATTGCTGACAGAGCGCTTGTATGTCTTTCCGCCCAGTAGAGAACTTTTGTGGTCTCCGCCATTGCCGCCCTGCTTTGTTCCGCCCTGGCGGTTTATGTGCGCTACTGCTGTTATGTTGTCCGACTGTATTAGGACGGGCAGGTTGCGAAGAAGATGTTCCGCTTTAAGAAGGCCGTTGTAAATGGCTCTTAACTCTAGAACGTTTATGTGTAAACAAACTTCCTGGCTTGACCATTTTCCCTGGAAGGTTTCCCCCTGTGTGACTGCTCCCCAGCCTCGGAGACTCGCATCCGTGGTTACTAGGATCCAGTCCTGGATCCCGAACCTGCGTCCCTCTAGGAGGTGAGAGCTGTGCAGCCACCACAGAAGTGAGATTCTGGTCTTGGAGGATAGGATTATTTTCCGGTGCATGTGCAGATGGGATCCGGACCACTTGTCCAATAGGTCCCACTGAAATACTCTGGCATGGAATCTGCCAAATTGAATGGCTTCGTAGGCCGCCACCATCTTCCCCAGCAATCGAGAACATTGATGGATTGATACTCTCGCTGGTTTCAGAATTTGTTTGACCAAACTCTGAATTTCCAGAGCCTTCTCTTCTGGAAGAAAAACTCTCTGTAATTCCGTGTCCAGAATCATTCCCAAAAACGACAGCTGTTTCGTCGGATTCAACTGTGACTTCGGCAAGTTTAGGAGCCAACCATGTTGCCGTAGAACTGTCAGGGAGAGCGCAATGTCCTGCTCCAGCTTGTCTTTGGATCTCGCCTTTATCAGGAGATCGTCCAAGTAAGGGATAATTGTGACTCCTTGTTTGCGAAGGAGCACCATAATTTCCGCCATTACCTTGGTGAAAATCCTCGGAGCCGTGGACAGACCAAACGCCAATGTCTGAAATTAGTAATGACAATCCTGAACAGCAAACCTCAGGTAAGCCTGATGCGGAGGATATATGGGGACGTGTAAGTAGGCATCTTTTATGTCGACCGACACCATGAAATCCCCTTCCTCCAGACTGGAAATCACTGCTCAGAGAGATTCCATCTTGAATTTGAATTTTCTTAGGTAAAGATTGAGGGACTTTAGGTTCAGAATTGGTCTGACTGAACAGTCCGGTTTCGGAACCACAAACAGGCTTGAATAAAAGCCTTCTCCCTGTTGTGACGGGGGAACCCTGATAATGACTTGATTTAGACACAAATTTTGTATCGCATCGCTTACAACCTTCCTGTCTGGAAGAGAAGCTGGTAAGGCCGATTTGAAAAATCGATGAGGGGGCACATCTTGAAACTCCAATTTGTACCCCAGGGACACTATTTCTAAAACCCATGGGTACAGGGCCGAACGAACCCAGAATTGACTGAAGTGCTTGAGCCGTGCCCCCACCGATGCGGACTCCCGCGGAGGAGCCCCAGCGTCATGCGGTGGATTTGGCAGAAGCCGGGGAGGACTTCTGCTCCTGGGAACCTGCCACGGCCGGAGATCTTTTCCCTTTTCCTCTTCCTCTATTGGCAAGGAAGGAATAACCTCGGCCTTTTTTGTATTTATTTGGCCGAAAGGACTGCATCTGAAAGTGGTGAGCTTTCTTTTGTTGTGGAGGAACATAAGGCAAAAATGACTTATCCGCGGTAGCCGTAGATACCAAATCAGTGAGACCCTCACCAAACAAGACACTACCTTTATATAAGAGAGACTCCACAGGTTTCTTAGAGTCAGCATCAGCGTTCCATTGATGAATCCACAATGCTCGTCTAGCTGAAATTGCCAAGGCATTGGCTCTTGATCCCAAAATGCCAATATCTCTCGCCGCCTCCTTTAGGTAGGCCGCAGCGTCCCTTACATAACCCAGAGTTAACAGGATGCTGTCACGATCCATGCAGTTTCTCCTCCATGTCTGGGGTGGCGCTCTCTGCTCTGGTGCTCAGCACTCTGCTCTGTATCTGCAGCTTGATTATTATCTGTTACCACAGCTGTGAGCAGCACCTGAACTCACTACTTAGGCCAGCCACACAGGCTCCCTGTTGCCAGTTCATCGTGTCAAGGTTGTCTCGGTTCCTGGTCCTGGTTATGCTGGTCTCTACTGCTAAATTATCCATAGAACTGCCAGGTTCTACCACATGCTATCCTGTGATCCTGCTACAGTGCAATCCGGTTATCCTGCTACGTTGCACACTCTACCACAGTGCTATCCTGTGATCCAGCTACAGTGCAATTCTGTTATCCTGCTACAGAGCATACTCTACCACAGTGCTATCCTGTGATCCAGCTACAGTGCAATCTTGTTATCCTGCTACAGTGCATATTCTACCACAGTGCTATCCTGTGATCCAGCTACAGTGCAATCCTGTTATCCTGCTACAGTGCATATTCTACCTATCACTGACCTGGTTTGAGGAGGTTGTGGACTCGGGATTTCTTCCGATGACCGGGAAGTGGAACCGCAACTGGGCCGCAGCAGAGATGGCCGGATGTAAGTCTTCCTCATGCAGGATCTGATCAGCGGACAGGAGGCACGTGCGGACGCTGAAGGTCTCCTGAAAGAGAGAACTTGACAGATGCTGGTAAATCACGAAGGTGCTGGAGGCACGGAGGTGCTTGGAGGCACGGAGGTACGAAGGTGCTGAAGGCACGGAGGTGCTTGGAGGCACGGAGGTGCTGGAGGCACGGAGGTGCTTGGAGGCACGGAGGTGATTGGAGGCACGGAGGTGCTTGGAGGCTCGGATGTGCTGGAGGCACGTTTGTGCTTGGAGGCACGGAGGTGCTTGGAGGCACGGAGGTGCTTGGAGGCACGGAGGTGCTTAGAGGCACGGAGGTGCTGGAGGCACGGAGGTGCTTGGAGGCACGGAGGTGCTTGGAGGCACGGAGGTGCTTGGAGGCACGGATGTGCTGGAGGCACGGAGGTGCTTGGAGGCACGGAGGTGCTTGGAGGCACGGAAGTGCTTGGAGGCACGGAAGTGCTTGGAGGCACGGATGTGCTGGAGGCACGGAGCACTGAAGATCACAGGTACAGTTGAACGATGATACTCAGGCGCCGGAGCACTGCCCGGCGTCTGAATTTAAACTTCCCGCCAGGGCCTGATTGGAGGACGGGCCGATGACATCACCCTCAGCTCCCGAGGACGTCGGACGTTGAGGCCTGCTAGACGGAGCGCCGGACGCCGGGACCCGCCAGCGAGGACGGCCGCACGGAGACCCAGCGCGCCCGGAGAGGTAAGTATGAAGACCGCGGCGCCGTGACAGTACCCCCTCCTCTAGGAGTGGCCCCTGGACACTTTCCCGGCTTCGTAGGATGTCTAGCATGGAAGATCCGGACTAGTCGAGGAGCCGAGACCTCAGAAGCCTTTATCCAACTTCTCTCCTCAGGACCATATCCTTTCCATTCCACCAGATATTGCAGATTCTTGTGAAGGTAACGCGAGTCTAGAATATTTTTGATCTCGAAGTCTGTTCCTGTTTCAGTCTCCACTGAGGTGGGGCTAGAGGTCTTTGAATGGAAAGATTAAGGACGAGAGGACGAAGAAGAGAAACATGGAAGGCGTTCGGTATACGTAGGTGCGAAGGTAAACCCAGCTTGCAGACCACAGGATTCAGGACTTGTAGCACAGGGTAAGGACCGATGAATCTTGGAGCAAACTTCATGGTGGGCACCTTCAACCGGAGATTACGTGTGGACAGCCATACCCTGTCACCAACCTTGTATTGTGGAGCGGCTCGCCGTTTCTTATCCGCAAAGAACTTGTACCGGACTGAAACCTTCTTAAGATTAGCATGAACCTTACTCCAAATTTGTCTGAAGTGTAGTAGAGTGGACGTTACGGCTGGAACCTCTTCCATCGGAAGGCTTAGTAATTCTGGAACACTTGGATGGAACCCATAGTTGATGAAAAATGGAGATTCACCAGTGGAAGAATGAAACGAATGATTATGGGCAAACTCTGCCCAAGGTAACAACTCCACCCAGTTGTCCTGTGAAGGGGAGAGATAAAGACGGAGGAAAGTCTCTAGATCTTGATTGACTCGTTCCGTTTGTCCATTCGTTTGGGGATGATAAGCGGAGGAAAACTTAAGTTTAATCTGTAGAGTCGAACAGAGGGCTTTCCAAAACCTTGCGGTGAACTGTACCCCACGATCAGAGACTATTTCCTGTGGCAACCCATGCAACAGAAAATGTTCTTGGATGAACAGTAGAGCTAGTTTCGGGGCTGTTGGTAGACCAGTCAAAGGAACGAAGTGTGCCATCTTCGAAAAACGGTCGACGATTACCCAAACGGTGTTGCAACCCTTGGAATGGGGCAAGTCATTGATGAAGTCCATGGAAATATGAGTCCAGGGTTTCATAGGAATGGACAGAGGACGAAGCAACCCAGCAGGAGGTAAACGGGGAGATTTATGCTGTGTACACTGGGGACAGGAATTAACGTAATCCTGTACATCCTTCCTCATGGAGTCCCACCAGTAAGATCTTTGCAGAAACTTGTACATCTTCTGGGCGCCGGGATGACCGGAGAATTTGGAGATATGGGCCCACTGAAGTATCCTCGACCGGAATTTGACCGGTACGGACATTCTTCCAGGAAGAGGACCTGGAGTAGTCGAGGCAGCAGAGACAGAAATTGGATTTAGAATTAAACTCCGTTCAAAGGAATCCTCATCATCTGTGGGAGTTTGTGAACGGGACAGTGCATCCGCTTTGGTATTGAAAGTCCCGGCTCGGTATTTGATAATGAAAGAAAATCGAGTGAAGAAGAGTGCCCATCTAGCTTGGCGAGGATTCAAGCACTGTGCGGTTTTGATATACAACAAATTTTTGTGATCAGTGTAAATGGTAGTCACATGTTTGGCCCCCTCTAAGAGATATCTCCACTCTTCCAAGGCAGATTTAATCGCCAAGAGTTCCTGGTCTCCAATAGTGTAATTCCATTCAGCTGGAGAGAATTTACGAGAGTGAAAGCCGCACGGATGTAATTTCTTATCTGAGGCATACTGAGAGAGAACGGCCCCAACTCCGACCGAGGATGCGTCGACTTCTAGGAAGAAAGGTTCCTCGAAATTTGGTTGTTGGAGTACTGGAGCGGACATAAAAGCTGATTTCAAGTGGGAAAAGGCCTTTATGGCTTCGGGAGGCCACAACCCCGGGTTGGAACCCTTTCTCGTTAGGGCGGTAATGGGTGCAACAATGGTGGAGAAACCTCTAATGAACTTTCTATAATAGTTCGCAAAACCCAGGAACCTTTGTATTGCTTTCAAGGAGAGTGGCTGTGCCCAGTCCCGAATGGCAGAGAGTTTCTCCGGATCCATGCGAAGCTCCTTCCCCGAGATAATATAACCGAGGAACGGTATTGATGTTACTTCAAAGGTACACTTGGACATCTTGGCATAGAGATGATTCTCACGTAGACGGCGGAGTACCTCTTTGACTTGTAATCTGTGTTCAGCAAGGTCTTTTGAAAAAATCAGGATGTCATCCAAATACACCACGACACTTAGGTATAACATGTCTCGGAATATTTCGTTGACGAATCCCTGGAAGACAGCAGGAGCATTGCTAAGACCGAACGGCATCACCAGGTACTCATAATGCCCATCCCGGGTATTGAAGGCGGTCTTCCATTCATCTCCCTCTCTGATGCGTATAAGGTTATAGGCCCCCCTCAAATCGAGCTTGGAAAAAACATGGGCACCACGAACTCTATCAAATAACTCTGTGATTAGAGGCAAGGGGTATTTATTTTTGATGGTAATATCATTTAAGCCGCGGTAGTCGATACATGGTCTTAACCCTCCGTCCTTTTTTTTTCACGAAGAAAAAGCCCGCTCCAGCCGGGGAAGTAGAGGGGCGGATGAATCCCTTGTGAAGATTGGTTTTGATATAGTCAGACATAGCCTGTGTCTCTGGGAGGGACAGAGGATAAATGCGACCCCGAGGCAGCATTTTTCCAGGGATAAGGTCAATGGGGCAGTCCCAAGCTCTATGGGGTGGTAACTGGTCGGCTGCTTGTTCCGAAAACACATCTCTAAATTCTTGGTATGCCTCTGGAATAGGTTCCTCCTCCGCCTTAGAAGAAACACGAAGCGGACAAACAGGGGTGAGACAGTTAACGTGACAAAAAGAACCCCAAGACCGAATCTGTGCGGTCTTCCAATCGATATGGGGATTGTGACTTTTGAGCCAAGGTATTCCGAGAACCAGATCGTGATGCATTTCCGGGATCACCAGGAACTCCAAGTATTCTTGATGTAGAGCCCCGACCTGTAGTTTAACTGGAACCGTGCGTTCTGTTATGATACCCTTGGATATCCTAGTACCATTGATGGCTGTCAAGGAAATAGGCCGTTCGATGGACCGTACTTCCAAATTCAAGCTTTGAACACAGAGGGAAGAAACAAAATTCCCCGCAGCTCCAGAGTCCAACAGGGCTTCAAAAGACTTGGAAGTGGCCTTGGTGATTAACGTTACAGGAAGCAAACAGTCCGAAGTGGGAGAAGATTTGGTCGTAACCCCCAACTTGACTCCTCCGGAACAAGCTAGGCCTTCTCGTTTCCCGGACGGGATTTGCAGGACTTGATGAAGTGACCCGCAGCTCCGCAGTACAGGCAGAGCTTACCCTCATGACGACGTTGCCGCTCCTCCGGGGACAATTGGGATCGGTTAATCTGCATGGGTTCGTCTGGACTTGGACCCACCGCTTGCCTTGCAGGAGGAAGCCGGAACCTAGAACAATCCGATCGACTACGTTCTCCTCCACGTTCCTGCATCCGGAGATCTACCTTGACACAGAGGGAGATCAATTCCTCTAAAGAATCCGGAAGCTCTCGAGTGACCAACTCGTCCTTCAGGCGATCAGAAAGACAGTTCCAGAAAGCAGCTCTCAGAGCCTCATTATTCCAACGAAGTTCAGAGGCAATGGTTTGGAAATGAACCACATACTGACCCACGGATCGGGAGCCTTGACGGATGCGGAGTAAGTCAGAAGAGGCCGAGGTCATCCTGCCGGGCTCGTCAAAAATTCGTCGAAAAGACGTGATGAATTCGGAGTAATTGGAAACCAGTGAATCAGAACGTTCCCATAATGGAGACACCCAGTCCAAGGCAGATCCTTCCAGCAGAGAAATAATATATGCTACCTTGGACCGGTCTGTAGGAAAGTTGTGAGCTAGTAGCTCGAAATGTACCTCGCATTGGTTTAAGAAACCACGACAATTCTTAGGATTCCCATTGTAACGGGATGGCGTAGGCAGCTGAAGGCGCGGAGTGGCCCGGCTGATGGTTGGACATTGCTGGAGGTGGCAAGTGGTGCAGCTACCGGAACTGGTGCCGGAATTACTGAGGCTAGAGACGCCTGAATCTGATCCAGACGTCCGGACAACTCCTGGAGGTACTGCATCACCTGACCTTGTGCCGCTTCCTGACTTTGTACACGGGAAGCCAGGTCCTGGATGGCACTTGAGTCCGTGTTCCGATTCCCCGGGTCCATGGGGCCTGAGTATACTATCACTGACCTGGTTTGAGGAGGTTGTGGACTCTGGGTTTCTCCCGATGACCGGGAAGTGGAACCGCAACTGGGCCGCAGCAGAGATGGCCGGATGTAAGTCTTCTTCATGCAGGATCTGATCGGCGGACAGGAGGCACGTGCGGACGCTGAAGGTCTCCTGAAAGAGAGAACTTGACAGATGCTGGTAAATCACGAAGGTGCAGGAGGCACGGAGGTGCTTGGAGGCACGGAGGTACGAAGGTGCTGAAGGCACGGAGGTGCTGGAGGCACGGAGGTGCTTGGAGGCACGGAGGTGCTTGGAGGCACGGAGGTGCTTGGAGGCACGGAGGTGCTTGGAGGCACGGTGGTGCTTGGAGGCACGGTGGTGCTTGGAGGCACGGATGTGCTGGAGGCACGGAGGTGCTTGGAGGCACGGAGGTGTTGGAGGCACGGAGGTGCTTGGAGGCACGGATGTGCTGGAGGCACGGAAGTGCTTGGAGGCACGGAGGTGCTTGGAGGCACGGATGTGCTGGAGGCACGGAAGTGCTTGGAGGCACGGAGGTGCTTGGAGGCACGGAGGTGCTTGGAGGCACTGATGTGCTGGAGGCACGGAAGTGCTTGGAGGCACGGAGGTGCTTGGAGGCACGGAGGTGCTGGAGGCACGGAAGTGCTTGGAGGCACGGAGGTGCTTGGAGGCACGGAGGTGCTTGGAGGCACGGAGGTGCTTGGAGGCACTGATGTGCTGGAGGCACGGAAGTGCTTGGAGGCACGGAGGTGCTTGGAGGCACGGAGGTGCTTGGAGGCACGGAGGTGCTTGGAGGCACGGAAGTGCTTGGAGGCACGGAGGTGCTTGGAGGCACGGGTGTGCTGGAGGCACGGAAGTGCTTGGAGGCACGGATGTGCTGGAGGCACGGAGCACTGGAGATCACAGGTACAGTTGAACGATGATACTCAGGCGCCGGAGCACTGCCCGGCGTCTGAATTTAAACTTCCCGCCAGGGCCTGATTGGAGGACGGGCCGATGACGTCACCCGCAGCTCCCGAGGACGTCGGACGTGGAGGCCTGCTAGACGGAGCGCCGGACGCCGGGACCCGCCAGCGAGGACGGCCGCATGGAGACCCAGCGCGCCCGGAGAGGTAAGTATGAAGACCGTGGCGCCGTGACACTACCACAGTGCTATCCTGTGATCCAGCTACAGTGCAATCCTGTTATCCTGCTACAGTGCATATTCTACCACAGTGCTATCTTGTGATCCAGCTACAGTGCAATCCTGTTATCCTGCTACAGTGCATACTCTACCACAGTGCTATCCTGTGATCCAGCTACAGTGCAATCCTGTTATCCTGCTACAGTGCATATTCGCGCTATCCTGTGATCCAGCTACAGTGCAATCCTGTTACCCTGCTACAGTGCATATTCTACCACAGTGCTATCTTGTGATCCAGCTACAGTGCAATCCTGTTATCCTGCTACAGTGCATACTCTACCACAGTGCTATCCTGCGATCCAGCTACAGTGCAATCCTGTTATCCTGCTACAGTGCATACTCTACCACAGTGCTATCCTGTGATCCAGCTATAGTGCTATCCTGTGATCCTGCTACAGTGCAATCCGGTTAACCTGCTACTTTGCACACTCTACCACAGTGCTATCCTGTGATCCAGCTACAGTGCAATCCTGTTATCCTGCTACAGTGCATATTCTACCACAGTGCTATCCTGTGATCCAGCTACAGTGCAATCCTGTTATCCTGCTACAATGCACACTCTACCATAGCGCTATCCTGTGATCCAGCTACAGTGCAATCCTGTTATCCTGCTACAGTGCATACTCTACCACAGTGCTATCCTGTGATCCTGCTACAGTGCAATCCTGTTATCCTGCTACAGTGCATACTCTACCACAGTGCTATCCTGTGATCCTGCTACAGTGCAATCCTGTTATCCTGCTACAGTGCATGCTCTACCACAGTGCTATCCTGTGATCCTGCTACAGTGCAATCCTGTTATCCTGCTACAGTGCATACTCTACCACGGTGCTATCCTGTGATCCTGCTACAGTGCATACTCTACCACAGTGCTATCCTGTGATCCTGCTACAGTGCAATCGTGTTATCCTGGTATGTTACATACTCTACCACAGTGCAATCCTGCAACCCTGCATTCCCTGTTCAAGTGCATCCTGCTATGGTGCAATATCCGCTACTGAACAATCCTATTGCAACGTGCCTTCACAGTCCACAGTGTCTCTAGTATTTCCACAGTCTACACCGTTTTCATGTACTCACAGTCTCCTGGCATCCCTTGTCCCCTCAGTTCTCCCTTTCATTTTGTGTTCTCTAGTTATTCCTGGTTTATATTTATTGTTTACAGTTGTACACTGCTTTAATAAACTTGCTATTGTACCGTGAACATCAGTCCCTGCTAATATGTTCTCACAATGGGAAATCCAAATGGTTTCTGACAGTATGAACTGGCCAAAAACAAACAGCAGGGGAGATAATTGCAGTCTGCCTGAGGGAGTTTTCTCACAGCTCGTTAACCCCTCAGCTCCCGAAACATCACCTTCTTTAGATTCCTTACGACTGGGGATTTTAAAGGAAAAGTTAGACCAGCTACAGACTTTAGTATCCGGTATTCTATGTATTCTACCTGAATTCCTGGGGAGACTGGTGGACCCCAGTAAAATAGCTCCAGAAAAGGAGTTTTCTTCTGACCCATGGACTAGGCATGCTAGGGGCACCTCTCCTCCACAGACAAGAGGCAGGTTCCAAAGTTTCCCTCGACCTAGCCTCTCAGAAACAGAGCGCCAGCATCGCAGAGACAATAAACTTTGCCTGTATTGTGGGGGTCAAGGACATTTTATTCTAACTTGTCCCATTCGAAAACCAAGAAATGGGGGCAGAGTGCATCTCCAATCTTTAAATACCATCTGTCACAAAACTGGTCTTCCACCTAAAGTTTCCGAGCCTGTTGCCCCAGGAGGAGTTTCCGAGCCTGTCGCCCCAGTAGGGGGTTCTTCAGAGTATCCAGCCCCAGGAGGGGGTTCTTCAGAGCGTCCAGCCCCAGGAGGGGGTTCTTCAGAGTGTCGAGCCCCAAGAGGGGGTTCAGAGCGTCCAGCCCCCGTGAGGGGTTCAGAGCGTCCAGCCCCAGGAGGGGGTTCTTCAGAGCGTCCAGCCCCAGTGAGGGGATTCTTCAGAGCGTCCAGCCCCAGTGAGGGGGTTCTTCAGAGCGTCCAGCCCCAGTGAGGGGTTCGGAGCGTCCAGCCCCAGTGAGGGGTTCGGAGCGTTCAGCCCCAGTGAGAGGGTTGTTCAGAGCGTCCAGCCCCAGTGAGGGGGTTCTTCAGAGCGTCCAGCCCCAGTGAGGGGGTTCTTCAGAGCGTCCAGCCCCAGTGAGGGGTTCGGAGCGTCCAGCCCCAGTGAGGGGTTCGGAGCGTTCAGCCCCAGTGAGGGGGTTCTTCAGAGCGTCCAGCCCCAGTGAGGGGGTTGTTCAGAGCGTCCAGCCCCAGTGAGGGGGTTGTTCAGAGCGTCCAGCCCCAGGAGGGGGTTCTTCAGAGTGTCCAGCCCCAGGAGGGGGTTCTTCAGCGTGTCCAGCCCCAGTGAGGGGTTCAGAGGGTCCAGCGCCAGAGAGTCTACAGAGCGCTGCCCAGCCAGAGAGTCTTCAGAGTGTTGCCCAGCCAGAGAGTCTTCAGAGCGCTGCCCAGCCAGAGAGTCTTCAGAGCGCTGCCCAGCCAGAGAGTCTACAGAGTGCTGCCCAGCCAGAGAGTCTACAGAGTGCTGCCCAGCCAGAGAGTCTACAGAGTGCTGCCCAGCCAGAGAGTCTACAGAGTGCTGGCCAGCCAGAGAGTCTACAGAGTGCTGGCCAGCCAGAGAGTCTACAGAGTGCTGGCCAGCCAGAGAGTCAACAGAGCGCTGGCCAGCCAGAGAGTCTTCGGAGCGCTGCCCAGCCAGAGAGTCTTCGGAGCGCTGCCCAGCCAGAGAGTCTTCGGAGCGCTGCCCAGCCAGAGAGTCTTCGGAGCGCTGGCCAGCCAGAGAGTCTACAGAGCGCTGGCCAGCCAGAGAGTCTACAGAGTGCTGGCCAGCCAGAGAGTCTACAGAGTGCTGGCCAGCCAGAGAGTCTTCAGAGTGCTGCCCAGCCAGAGAGTCTTCAGAGTGCTGCCTAGCCCCGTGAAGAGGGGGCTCTTGCCTCAGCCCAGCCCCGTGAAGAGGGGGCTCCTGCCTCAGCCCAGCCCCGTGAAGAGGGGGCTCCTGCCTCAGCCCAGCCCCGTGAAGAGGGGGCTCCTGCCTCAGCCCAGCCCTGTGAAGAGGGGGCTCCTGCTTTAGCCCAGCCCCGTGAAGAGGGGGCTCCTGCTTTAGCCCAGCCCCGTGAAGAGGGGGCTCCTGCTTCCTCTCCTGCCTTAGCCCAGCCCCATGAAGAGGGGGCTCCTACCTTAGCCCAGCCCCGTGAAGAGGGGGCTCCTGCCTTAGCCCAGCCCCGTGAAGAGGGGGCTCCTGCCTTAGCCCAGCCCCGTGAAGAGGGGGCTCCTGCCTTAGCCCAGCCCCGTAAAGAGGGGGCTCCTGCCTTAGCCCAGCCCCGTGAAGAGGGGACTCCTGCCTTAGCCCAGCCCCAGGAGGGGGCTCTGAGCATTATGCCAATCTCCGAAGAAGAATCTAGCACTTCCGTTTCTCACAACACAGGCCATATATCTAGGCACGTAAACACTGCTGTAGTCCTGGGTTCCAATCCTACTACTAACTTGTTGGCTCGTGATTTGGGTACAACTCAGTCTCACAGGACTTCCAGGAAGGACCAAATCCAGAAAGTGCCATCCAAATCTCTAGTCAACGTTCGGTTAGGATCATCATGTATTCCTGACCAGTCTCCTGAAAGTCTGTCCCCTCCTCAGTGTCCTGATGCTCCATTTTTTTATTCCATCTCCAGTGTTTCCAGAAAATCAAGCTTCCACTTCACAGAATTCATCCAACGCTCCATCTTTGGATTACTTTGATGGAGATTTAACGCAATACTTTGCACTAGTTAACCGATATCTTTCCATGATGGAGACAGATCCTTCCCTCGGAATTACTCCATCCAACATAGTTAAATTTTTATTCCTGACCTTCAGAGGAGAAGCCTTGGAATGGGCTAGTCCACTAATTGAAACCAATGACCCAGTTCTTCTCAATCTTGTGGCCTTCAGTGAGGTGGCAATTAAGAAATTCAATTCATGGTCTTATCAATCTTCAGTCTCAATTGAGGTTCCTGCCCAGCCGGGGCCATCTAAGGTTCCTATCTATCTTGGTTCATCCGAGAATCCTGTTGCCAGCTTAGAGACTCCAGCAATCGGCTTACCTGTTGGTTTTCTTCAGCTTCAGTCTACTGTTCCTACTGGGAAATCTACAAAAAGGAGAAAGAAGAAAAATGGAAAGTCTAAGTTGAAAGCCTCTGTTGGACTTCCTTGGCAGCATGAGGATACCCTGATAAGTCCTCTACCTTTTGATTCAGATTCTAACATGTGTTGAGAGTCTGGAATCCGCTCCTTAGGGAAGGGGTACTGTCACGATCCATGCAGTTTCTCCTCCATGCCTGGGGTGGCGCTCTCTGCTCTGGTGCTCAGCACTCTGCTCTGTATCTGCAGCTTGATTATTAGCTGTTACCACAGCTGTGAGCAGCACCTGAACTCACTACTTAGGCCAGCCACACAGGCTCCCTGTTGCCAGTTCATCGTGTCAAGGTTGTCTCGGTTCCTGGTCCTGGTTATGCTGGTCTCTACTGCTAAATTATCCATAGAACTGCCAGGTTCTACCACAGTGCTATCCTGTGATCCTGCTACAGTGCAATCCGGTTATCCTGCTACAGTGCATATTCTACCACAGTGCTATCCTGTGACCCTGCTACAGTGCAATCCTGTTATCCTGCTACAGTGCATATTCTACCACAGTGCTATCCTGTGATCCAGCTACAGTGCAATCCTGTTATCCTGCTACAGTGCATATTCTACCACAGTGCTATCCTGTGATCCAGCTACAGTGCAATCCTGTTATCCTGCTACAGTGCATACTCTACCACAGTGCTATCCTGTGATCCAGCTACAGTGCAATCCTGTTATCCTGCTACAGTGCATATTCGCGCTATCCTGTGATCCAGCTACAGTGCAATCCTGTTACCCTGCTACAGTGCATACTCTACCACAGTGCTATCCTGTGATCCAGCTACAGTGCAATCCTGTTATCATGCTACAGTGCATACTCTACCACAGTGCTATCCTGTGATCCAGCTACAGTGCTATCCTGTGATCCTGCTACAGTGCAATCTGGTTATCCTGCTACGTTGCTCACTCTACCACAGTGCTATCCTGTGATCCAGCTACAGTGCAATCCTGTTATCCTGCTACAGTGCATGCTCTACCACAGTGCTATCCTGTGATCCTGCTACAGTGGATTCCTGTTATCCTGCTACAGTGCATACTCTACCACGGTGCTATCCTGTGATCCTGCTACAGTGCAATCCTGTTATCCTGCTACAGTGCATACTCTACCACAGTGCTATCCTGTGATCCTGCTACAGTGCAATCGTGTTATCCTGGTATGTTACATACTCTACCACAGTGCAATCCTGCAACCCTGCATTCCCTGTTCAAGTGCATCCTGCTGTGGTGCAATATCTGCTACTGAACCATCCTATTGCAACGTGCCTTCACAGTCCACAGTGTCTCTAGTATTTCCACAGTCTACACCGTTTTCATGTACTCACAGTCTCCTGGCATCCCATGTCCCCTCAGTTCTCCCTTTCATTTTGTGTTCTCTAGTTATTCCTGGTTTATATTTATTGTTTACAGTTGTACACTGCTTTAATAAACTTGCTATTGTACCGTGAACATCAGTCCCTGCTAATATGTTCTCACAATGGGAAATCCAAACGGTTTCTGACAGTATGAACTGGCCAAAAACAAACAGCAGGGGAGATAATTGCAGTCTGCCTGAGGGAGTTTTCTCACAGCTCGTTAACCCCTCAGCTCCCGAAACATCACCTTCTTTAGATTCCTTACGACTGGGGATTTTAAAGGAAAAGTTAGACCAGCTACAGACTTTAGTATCCGGTATTCTATGTATTCTACCTGAATTCCTGGGGAGACTGGTGGACCCCAGATAAATAGCTCCAGAAAAGGAGTTTTCTTCTGACCCATGGACTAGGCATGCTAGGGGCACCTCTCCTCCACAGACAAGAGGCAGGTTCCAAAGTTTCCCTCGACCTAACCTCTCAGAAACAGAGCGCCAGCATCGCAGAGACGATAAACTTTGCCTGTATTGTGGGGGTCAAGGACATTTTATTCTAACTTGTCCCATTTGAAAACCAAGAAATGGGGGCAGAGTGCATCTCCAATCTTTAAATACCATCTGTCACAAAACTGGTCTTCCACCTAAAGTTTCCGAGCCTGTTGCCCCAGGAGGAGTTTCCGAGCCTGTCGCACCAGGAGGGGGTTCTTCAGAGTATCCAGCCCCAGGAGGGGGTTCTTCAGAGCGTCCAGCCCCAGGAGGGGGTTCTTCAGAGTGTCCAGCCCCCGTGAGGGGTTCAGAGCGTCCAGCCCCCGTGAGGGGTTCAGAGCGTCCAGCCCCAGGAGGGGGTTCTTCAGAGCGTCCAGCCCCAGTGAGGGGGTTCTTCAGAGCGTCCAGCCCCAGTGAGGGGGTTCTTCAGAGCGTCCAGCCCCAGTGAGGGGTTCGGAGCGTCCAGCCCCAGTGAGGGGGTTCTTCAGAGCATCCAGCCCTAGTGAGGGGGTTCTTCAGCGTGTCCAGCCCCAGGAGGGGGTTCTTCAGCGTGTCCAGCCCCAGGAGGGGGTTCTTCAGAGTGTCCAGCCCCAGTGAGGGGTTCAGAGGGTCCAGCGCCAGAGAGTCTACGGAGCGTTGCCCAGCCAGAGAGTCTTCGGAGCGCTGCCCAGCCAGAGAGTCTTCGGAGCGCTGCCCAGCCAGAGAGTCTTCGGAGCGCTGCCCAGCCAGAGAGTCTTCGGAGCGCTGCCCAGCCAGAGAGTCTTCGGAGCGCTGCCCAGCCAGAGAGTCTTCAGAGTGCTGCCCAGCCCCGTGAAGAGGGGGCTCTTGCCTCAGCCCAGTGAAGAGGGGGCTCCTGCCTCAGCCCAGCCCTGTGAAGAGGGGGCTCCTGGCTCAGCCCAGCCCCGTGAAGAGGGGGCTCCTGCCTCAGCCCAGCCCCGTGAAGAGGGGGCTTCTGCCTCAGCCCAGCCCCGTGAAGAGGGGGCTTCTGCCTCAGCCCAGCCCCGTGAAGAGGGGGCTCCTGCCTCAGCCCAGCCCCGTGAAGAGGGGGCTCCTGCCTCAGCCCAGCCCCGTGAAGAGGGGGCTCCTGCCTCAGCCCAGCCCCGTAAAGAGGGGGCTCCTGCCTTAGCCCAGCCCCGTAAAGAGGGGGCTCCTGCCTTAGCCCAGCCCCGTGAAGAGGGGACTCCTGCCTTAGCCCAGCCCCAGGAGGGGGCTCTGAGCATTATGCCAATCTCCGAAGAAGAATCTAGCACTTCCGTTTCTCACAACACAGGCCATATATCTAGGCACGTAAACACTGCTGTAGTCCTGGGTTCCAATCCTACTACTAACTTGTTGGCTCGTGATTTGGGTACAACTCAGTCTCACAGGACTTCCAGGAAGGACCAAATCCAGAAAGTGCCATCCAAATCTCTAGTCAACGTTCGGTTAGGATCATCATGTATTCCTGACCAGTCTCCTGAAAGTCTGTCCCCTCCTCAGTGTCCTGATGCTCCATTTTTTTATTCCATCTCCAGTGTTTCCAGAAAATCAAGCTTCCACTTCACAGAATTCATCCAACGCTCCATCTTTGGATTACTTTGATGGAGATTTAACGCAATACTTTGCACTAGTTAACCGATATCTTTCCATGATGGAGACAGATCCTTCCCTCGGAATTACTCCATCCAACATAGTTAAATTTTTATTCCTGACCTTCAAAGGAGAAGCCTTGGAATGGGCTAGTCCACTAATTGAAACCAATGACCCAGTTCTTCTCAATCTTGTGGCCTTCAGTGAGGTGGCAATTAAGAAATTCAATTCATGGTCTTATCAATCTTCAGTCTCAATTGAGGTTCCTGCCCAGCCGGGGCCATCTAAGGTTCCTATCTATCTTGGTTCATCCGAGAATCCTGTTGCCAGCTTAGAGACTCCAGCAATCGGCTTACCTGTTGGTTTTCTTCAGCTTCAGTCTACTGTTCCTACTGGGAAATCTACAAAAAGGAGAAAGAAGAAAAATGGAAAGTCTAAGTTGAAAGCCTCTGTTGGACTTCCTTGGCAGCATGAGGATACCCTGATATGCCCTCTACCTTTTGATTCAGACTCTGACATGTGTTGAGAGTCTGGAATCCGCTCCTTAGGGAAGGGGTACTGTCACGATCCATGCAGTTTCTCCTCCATGTCTGGGGTGGCGCTCTCTGCTCTGTATCTGCAGCTTGATTATTAGCTGTTACCACAGCTGTGAGCAGCACCTGAACTCACTACTTAGGCCAGCCACACAGGCTCCCTGTTGCCAGTTCATCGTGTCAAGGTTGTCTCGGTTCCTGGTCCTGGTTATGCTGGTCTCTACTGCTAAATTATCCATAGAACTGCCAGGTACTACCACAGTGCTATCCTGTGATCCTGCTACAGTACAATCCGGTTATCCTGCTACAGTGCATATTCTACCACAGTGCTATCCTGTGATCCAGCTACAGTGCAATCCTGTTATCCTGCTACAGTGCATATTTTACCACAGTGCTATCCTGTGATCCAGCTACAGTGCAATCCCGTTATCCTGCTACAGTGCATATTCTACCACAGTGCTATCCTGTGATCCAGCTACAGTGCAATCCTATTATCCTGCTACAGTGCATACTCTACCACAGCGCTATCCTGTGATCCAGCTACAGTGCAATCCTGTTATCCTGCTACAGTGCTGTTAGGGTCTCCTGCTCTGTGCTGCCACGTCGTCATGGCAACCGGGAGACAAGTGCTAGCGGAGTAACCTGAGCGTAGCTGATACTCCGGTTCGGGTCTTTTGCTGTGCAGTGGTTACAGGCTCTGTGCACGGCAGGGGATCCGGTGCTGGTTTTTGTGCTCACAGTCTGTGAGGTCTGAGTGGGGCGTGGACAGCACCTGCTATATAAACCCTCTTCTCAGGTTAGGCAGATGCTGCTGAATCTTTGTTGGTTAGTCAGTTCCTGAAAGCTAGCTAGTACTGTGTAAACTTTGTATTTGTTTGTTGCTTACTGCAAATAGGCCTTGGGATTTGGTATTACACTCTGCCAATCCAGACCTAGCAGTAAGACTGGAGTCAGTCGTTTAACCTGCTGGGGTTCTTTTGCTACTCTGTGAACCTAGCAAGTTTGCGGCTGTATTCTCAGACTTGCCTGCCAAAATCCTTTCTCACTGTGCAAGGTGTTCAGGTGTCAGTTTAGTGGCAGTAAGCTGAACCAGTGCACTGCAAGTGAGGACTAGGATTGTGGAGACTCTCCTTGTGTCTATTATTCCATCTCTGACCAAGGAGTTTACTGCCACACCCGTTGGTAACCCTTTAGGGTTTTGCTGTTGCCCTTAGCAACAGCATTTCGGGTTCTCTACGTATTAAATCACAACATCTCGCTTCTTTCCATCTGAGCATTCCTAATACTAGGGAGACCCCCAGTTTCTTAGCCTTTGGGCTTCTCTGTTCACTTTGTGTTTATTTTGTTACCCTATCACCTTCTGTGTATGTAATGTCATATTCCCTAGTCTATCTGTGAGTTCATTTGTTTTGCATAACTCTCCGTTCAGACACCAGTACATTCCTGCTGGCACTGGTGTGCATAACATATTCAGCAGCCTAATACTCCTGTTGAAATTTTGTGGGAATATGGAGCATACCCCTCAAAATACTTTGCAACAGGTGGTCGATCAGGTGCAGGTCCTGACTAGACAATTTAATGATTTGTCCATTAAAATGCACACCTCGCAGGCCGCTGGCGGAGCTCCCGCAGCAGCAGTACCTCCAGGGGTTAAGGAGCCGAAAGTAAATCTCCCGGATCGTTTTTCTGGAGATCGCTCGCAGTTCTTTTGTTTCAAGGAGAGCTGCAAGCTATATTTCCAGCTTAGGCCTCAGTCTTCTGGGTCGGAGATTCAGCGGGTGGGCATAGTGATTTCCTTGCTACAAGGAGACCCACAGGTCTGGGCATATGGGTTGCAGCCTGACTGTCCGTCGCTTAAAAGTGTTGATGCTTTTTTTATGGCACTGGGCATGTTGTATGATGACCCTGACAAGACGGCCTCAGCCGAGGCTCAGATTTCGATCCTTAAGCAAGGGCGAAGGCCAGTTGAGGTTTATTGTACGGAGTTTCGGAGGTTGGCCCATGATACCCAGTGGAATGACCCAGCCCTGAGACACCAGTACCGAAGAGGTCTTTCTAACCAGTTAAAAGACCAACTGGTACAATATCCCCTGCCTGATAGCTTGGATCAGCTCATGCAGTTATCCATTCGGGTGGATAGACGGCTGAGAGAGCGCAGGCTTGAAAGGGAGACCGAGGTTTCCTTCTTTCCCAAGGGAACCTCAGACTCTGAGGAATTTTCCGAGGAGCCTATGCAGATTGGGGCTACCCGCCTCTCCTCGCGTGAGAAGACGCGGAGGAGACAGCAGGGGTTATATTTGTACTGTGGGAATAAAGGTCATGTGGTAGTATCATGCCCAGAAAAGCCGGAAAACTTCAGGGCCTGAGGGTGATGGGAAATATACTGTCAGGCCAGAAGTCCGAATTTCCCAAGAAGACTTTTATCATTCCGGTGACCTTGAAGATCCTCGGTCAAACTGTCAAGACTGAGGCCTTTGTGGACAGTGGGGCCGACGGGGTTTTTATGGACCGCCAATTCGCCCTGAAACACTCTGTTCCCTTAGTACCCTTGGCATCGGAAATTGAGATTTGTGGGTTAAACGGGGAACCATTATCCCAGGGTAAAATTACCTCTTGCACTAGCCAGATTTCTTTGTCTATTGGAGCCACACACTCTGAAAAATTGTCCTTTTATGTGACTGTCTGTACTTTTGCCCCATTGGTGTTGGAGTTACCCTGGTTAAGGGCCCACAATCCTCAATTTGACTGGGTCTCTGGGGAGATTCTTAGTTGGGGTACTGATTGTTTCAGGAGTTGCTTGAGCCTTCCAGTCAGGCTTTCGCAGCTAAGATTGCCAGGATTGCCAGGATGTTATGCAGATTTTGTGGACGTGTTCTCCAAAAGAGTTGCAGAGGTACTACCTTCCTATCGCCCCTATGACTGTGCCATTAATTTGTTGCCGAATGCTAAGCTTCCCAAGAGCAGGTTGTACTCCCTGTCACGTCCTGAGACTCAGGCTATGGCAGAGTACATTCAGGAGAACTTGGCTAAGGGATTTATCAGACCTTCACAGTCTCCAGTTGGGTCGGGGTTCTTCTTCGTGGGTAAAAAGGACGGTTCATTGCGACCCTGCATCGACTTCAGGGAATTGAACCGTATCACGATTAAAAACTCATACCCACTGCCTCTCATTTCGGTCTTGTTTGACCAGCTTCGTACTGCCACCATTTTTTCTAAGATTGACCTACGCGGTGCGTACAATCTAATCCGAATAAGAGAGGGGGATGAATGGAAGACTGCCTTTAATACCCACTCAGGGCATTATGAATATTTGGTGATGCCTTTTGGGCTCTGTAATGCCCCGGCAGTCTTTCAGGACTTCATAAACGATGTGCTCAGGGAATATTTGGATAGATTCTTAGTTGTATACTTAGATGACATCCTAATCTTCTCCCATTCCCTGGAGGAACATCGGAAGCATGTACGCTTAGTCCTCCAGAAACTCAGAGACCACCGGCTTGGGGCGAAGCTGGAGAAGTGCGAATTTGAAGTTCAGCAAATCGCATTTCTAGGATATATTATCTCCCCAGAAGGTTTCCAAATGGAGGGTTCCAAGGTACAGGCAGTCCTGGATTGGGTGCAGCCCACTAGTTTGAAGGCGCTTCAGCGTTTTCTGGGCTTTGCGAATTTTTATAGACGATTTATCGCTGGATTTTCGTCTATAGTGGCGCCCTTGGTGGCACTCACTAAGAAAGGGGCAGATGTTGCTCACTGGTCTTGTGAGGCCAACGCGGCTTTTGCCCATCTCAAAAGGGCATTTGTCTCGGCCAAGGTGCTGCGACACCCAGATCCAGAGCGTCCTTTTGTGGTGGAGGTGGATGCCTCCGAGATGGGTATTGGGGCAGTGCTCTCTCAGATGGGGGTGTCTGATAATCGCCTTCATCCCTGTGCTTACTTTTCCCGTAAATTTTCGCCTGCCGAGATGAATTATGACGTGGGTAACTGGGAATTGTTGGCTATTAAGGATGCACTCGAGGAGTGGAGACACTGGCTTGAGGGGGCTAAATTTGTGGTCTCAATTCTCACCGACCATAAGAATTTGGCATATTTAGAGTCAGCGAAGCGCCTCAATGCCAGGCAGGCACGATGGGCTTTGTTTTTTGCTCGCTTTAATTTTTTGATAACATATCGCCCTGGGTCAAAAAACATCAAGGCTGATGCGCTCTCGCTGAGTTTTGCTCCAATCCAGGAGACCACCGAGGAGCCATTGCCCATTGTGTCCCCATCATGTATTAAAGTGGGCATTACCCAGGACCTCTTGTCATTAGTCCTTAGAGCACAGGAGCAGGCTCCTCCAGACCTTCCGGTAGGTCTTTTGTTTGTGCCTCCTAGGTTAAGACAGCGAGTGTTCCTGGAATTCCATGCCAAGAAGTCGGCAGGTCACCCGGGTATTGCCAGAACTCGGGAGTTGCTATCTAGGGCGGTGTGGTGGCCCTCGGTGGCTAGGGATGTGGATCAGTGGGTTCGGGCATGTGACATCTGTGCCCGAAATAAAACTTCTAGAGGGGTTCCTGTTGGCCCATTACATCCACTCTCTATTCCATCTAAGCCATGGACCCACATTTCAATGGATTTTGTGGTGGACTTGCCCAAATCCTCGGGGATGACAGCCATCTGGGTTGTCATTGACAGGTTTTCGAAGATGGCGCACTTCGTTCCATTGGTTGGGCTGCCATCGGCCAGACGCCTGTCTGAATTATTTATGCTGCATGTTGTGCGCCTCCACGGGTTGCCACTTGATGTGGTCTCTGACCGCGGATCCCAGTTTGTGGCCAAATTCTGGAGGGCATTTTGTTCCGATCTCCAGATTTCTGTCAGCTTGTCGTCAGGCTACCATCCGCAGTCTAATGGGCAGACTGAAAGGGTGAACCAGTCCTTGGAGCAGTTCCTCAGGTGTTATGTCTCCAAGTGTCAGACTGACTGGGTTGCTCATCTGTCCATGGCGGAGTTTGCCTATAACAACGCGGCTCACTCTGCTACATGGATCTCTCCCTTCCTTTGTGTGTATGGGCATCATCCTAAGGCCAATTCTTTTGACCCCCTGGACTCCACGCCTGGTGGTTCCTCTGTGGTTTCGATCCTTAGAGGTATTTGGAGGAAAGTGAAGAAAGCCCTTGTGTCTGTGTCATTAGTGACCAAAAGGGTTTTTGATAAGCGGAAAAGACCCTGCAGCTTCAAATTAGGAGACTTCGTCTGGTTGTCTACCAAGAATTTGAAGTTGAGACAGCCATCTCATAAGTTAGGCCCCCGGTTCATCGGTCCTTATAAGATCACTAGGGTTATCAATCCGGTGGCATTTCAGTTAGATCTACCCCGTTCTTTGGGTATCAATAAAACATTTCATTGTTCCCTTTTAAAACGGGCGATTAGTAATCCTTCTTCCAGTGGAAGACCTTCCCCTCTTCTGATACGTGGCCAGAGAGAGTTTGTTGTTGAAAGGATTCTTGACTCCAAGATGGTTCGGGGTCGGCTGTCATTTTTGGTGCACTGGAAGGGGTATGGCCCGGAGGAGCGGTCGTGGGTGCGCAGTTGTGATCTTCATGCCCCCAGACTGTTACGCTCTTTCTTCTTGCAGTTCCCCGATAAACCTGGTGGTAGGGGTTCTTTGACCCCTCGTCACAGGGGGGGTACTGTTAGGGTCTCCTGCTCTGTGCTGCCACGTCGTCATGGCAACCGGGAGACAAGTGCTAGCGGAGTAACCTGAGCGTAGCTGATACTCTGGTTCGGGTCTTTTGCTGTGCAGTGGTTACAGGCTCTGTGCACGGCAGGGGATCCGGTGCTGGTTTTTGTGCTCACAGTCTGTGAGGTCTGAGTGGGGCGTGGACAGCACCTGCTATATAAACCCTCTTCTCAGGTTAGGCAGATGCTGCTGAATCTTTGTTGGTTAGTCAGTTCCTGAAAGCTAGCTAGTACTGTGTAAACTTTGTATTTGTTTGTTGCTTACTGCAAATAGGCCTTGGGATTTGGTATTACACTCTGCCAATCCAGACCTAGCAGTAAGACTGGAGTCAGTCGTTTAACCTGCTGGGGTTCTTTTGCTACTCTGTGAACCTAGCAAGTTTGCGGCTGTATTCTCAGACTTGCCTGCCAAAATCCTTTCTCACTGTGCAAGGTGTTCAGGTGTCAGTTTAGTGGCAGTAAGCTGAACCAGTGCACTGCAAGTGAGGACTAGGATTGTGGAGACTCTCCTTGTGTCTATTATTCCATCTCTGACCAAGGAGTTTACTGCCACACCCGTTGGTAACCCTTTAGGGTTTTGCTGTTGCCCTTAGCAACAGCATTTCGGGTTCTCTACGTATTAAATCACAACATCTCGCTTCTTTCCATCTGAGCATTCCTAATACCAGGGAGACACCCAGTTTCTTAGCCTTTGGGCTTCTCTGTTCACTTTGTGTTTATTTTGTTACCCTATCACCTTCTGTGTATGTAATGTCATATTCCCTAGTCTGTCTGTGAGTTCATTTGTTTTGCATCCCTCTCCGTTCAGACACCAGTACATTCCTGCTGGTACTGGTGTGCATAACAAGTGCATACTCTACCACAGTGCTATCCTGTGATCCAGCTACAGTGCAATCCTGTTATCCTGTTACAGTGCATACTCTACCACAGCGCTATCCTGTGATCCAGCTACAGTGCAATCCTGTTACCCTGCTACAGTGCATACTCTACCACAGTGCTATCCTGTGATCCAGCTACAGTGCAATCCTGTTATCCTGCTACAGTGCATACTCTACCACAGTGCTATCCTGTGATCCAGCTACAGTGCAATCCTGTTATCCTGCTACAGTGCACTCTACCACAGTGCTATCCTGTGATCCAGCTACAGTGCAATCCTGTTATCCTGCTACAGTGCATACTCTACTACAGTGCTATCCTGTGATCCTGCTACAGTGCAATCATGTTATCCTGGTATGTTACCCTGGTATGTTACATACTCTACCACAGTGCAATCCTGCAACCCTGCATTCCCTGTTCAAGTGCATCCTGCTATGGTGCAATATCCGCTACTGAACAATCCTATTGCAAAGTGCCTTCACAGTCCACAGTGTCTCTAGTATTTCCACAGTCTACACCGTTTTCATGTACTCAGTCTCCTGGTATCCCATGTCCCCTCAGTTCTCCCTTTCATTTTGTGTTCTCTAGTTATTCCTGGTTTATATTTATTGTTTACAGTTGTACACTGCTTTAATAAACTTGCTATTGTACCGTGAACATCAGTCCCTGCTAATATGTTCTCACAATGGGAAATCCAAACGGTTTCTGACAGATGCTATCCCTATCTAGGGTATCTATATCGGATGACAAGTTATCTGGCCATCTTTCAATAGCAGTACTCACCCACGCCGATGCAATGGTTGGTCTGAGCAGCGTACCTGTGGTGACGTAAATGGATTTTAACGTAGTCTCCTGACTACGATCCGCAGGATCCTTAAGGGCTGCCGTGTCAGGAGACGGTAAAGCCACCTTTTTAGACAACCATGATAGAGCCTTGTCCACAATGGGAGAGGATTCCCACTTATCTCTATCTCCAGAGGGGAACGGATACGCCACCTGAATCCTTTTGGGAATCAGAAACTTTTTGTCAGGATTTTCCCACATTTTTTCAAAAAAGGTATTCAATTCATGAGAGGGCGGAAAAGTTACCTCAGGTTTCTTTCCCTTAAACATACAGACCCTAGTATCAAGAACAGCAGGGTCCTCCGTGATATGTAACACGTCTTTTATTGCCACAATCATGTACTGGATGTTCTTTGCCAATTTTGGGTCTAATTTGGCATCACTATAGTCGACACTGGAGTCAGTGTCCGTGTCGGTATCTGTGTCTGCCAACCGAGCAAATGAACGTTTATGTGACCCCGAAGGGGTCTGGACCTGTGATAACACATCCTCCACAGATTTCTTCCATGCCTGGTTCTGAGATTCAGATTTATCTAATCTCTTATTAATAAGAGCCACATTAGCATTCAACACATTTACCCAATCAGGAGTCGGCGGTGCCGACAGGGTCACTCCCACAGCCGTTTCTGTCCCTACCACAGTCTCCTCCTGGGAAGAGCACTCAACCTCAGACATGCCGACACCCACAGACACACTGGGTAAATAGGGGACAGACCCACAGTAAAGCCTGTCAGAGAAACACAGAGGGAGTTTGCCAGCTCACAACCCAGCGCTCAATCCCAGATCTGAAAGTCTAATATAAAGCCCCAGACCAGTAGCGCTTTTATATTTGCACCATCATTTTATGTCACCGCCACCCCCCCTACCCATTTTGCACCCTGTTACTTGTACAACAGTGTTTGGAGGAGAGGACCAACGTGTCTGCAGCTAACGTGAAGAGAAAATGACGCTGATGAGAGCTGTGAGGGCTAAGCCCTGCCCTCTTAATGGCGCGCTTCAGCCCAGCTATTTTCTTAATATATTATACTGGCGGGGGTTCGGATCTCCAATCCACTCTTGCCAGCCTTAAAGAGGATTTTATGCTGCCCAGGGCGCAACCCCCCCCCCCCCCCCGCAACCTGTAGTGCCGCTGTGTGTGGGAGCATGGCGCGCAGCGCGATTGCTGTGCAGTACCTCAGAAAGCCGTCACTGAAGTCTTCTGATCTTCTTCTACTCACCTGTCTTCTGACTTCTGGCTCTGCCAGGGGGGTGACGGCGGGCTCTGGGAGTGAACCCCTAGGCGTACCTAGTGTTCCAAACCCTCAGGAGCTAATGGTGTCCTGTAGCCAAGAAGCAGAGCCTTTAAACTCATTAGAAGTAGGTCTGACTTCTCTCCCCTAAGTCCCACGATGCAGGGAGACCGTTGCCAGCAGCCTCCCTGAAAATAAAAAACCTAACAAAAGTCTTTTCAGAGAAACTCAGTAGAGCTCCCCTGTGTGTGACCAGTCTCCCTGGGCACAATTCTAAAACTGGAGTCTGGAGGAGGGGCATAGAGGGAGGAGCCAGTTCACACCCCTTAAAACTCTTAAAGTGCCCATGTCTCCTGCGGATCCCATCTATACCCCATGGTTCTTGAAGTGTCCCCAGCATCCTCTAAGACGTATGAGAAATATGTAACATCACTTTATGAAGAAGTGTGCGGAAAATGTAGTGCATAGGTTTAAGGGTTATTGAAAATACATAAAAGTTCAATCTGCTCCCATTATATATAGTCAATGCAGACCAGAGTGTTATTCCTTTCATTGTATCCCCTCCTCCAGCATGGAGACGCTTTCGATGTGATGGCAGCAGCCACACGTCAGGCGGAGCATACAGACATTAATGCTGTAGTACATCCTGCTAGTTACGTATGTCCCAAGCATCAGCACCGGCAGCAGGAGGGGCTGTTTGCAGAGCGCGGCGCACGCTGTCTCCTGCCCCGTAGATGCCGCACATGCAAGCGGCCGCCTCCGTACACCCTGCACGGGGTTGATACTGCGGCATTCTGGAGGGGCCGGGGCGGCAGTCAGGGCACATGCAGTATCTGGAAGGCTACAGTATGGCTGGCGTACCTGCCGGTAGTAAGTCGCCTCCGTCTGTGGACATACACAGATGCGGCTGCCCCCGCCCCCTGCCTGCAGAGGAGGAGCCCGGACACATCCAGACCGGTGCTGTATAAGCCAGCACGGGGCTCAGGGATCAGGCCGCCTGTATTGGGTGAGTTGATCTATACAGCAGCAGCTGCAGTCGGTGGATGGAGACTCCGTGGGTGTACAGCCAGGACTGTGCTGCGTCCTGCGCAGCGCTGCTCTCCATAGAGGTAGTACACGGGCGCTCAGGATCAGGGGGCGCTGCTGCTCCCAGGCTGCACAGCGGGACTCTCTGCCTTATGCTAAGATAATCAAGAGATAAAAGGCTTGTGGTGTCTCCTCTCTCTGTTTCTGCTGCTATAGCTGGTGTCACCGGGGTCTTGTGTCCAGCACTTGTCTTGTAAGAAGCTCCAATAGATGCACAGGGGATACCCAACTGAGTTTTATAGAAAACACCTGCAACTCACTCGCAAATCAGACAGAAAAAGATGCACATGCTAATGAGCCCATGCACACTTCGCGACTGTGACGGGCGATATGAACAATATATCGTTCATACCGTGTAGGCACGGTATGAACAATGAACGATGCGCCTTCCCACGGTCATTTATCGTTGGTTTTCCATCGTTTTTTAATGCAAGTCAATTTGTACGATAACGAACATCATTCAGATCACTCATCGTCCAAATTGCTGACATCGCCAAGTGTGTAGGGCCCATTACTCTAATGATTAACGACCATCATCCAAATTGGCTTGCTATGCTAAATGAGGGAAAACCAACTATAAACAACCGCCGGGGACGCTCATCCTTGTTGGTGCCTACACACTAAACAACATGAACGATATATCATTCACTTATGAGCGCTATCGTTCATATCGCCTGTGTATGTCGCCAAATGTGTAGGGCCTTTAACATTGCAAACAATGGGCTTAGTGAAATGCAAATGTGCTGTATGTAAGCAATCCCTTTCTCTAACGTCCTAGTGGATGCTGGGAACTCCGTAAGGACCATGGGGAATAGCGGGCTCCGAAGGAGGCTGGGCACTCTAGAAAGATCTTAGACTACCTGGTGTGCACTGGCTCCTCCCACTATGACCCTCCTCCAAGCCTCAGTTAGATTTCGTGCCCGGCCGAGGTTGGATGCACACTAGGGGCTCTCCTGAGCTCTTAGAAAGTTATAGTCTTAGAATTTGTTATTTTCAGTGAGACCTGCTGGCAACAGGCTCACTGCAGCGAGGGACTAAGGGGAGAAGAAGCGAACTCGCCTGCTTGCAGCCGGATTGGGCTTCTTAGGCTACTGGACACCATTAGCTCCAGAGGGATCGACCGCAGGCTCAGCCTTGATGTTCGGTCCCGGAGCCGCGCCGCCGTCCCCCTTACAGAGCCAGAAGCAAGAAGATGGTCCGGAAAATCGGCGGCATGAAGACTCTGTCTTCACCAAGGTAGCGCACAGCACTGCAGCTGTGCGCCATTGCTCCTCTCACACACTTCACACTCCGGTCACTGAGGGTGCAGGGAGCTGGGGGGGGCGCCCTGAGGCAGCAATAAAAACACCTTGGCTGGCTAAAATACCTCAATATATGGCCCCAGGGGCTATATATGAGGTAAATACCCCTGCCAGAATTCCATAAAAAACGGGAGAATAGGCCGCGAAAAAGGGGCGGAGCCTATCTCCTCAGCACACTGGCGCCATTTTTCCCTCACAGCTCGGCTGGAAGGAAGCTCCCTGGCTCTTCCCTGCAATTCTACAGTACAGTAAGAGGGAAAAGAGAGGTGGGGCATTAAAATTGGCACTGTATACAGTATATTATATAAAAAGCAGCTATTAGGGACATAACTCAGTTAGTCCCTGTATATATATAGCGCTCTGGTGTGTGCTGGCGTACTCTTACTCTGTCCCCCCAAAGGGCTTTTGTGGGTCCTGTCCTCGTTTAGAGCATTCCCTGTGTGTCTGCGGTGTGTCGGTACGGCTGTGTCGACATGTTGAATGAGGAGGCTTATATGGTGACAGAACAGAGGCCGATATATGTGATGTCGCCCCCTGTGGGGCCGACACCAGAGTGGATGGATAGGTGAAAGGTATTAACCGACAGTGTCAACTCCTTACATAAAAGGGTGGATGACGTAACAGCTGTGGGACAGCCGGCTTCGCAGCCCGCGCCTGCCCAGGCGTCTCAAAGGCCATCAGGGGCTCAAAAACGCCCGCTCTCTCAGATGGCAGACACAGATGTCGACACGGAGTCTGACTCCAGTGTCGACAAGGTGGAGACATATACACAATCCACTAGGAACATCCGTGACGTGATCCCGGCAATAAAAAATGTGTTATACATTTCTGACTTTAACCCAAGCACCTCTAAAAATGGGTTTTAGGTTTGGGGAGAAAAAACAGGCAGTGTTTTGTTCCCCCATCAGATGAATAAATGAAGTGTGTGAAAGCGTGGGTTCCCCCGTTAAGAAACTGGTAATTTATAAAAAGTTACTGATGGCGTACCCTTTCCCGCCAGGTGGATAAGTTACGCTGGGAGATATCCCCTAGGGTGGATAAGGCGCTCACACGTTTGTCAAAAAAGGTGGCACTGCCGTCTTAGGATACGGCCACTTTAATAGGTACCTGTTGATAAAAAACAGGAGGCTATCCTGAAGTCTGTATTTACACACTCAGGTACTAGACTGAGACCTGCAGATAGTGCTGCTGCAGCGTGGTCGGTGACCCTGTCAAACAGGGATACTAGTTGGCAAACATAAAAACATATTAAAGACGTCGTCTTATATATGAGGGATGCACAGAGGGATATTTTGCCGGCTGGCATCCAAAATAAATGTAATGTCCATTCTGTCAGGAGGGTATTAGAGACCTGTCACTGGACAGGTGATGCTGACTTAAAAAGCGCATAGAGAGCCTTATAAGGGTGAGGAATTATTTGGGGATGGTCTCTGGGACCTCGTATCCACAGCAACTGCTGGGAAGAAATAATTTTACCTCAGGTTTCCTCACAGACAAAGGTACAGTCCTTTCGGCTTCAGAAACAAATGGCGCTTCCTTTCTGTACAGAGACAAGGGTAGAGGGAAAAAAGCTGCACCAGTCAGCCTGTTCCCAGAATCAAGATTCTTCCCCCGCCTCCTGTGAGGCCACACCATGACGCGGGTGCTCCACAGGTGTAGCCAGGTACGGTGGGGGGCCGTCTCAAAAAATTTCAGCAATTAGTGGGCTCGCTCACAGGTGGATCCCTGTTTCTTTCAAGTAGTATTTCAGGGGTACAAGCTGGAATTCGAGATGTCTCCCCCCAACCGTTTCCTAAAATATGCCTTGCTGACAACTCCCTCGGGCAGGGAGGCTGTGCTAGAGGCAATTAATAAGCGGTATTCCCAGCAGGTAATACTCAAGGTGCCCCTACTTCAACAAGGACGGGGTTACTATTCCACACGGGTTGGGGTACCGAAACCGCATGGTTCGGTGTGACCCATTTTATATTTAAAATCCTTGAACACAAAGATTCAAGTTCAAGATGGAATCGCTCAGGGCGGTTATTCCAAGCCTGGACGAGGGGGATTACATGGTATCCTGGGACATCAAGGATGCTTACCTGCATGTCCCCATTTACCATCCTCGCCAGGAGTACCTCAGATTTGTGGTACAGGATTACCATTACCAAGTCCAGACACTGCCGTTTGGACTGTACATGGCACCGAGGGTGTTTTATCAAGGTAATGGCCGAAAAAAAAAAAAAAAGGGAGTTGTAATTATCCCGTACTTGGACAATCTCGTTATAAGGGCGAGGTCCAAGGAGCAGTTGGTAGTCGGGGTAGCACTATTTTGGAAAGTGCTACAACAGCATGGTTGGATTCTAAACAGTCCAAAGTCACAGCTGGTTCCTATGACACGTCTACTGTTCCTGGGGATGGTTCTGGACATAAACCAGAAATAGTGTTTCTCCCGGAGGAGAAAGCCAAGGAGTTGTCATCTCTAGTCAGAGACCTCCTGAAGCCAAAATAGGTAGCGGTGCATCATTGCACGCGAGTCCTGGGAAAAATGGTAGCTTCCTACGAAGCAATCCCATTAGGCAGGTTCCATACAAGAACTTTTCAGAGGGACCTGTTGGACAAGTGGTCCGGATCGCATCTTCCGATGCATAGGCTGATAACCCTGTCTCCAAGGACCAGGGTATCTCTACTGTGGTGGCTGCAGAGTGCCCATCTTCAAGAGGGCCGCAGGTTCGGCATACAGGACTAGGTCCTAGTGACCATGGATTCCAGCCTTTGAGGCTGGGAGGCAGTCACACACGGAAGAAATTTCCAGGGACTTTGGTCAAGTCAGGTTATTTCCCTACACATAAATATTCTGGACCTGAGGGCCATTTACAATGCCCTGAGGCCGGCAAGGCCTCTGCTTCAAAACCAGCCGGTACTGATCCAATCAGACAACATCACGGCAGTCGCCCATGTAAACCAACAGGGCGGCACAAGAAGCAGGATGGCGATGGCAGCAGCCACAAGGATTCTCCGATAGGCGGAAAATCATGTGTTAGCACTGTCAGCAGTGTTCATTCCCGGAGTGGACAACTGGGAAGCAGATCTTCTCAACAGACACGACCTCCACCCGGGAGAATGGGGACTTCCTCCAGAAGTCTTCCAATAGGATTGTACACCATTGGGAAAGGCCACAGGTGGACATGATGGCGTCCCGCCTCAACAAAAAGCTATAAAAGATATTGCACCGGGTCAAGGGACCCTCAGACGATAGCTATGGACGCTCTGGTAACACCGTGGGTGTACCAGTCGGTTTATGTGTTCTCCCCTCTGCCTCTCATACCAAAGGTACTGAGAATAATAAGAAGGCGAGGAGTAAGAACGATACTCGTGGATAGCCAAGAAGAGCTTGGTACCCAGAACTTCAAGAATTTATATCAGAGGACCCATGGCCTCTGCCACTCAGACAGGACCTGCGGCAGCAGGGGCCCTGTCTGTTCCAAGACTTACCGCGGCTGCGTTTGTCGGCATGGCGGTTGAACGCCGGATCCTGAAGGAAAAGGGCATTCCGGAGGAAGTCATTCCTACGCTTACTTAAGCCAGGAAAGAGGTTACAGCAACTCATTATCACCGCATATGGCGAAAATATGTTGCATGGTGTGAGGCCGAAAGGGCCCCAACAGAGGAATTTCAACTAGGTCGATTTCTGCATTTCCTGCAAGCAGGAGTGACTATGGGCCTTAAATTGGGTTCCATTAAGGTACAGATCTCGGCTCTGTCGATTTTCTTTCAAAAAGAACTAGCTTCAGTACCTGAAGTTCAGACATTTATAAAAGGAGTGCTGCAGAGTCAGCCCCCGTTTGTGCCTCCTGTGGCACCTTGGGATCTCAACGTGGTGTTGAGTTTCTTAAAATCACATTGGTTTGAACCACTAAAAACCGTGGATCTGAAATATCTCACGTGGAAGGTGGTTATGTTATTGGCCTTGGCTTCTGCCAGGCGAGTATCAAAGTTGGCGGCTTTGTCTTGTAAAAGCCCTTATTTGATTTTCCATATGGATAGGGCAGAATTGAGGACTCGTCCCCAGTTTCTCCCAAAGGTGGTGTCAGCGTTTCACCTGAACCAGCCTATTGTGGTGCCTAGGCTACTAGGGACTTGGAGGACTCCAAGTTGCTAGACGTTGTCAGGGCACTGAAAATATATGTTTCCAGTACGGCTAGAGTCAGAAAATCTGACTCGCTGTTTATCCTATATGCACCTAACAAGCTGGGTGCTCCTGCTTCTAAGCAGACTATTGCTCGTTGGATTTGTAGTACAATTCAGCTTGCACATACTGTGGCAGGCCTGCCACAGCCAAAATCTGTCAATGCCCATTCCACAAGGAAGGTGGGCTCATCTTGGGCGGCTGCCCGAGGGGTCTCGGCTTTACAACTTTGCCGAGCAGCTACTTGGTCAGGGGCAAACACGTTTGCAAAATTCTACAAATTTGATACCCTGGCTGAGGAGGACCTGGAGTTCTCTCATTCAGTGCTGCAGAGTCATCCGCACTCTCCCGCCCGTTTGGGAGCTTTGGTATAATCCCCATGGTCCTTACGGAGTTCCCAGCATCCACTAGGACGTTAGAGAAAATAAGAATTTACTCACCGGTAATTCTATTTCTCGTAGTCCGTAGTGGATGCTGGGCGCCCATCCCAAGTGCGGTTTATCTGCAATACTTGTACATAGTTATTGTTAACTAAATCGGGTTATTGTTGAGCCATCTGTTGAGAGGCTCTATTGTTTCATACTGTTAACTGTGTTTCTTATCACGAGTTGTACGGTGTGATTGGTGTGGCTGGTATGAGTCTTACCCGGGATTCAAAATCCTTCCTTATTGTGTACGCTCGTCCGGGCACAGTACCTAACTGAGGCTTGGAGGAGGGTCATAGTGGGAGGAGCCAGTGCACACCAGGTAGTCTAAGATCTTTCTAGAGTGCCCAGCCTCCTTCGGAGCCCGCTATTCCCCATGGTCCTTACGGAGTTCCCAGCATCCACTACGGACTACGAGAAATAGAATTACCGGTGAGTAAATTCTTATTTTCCCTTCTTGGTATTACATGCCTGAAATTGCAAGACTTTGTTATAGGCCCTACACACTGGCCGATTTGTTTGAAAGATATGAACGATCTCTCGTTCATATCTTTCAGTGTGGAGGCTCCAGCGATGAACGATGCGCGGTCCCGCGCTCGTTCATCGCTGGTCCCCCGTCGGCTGTGCATGCAGGCCAATATGGACGATCTCGTCCATATTTGCCTGCATTTCAATGCAGCCGGGTGACGGGGGGAGTGAAGAAACTTCACTCCCCCCGTCACTGCCCCCCCGCCGCCCTGTCGCTCGTCGGCCGTATCCGCCGTCCGGCAGCTCGGCGGGTCGGCCAGTGTGTAGGGCCCATTAGTTTTCCTGATGGCACATAGTGCCTTCAGTAAACTGGTGTGCAGGTGAGTTAATGAGTGCTGTTTTTTTTTGTTTGTTTTTTAATATATACAAGAAGTACTACAAGTTGCCAACCCTTTTTGTCAGAGAAAGTGGTTATCCTTGCTTCCACTTATCTAACAAGTGATGTTACAGAGAGATCACTGATTTTTCTTGTTATTGCATTTTCATAGTTTATCTACTGCTGTGTCTTATCAATTTATCAAGCAACTAGTTACTGTTACCTAGCAATGGGGACCCACAAAGCCAGGAGGCTTCGCTGGATCCTCTCTGGGTAAAATACCTGTGAGCGCTGGCTGTGCATTTCACTGGAACTATTGGCCATGAGCATTAGGCTGCTGGTGAGTGGGTGAAAACGTCTGTAGGATTTGGGTTTGCACAAGGATAGCCATGGTGGTAACTGCATTATGTATCACAGTGATATGCCTACCTTCGTTTTATGTTCTATGTAGATCAGACACCGGTAACCCAATAAACTTTGTTTTCCTAAAATATAATTATATAGCATGTTTTCAGCACTGGTATGTTTTGGTTCTGTGCCTTTGAAGAATATTAACTTTTCTCTAACGTCCTAAGTGGATGCTGGGGACTCCGTCAGGACCATGGGGAATAGCGGCTCCGCAGGAGACAGGGCACAAAAAGTAAGCTTTTAGGATCACATGGTGTGTACTGGCTCCTCCCCCTATGACCCTCCTCCAAGCCTCAGTTAGGTTTTTGTGCCCGTCCGAGCAGGGTGCAATCTAGGTGGCTCTCCTAAAGAGCTGCTTAGAAAAAGTTTTTTAGGTTTTTTATTTTCAGTGAGTCCTGCTGGCAACAGGCTCACTGCATCGAGGGACTTAGGGGAGAGAATTTCAACTCACCTGCGTGCAGGATGGACTGGATTCTTAGGCTACTGGACACCATTAGCTCCAGAGGGAGTCGGAACACAGGTCTCACCCTGGGGTTTGTCCCGGAGCCGCGCCGCCGACCCCCCTTACAGATGCTGAAGATTGAAGGTCCGGAAACAGGCGGCAGAAGGCTCTTCAGTCTTCATGAAGGTAGCGCACAGCACTGCAGCTGTGCGCCATTGTTGTCACACACTTCACACCAGACGGTCACGGAGGGTGCAGGGCGCTGCTGGGGGCGCCCTGGGCAGCAATATATAATACCTTTTATGGCAAAAGAATACATCACATATAGCCATTAAGGCTATATGTATGTATTTAACCCATGCCAAATGTCTAAAACTCCGGGAGAAAAGCCCGCCGGAATAGGGGGCGGGGCTTATTCTCCTCAGCACACAGCGCCATTTTCCTGCTCAGCTCCGCTGTGAGGAAGGCTCCCAGGACTCTCCCCTGCACTGCACTACAGAAACAGGGTAAAACAGAGAGGGGGGGCATATTTTGGCGATATTTTTATATATTTAAGCGGCTATAAGGAACAACACTTATATAGGGTTGTTCCCATATATATTATAGCGCTTGGGTGTGTGCTGGCAAACTCTCCCTCTGTCTCCCCAAAGGGCTAGTGGGGTCCTGTCTTCGATAAGAGCATTCCCTGTGTGTCTGCTGTGTGTCGGTACGTGTGTGTCGACATGTATGAGGACGATGTTGGCGTGGAGGCAGAGCAATTGCCGATAATGGTGATGTCACCCCCCAGGGAGTCGACACCGGAATGGATGGCTTTGTTTATGGAATTACGTGATAATGTCAGCACATTACAAAAATCAGTTGACGACATGAGACGGCCGGCAAACCAGTTAGTACCTGCCCAGGCGTCTCAGACACCGTCAGGGGCTGTAAAGCGCCCTTTACCTCAGTCGGTCGACACAGACCCAGACACAGACACTGAATCTAGTGTCGACGGTGATGAAACAAACGTATTTTCAAGTAGGGCCACACGTTATATGATCACGGCAATGAAGGAGGCTTTGCATATCTCTGATACTACAAGTACCACAAAAAGGGGTATTATGTGGGGGGTGAAAAAACTACCTGTAGTTTTTCCTGAATCAGAGGAATTAAATGATGTATGTGATGAAGCGTGGGTTAACCCAGATAGAAAAATGCTAATTTCAAAAAAGTTATTAGCATTATACCCTTTCCCGCCAGAGGTTAGGGCGCGCTGGGAAACACCCCCTAGGGTGGATAAGGCGCTCACACGCTTATCGAAACAAGTGGCGTTACCGTCTCCTGATACGGCCGCCCTCAAGGATCCAGCTGATAGGAGGCTGGAAACTACCCTGAAAAGTATATACACTCATACTGGTGTTATACTGCGACCAGCCATCGCCTCAGCCTGGATGTGCAGTGCTGGGGTCGTCTGGTTGGATTCCCTGACTGAAAATATTGATACCCTGGATAGGGACAGTATTTTATTGACTATAGAGCAATTAAAGGATGCTTTCCTTTATATGCGAGATGCGCAGAGAGATATTTGCACTCTGGCATCGAGAGTAAATGCGATGTCCATATCTGCCAGAAGGAGTTTATGGACGCGACAGTGGTCAGGTGATGCGGATTCCAAACGACATATGGAAGTATTGCCGTATAAAGGGGAGGAATTATTTGGCGTCGGTCTATCGGATCTGGTGGCTACGGCAACTGCCGGAAAATCCACTTTTTTTACCTCAGACCCCCTCCCAACAGAAAAAGACACCGTCTTTTCAGACGCAGTCCTTTCGTTCCTATAAGAACAAGCGGACAAAAGGACAGTCATATCTGCCTCGGGGCAGAGGAAGGGGTAAGAGAGGGCAGCAAGCAGCCCCTGCCCAGGAACAGAAGCCCTCCCAGGGTTCTGCAAAGCCCTCAGCATGACGCTGGGGCCTTACAAGCGGACTCAGGAACGGTGGGGGGTCGACTCAAGAATTTCAGCGCACAGTGGGCTTGCTCACAGGTGGACCCCTGGATTCTACAGGTAGTATCTCAGGGTTACAGGTTGGAATTCGAGAAGTCTCCCCCTCGCCGGTTCCTAAAGTCTGCTTTGCCAACGTCTCCCTCGGACAGGGCGACGGTATTGGAAGCCATTCACAAGCTGTTTGCTCAGCAGGTGATAGTCAAGGTACCCCTCCTACAACAGGGAAAGGGGTATTACTCCACGCTATTTGTGGTACCGAAGCCGGACGGCTCGGTAAGACCTATTCTAAATCTCAAATCTTTGAACCTGTACATACAAAAATTCAAGTTCAAGATGGAGTCACTCAGAGCAGTGATAGCGAATCTGGAAGAAGGGGACTTTATGGTGTCCCTGGACATAAAGGACGCTTACCTGCATGTCCCAATTTGCCCTTCACATCAAGGGTACCTCAGGTTCGTGGTGCAAAACTGTCATTATCAGTTTCAGACGCTGCCGTTTGGATTGTCCACGGCACCTCGGGTCTTTACCAAGGTAATGGCCGAAATGATGATCCTTCTACGAAGAAGAGGCGTATTAATTATCCCTTACTTGGACGATCTCCTGATAAGGGCAAGATCCAGAGAACAGCTGGAAGACGGAGTAGCACTAACCCAACTAGTGCTGCAACAACACGGGTGGATTCTGAATTTTCCAAAATCTCAGTTGACCCCGACGACACGTCTGCTGTTCCTGGGAATGATTCTGGACACGGTTCAGAAAAAGGTGTTTCTTCCGGAGGAGAAAGCCAGGGAGTTATCCGAACTTGTCAGGAACCTCCTAAAACCAGGGACAGTGTCTGTGCATCAATGCACAAGAGTCCTGGGAAAGATGGTGGCTTCTTACGAAGCGATTCCATTCGGCAGATTCCACGCACGAACTTTTCAGTGGGATCTGCTGGACAAATGGTCCGGATCGCATCTGCAGATGCATCAGCGGATAACCTTATCGCCACGGACAAGGGTGTCTCTTCTGTGGTGGTTGCAGAGTGCTCATCTGTTAGAGGGCCGCAGATTCGGCATACAGGACTGGGTCCTGGTGACCACGGATGCCAGTCTGAGAGGCTGGGGAGCGGTCACACAAGGAAGAAACTTCCAGGGAGTATGGTCAAGCCTGGAGATGTCTCTTCACATAAATATACTGGAGCTAAGAGCGATTTACAATGCTCTAAGTCTGGCAAAACCCCTGCTTCAGGGTCAGCCGGTGTTGATCCAGTCGGACAACATCACGGCAGTCGCCCACGTAAACAGACAGGGCGGCACAAGAAGCAGGACAGCAATGGCAGAAGCTGCAAGGATTCTTCGCTGGGCGGAAGATCATGTGATAGCACTGTCAGCAGTATTCATTCCGGGAGTGGACAACTGGGAAGCAGACTTCCTCAGCAGACACGATCTACACCCGGGAGAGTGGGGACTTCATCCAGAAGTCTTCCACATGATTGTGAACCGTTGGGAAAAACCAATGGTGGATATGATGGCGTCCCGCCTCAACAAAAAACTGGACAGGTATTGCGCCAGGTCAAGAGATCCTCAGGCAATAGCTGTGGACGCTCTGGTAACACCGTGGGTGTTCCAGTCAGTGTATGTGTTCCCTCCTCTGCCTCTCATACCAAAAGTACTGAGAATTATACGGCAAAAGGGAGTAAGAACGATACTAGTGGCTCCGGATTGGCCAAGAAGAACTTGGTACCCGGAACTTCAAGAGATGCTCACGGAGGATCCGTGGCCTCTACCTCTAAGACGGGACCTGCTTCAGCAGGGACCGTGTCTATTCCAAGACTTACCGCGGCTGCGTTTGACGGCATGGCGGTTGAACGCCGAATTCTAAAGGAAAAAGGCATTCCGGAAGAGGTCATTCCTACACTGGTAAAGGCCAGGAAGGAGGTGACTGCACAACATTATCACCGCATTTGGAGGAAATATGTTGCGTGGTGTGAGGCCAGGAAGGCCCCCACGGAGGAATTTCAACTGGGTCGATTCCTACATTTCCTGCAAACAGGATTGTCTATGGGCCTCAAATTGGGGTCCATTAAGGTTCAAATTTCGGCCCTGTCGATTTTCTTCCAGAAAGAATTGGCTTCAGTTCCTGAAGTCCAGACTTTTGTAAAAGGAGTACTACATATACAGCCCCCGGTTGTGCCCCCAGTGGCACCGTGGGATCTTAATGTAGTCTTGGATTTTCTAAAATCCCATTGGTTTGAGCGGCTCAAATCGGTGGAGATGAAGTATCTTACATGGAAAGTAACCATGCTACTGGCCCTGGCTTCAGCCAGGAGAGTATCAGAATTGGCGGCTTTATCATATAAGAGCCCATATCTGATTTTCCATACGGACAGGGCAGAACTGCGGACGCGTCCTCATTTTCTGCCTAAGGTGGTGTCAGCGTTTCACCTGAACCAGCCTATTGTGGTGCCTGCGGCTACTAACGAGTTGGAGGATTCCAAGTTGTTGGACGTGGTCCGGGCATTGAAAATATATATTTCAAGAACGGCTGGAGTCAGAAAGTCTGACTCACTGCTTATATTGTATGCACCCAACAAGATGGGTGCTCCTGCTTCTAAGCAGACGATTGCTCGTTGGATTTGTAGCACAATTCAACTTGCACATTCTGTGGCAGGCTTGCCACAACCTAAATCTGTCAAGGCCCATTCCACAAGGAAAGTGGGCTCATCCTGGGCGGCTGCCCGGGGAGTCTCGGCATTACAACTCTGCCGAGCTGCTACTTGGTCAGGGGCAAACACGTTTGCAAAATTCTACAAATTTGATACCCTGGCTGAGGAGGACCTTGAGTTCTCTCATTCGGTGCTGCAGAGTCATCCGCACTCTCCCGCCCGTTTGGGAGCTTTGGTATAATCCCCATGGTCCTGACGGAGTCCCCAGCATCCACTTAGGACGTTAGAGAAAATAAGAATTTACTTACCGATAATTCTATTTCTCGTAGTCCGTAGTGGATGCTGGGCGCCCATCCCAAGTGCGGATTGTCTGCAATACTTGTACATAGTTATTGTTACAAAAAAATCGGGTTGTTATTTGTTGTGAGCAGTCTGTTCAGAGGCTCCTACGTTTGTCATACTGTTAACTGGGTTCAGATCACAAGTTATACGGTGTGATTGGTGTGGCTGGTATGAGTCTTACCCGGGGTTCAATATCCTTCCTTATTGTGTACGCTCGTCCGGGCACAGTACCTAACTGAGGCTTGGAGGAGGGTCATAGGGGGAGGAGCCAGTACACACCATGTGATCCTAAAAGCTTACTTTTTGTGCCCTGTCTCCTGCGGAGCCGCTATTCCCCATGGTCCTGACGGAGTCCCCAGCATCCACTACGGACTACGAGAAATAGAATTATCGGTAAGTAAATTCTTATTTAAATAAGTTTATATCATGTGAACGTGTGAGGTTCATCTAAATAACCAGTCACTACCTGGTGGAATAGATTGTAAAGTTAGCACAACGCTCACATGAATATGCCCCAGATCTGTACTGTTGCCATATTATCATTGCAGCTGTACAAGCTTTCCTCTTTGAGATTCTATTGCTTGCTACAATCCAGTTATATCACATTCCATTGTATGTTGCTTTCATAATATACAAAGTGATGACATCCTGTAAGCTCTGCGTGTTGTTATTGTCTTGCCAGTATTGTGATTTTATTACACAACTTGCTTAACCCCTTAACTGGCATAGTCACATGGGATGCATCCAGCTGAGCTTTAGCTGACAGTCATCCCATGTGACGTGCTGTGCTGCTGGGTCCCCCTGCTTTTTATAAGAAAAACCATATTACTTTCATCACACAGTACACAGTACAAGTCACTGAAACATCTAATAAGAAAACAATGAAAGATGAAGGGGTTGATACAACGTTACAAAGTGGCTCCATTGTGTGCTTGAAAACAGATGCAGATTTTTGCTTGTGTTCATAGGGGTGTATTCAATAGATGTTGGATCCTTTCCGACGGAAAGGATCCGACATCTCCGTATTCAATGAGCAGCCAAATCCGACAGGATTTTGCCATTCCCAACAATGCCAACCCGCCTTTTTTAAAGTCGGATTGATGGAGATTTTACTGTGAAATAACACTGATACATCTCATCCTTAGACAGTTAACAATTTATTATAATGCATAGATATGGGAGTCATTCTGGAAAAGTGATCCATTGAAATAGAATGCATATAACCTAAGATGATTCAGAGGTGGGCGCTATAGTAGTCACAGCCACTGCTGCCAGTTTAGGGTAATGCTGCAGCCAATGGGCTGTCTACTGAGATACCCACTGGCTGCTGCTGTAATCCGCCATGGGGCGCAAAAAGTCGGTTAAACAGACGAACTTCTGAGGAATGGTATGGTTGCTCAGAATGTCAGTGTGTTGGTGGAACTGCATTTATTATGTACAGTCCATGACCCTGTTCTGCCCCTGACAATCCCGTCTTTAGACGGATCTATCGGTCACACCATTGAACCTTGCACACGCCCCATGCTAGGTGCAGATTGTCTGCCAGAGTATGGCCTCCAATGTGAGCGATTATGCAACCGAGTTTGCAACCACTTCAGTGACATGCCCATCATACGCCCATAAGACGGACCACCTGTCTGTCTGCAAAGCCACTGCCCAGGATTCCCAATACATTACTGAGACAGCAACTGCATATGACATCGACATTGCATCCAACTCAGAATCGGACCCTAAGAACCTATTTGCCCACTAGCTGATCTTACCCTAAAGTTGAAAAAATTGTATGATGAAGTAACGTTGAGGCATATGCACTGGAATCCCTGAAATCTAACCAACTGAACCAAATGGACATAAACCCAGTATGGTTATTTGCAGAAGCGAGCATGATATCATTCATAGTGTAAACGCTGATTTACATACAGGACTAAAAGCAACACTTTAAAAAGACATTTCATACACTTTAAATGAAACCGCTGCGGCCGCTATACTTAATCCACAATCTACGTACTTATTACACCATTAGCGTACAGAGTCCCGTACCGTGTACAGACTTTGCGTACAAACGCCGCGCTGGCTGTACAAAGTACACACAGCGCGTACACACCCAAAGTTACACAGTGAACCCTTAACAGATATGCATGCGATAGTAATACACTTTAAACCTTAGCAGGGAAAGGAAAACACGACACCAGATTTGTATTTAAACTGCTGGGTTCCGACACCACAGCATATTATTACTGAAGGGGGGTCACAATCACAAAGCAATACAATACAATAGAATAATGGCTACAGTCAATGGTACATACTTGTTTGAATTTCGCCGCGCTACCCAGTCTGGTCCTCGGTCATCTAGATAGATAACTTTGTGAGTCTTGAGAGAGAGAGACCAGGCCTGCCGCTGGCTCCTTTTATACAATCTTCCAAAGCTTAACACAATGGATACTGTAATCTCTTTGTCCATTGGACACAGGGATTGTCATTTACAGTACAGGAGAGGTCATAGGTTGGTTTGAATAGGTGGGCGATGTCTGTTCAAGATGCACTTGTGGGTGGTCTCCTCTGGGTTCCCGCTGCATACCTAATGTACAGTAAATACAGTTTATATCTATATTCTGCTCCTGCACATAACTATTCGCAGGAACGTGCGATCTTCTACAAACCAACACCGGAATATTACCCTTAAAATACCCTACAGCTGGATACCAAACACCACCTTATAACCTTGTTCTGTCCCCTCCTATCCTGTAAAGGTGAATCCCTTTGTTCTGATACCATTTAAACTGTTGTAACTTGCTGGTGTGATGCAGGGAGACTATGTGTACATTGTGCACTATTTGGATTGAATATGTATTATGTTTTGATAGCTTTTCCATGCGTCCAAACTACCGTAAATACTCATACCACGCGCTAATGCGCAGGACCGCGGAAGCGACCATACGCAAATTGCGAATATGCGCACGCACGGCAGACCAAGTACACGCACGGAGGCCATCTGTGTGTAGTTTGTACGTGATGTGTGTACTGCAATATTTTTTGACTTCGACAATAGACATGTAGAAAATAAATTTATTCTCTGACGCTATTAGGTTATGGACAGGGGAACCGGCAGAACAGCTCTCGCTGTCCTGTCCAAGGCTGGAGAAGCAGGAGTTACTGATTCTATAGGGTTGGGTCTGGGAGACCAGTGCTGGGGATCCTAGTGGTCAGCATACCGAGCCCGGGATTCTGGCAGTAGAATGCCGGTGGTGGGGGAAGGGGATGAGGGCAACAAAGACCCTTGTCATGGACCACCTTTTTGGCGGCATTTCGATTGCTTGGGATCCTGGCGTCGGCATGATGACTGCCGGAATCCTGAGCGTCAGTCACCTGACCGGATCCCATTCTATATACCCTATTCCACAATACTTTGTCTCCTTTGGGCGCTAAATCCCTATCCCTCATCTGTGTGAAAGAAGGTTCATTTCTAAAACGGCCGGAACAGTTATTTTATAAACACCAGACATGGTGTGGGTCAGGGGAGATTTGTGAGTAGATATCATCTCAAATGTTACCTGAGTCCTCCCAAGCACTCCACACCACCTGATGAGGGCATAAAGTGGCAGATCTGAAGGAAGCGCCAAAATTAGGAATCTCTGAGAAAAAAATAACTTTGGAGAGACTGGAAAGACATAAATATATAATTTGTTATTAATGTCCTATCGGGTGATCTTCAGTTTGCCGGCTGTCGGGATCCCGGTGCACAGTATACCGGCGCCGGAATCCCGACAGCTGGCATACCTACACTTTTTTTCTCCCTCTTGGGGGTCCATGACCCCCCTGGAGGGAGAATAGATAGCGTGGCGCGCGCAACCGTGCTCACAAGGGGCTCATTTGCGCTCGCCGCGCTGTTGGTATGCCAGCGGTCGGGATTTCGGCGCCGGTATGCTGGTCGCCGGGAGCCCGGCCGCTGGCATACCCTACTACACCCGTCCTATCCTACACAGCCCCGCATTAGCCAGGTTTCCAATAAGTCAGGTTGTCAAATCTCTGCCCTGTTAGAGCTCCCCTTCACTGCTCTTTTAGTTAAGTGGAAATGTCCAGGGGCAACATGAACTCTGTTGTGAAGCTGTAAGCCTCTCGAGATTACAGAACTGGACCACCAAGGGCCGTGGTGCATAGCACTTAAAATTGTCTGTCCTCAGCTGCAACACTTATGGTTGGTGCACACTAGACCACAGGTTCTCAAACTCGGTCCTCAGGACCCCACTCAGTGCATGTTTTGCAGGTTTCCTCACAGAATCACCAGTGAAATAATTTGCTCCACCTGCGGACCTTTTAAAATGTGTCAGTGAATAATGAATACACCTGTAAACTTGCTGCGTTACCTGCAAAACATGCACTGTGTGGGGTCCCGAGGACAGAGTTTGGGAACCACTGCACTAGAATATGTGCTCCATGGGGGGTCATTCTGACCCGTTCGCCCACTGCTTTTTATCGCATCCGAGCAAACGGGTACCCACTGCGCCAGCGTTGCAGTGCGCTTGCGCATGCCAGACGGCAGAAGGCCATAGCTGGGCTGCAATCGCCTCTGCCTGATTGACAGGCAGAGGCAGTTGCTGGGTGGGAGGGGGCGGAACGCAGGCGTGGCCGGACCGTGTGGGGAGCGGCCCACAGCGGCTGCGGGCCGGGGAGCGACGAGTAGCTCCCAGCCAGCACGCTAAAGCTGCGCTGGTCGGGAGCTACTCTTGAAGTGCAAAGGCATGGGCCGCTGTGCGATGCCTTTGCACTTCTGCGGGGGAGGGGGGCGGCACTGACATGCGGGGCGGACTAGCCCTGTGCTGGGCGTCCCCCCGCATGTCAGTGTGAATGATCGTAGCTGTGCTAAATTTAGCACAGCTACGATCATCTAATTTAGCACAGCTACGATCATCTCGGAATCAGGGCCCATGAGCGATATCGTCAGTGTTTGCCCTTTAACTCCCAGGCAAACAACATATTACACACTGAACGATATAGCTAACAATATCGTTCAGTGATGTCATCCTGCCACAACCCCGAACATGCAGTTTCTGATGACATTGTCAGATTTACCTGCATGTTTGGACAATAGGCTATATTGTTAACCTGCAAGAGTGCGCATTGGTAACAGTATGATTAAGAACGATGTGTTGCTATGATCCACATAGTTCAAAAAATTGTCCAGTGTGTATGGGGCTTAACTAACAAGTTCCAAACGGAAGCAATGTCAGCTTAAGAATTGTTCAATGGGTTTCCATGGTTAAGTAGCAGCACACAAGCCTCAGATCACAATGTGCCATGAAGGAGTGTTATAAAGCACACTTTCCTTTCACTCTAGAACAGTGAAACCACATTTTCTGGAGTGATGAAACATGCTTTACCATCTGGGTTTTGCAGAGGCCAGGAAAATGCTTCCTACCCAAATGTATACCACCAACTTAAAATTTTGGTCAAGGTGGAATAATTGTCTGGGACTGTTTTCCATGGTTTGGCTACATCTTACAATTACATTCTAGAGAATTGTGTGCTTCCAACTTTGTGACAACAGTTTGGAAAAGGCCCTTTCCTATCTCAGTGTGACAGTGCCCCTGTGCACAGAGCAAGGGCCTTTAAAAATAGTTTGGTGTGGAAGAATTTGATTGGCCTGCACAGAGCCCTGACATCAGCTAATGCTCTGTCTAGCGGCTGCATGGATGTGAATCTCCAGTCATGTTTCAAAATCCAGTGCAAAGGCTACTCAGAAGAGTCAAAGCTGTTATAATGAGGACCAAATGTATATTAATGTCTATGGTTTTGGACAGAGCACCTGTAGATATGATGTTCGGGTGTCCTTGTACATTTTGCCATGTAGTGGATTTTGTGTTATAATTTCAATTGCTGAAAAAGTATACCTAGAACCTCACATGTTGTCATCCACATGTATTTAAAACAAACCATGAAACATATCACAACTTTGTACTTGAACATTTATTTATTTTGTACCTTGCTAAATATGTAACATTTACAAGTCTGGTTCATCCCAGTTTGAGCTCCTCAATGTAGGGACAATTTTTCCCTAAAACAAAATCTTTCTGTGTTTTAAATGAGATTGCTCTTATTTGTCTCTATAACAGTTTACATGCTGCCCAGCAAAACCTAACCTGCACAACAATAAGGTCTGCACTGTCCTGGGACCTTAACCCAGCAGGTTAATTGACCCATTTATTATATGGCATTACCCAGAAGTCCATTCTTCTATTGGAGTGGCGTTTTTACGCATTGTTTGTAGGGAACGTATTTTAATAATCTCTTTACATTTTCTGAGTTTAAAATATCATATTTTTATTGTTAACAATTGTAAATAGTAATATACAAAATGTATGGGGCTGATTCAGAGTTAGGAGAACATAAAAAAACTCACATTTGTTTGAATTTATTTACTTTTTGTTTACAGTCAGTGAACAGCTGTTTGGTTCAGTCATTTTATCTAATATTTGTCTCATAGATTAATCACAACGCCTTCAGTGTATTAATCTGTATATTGGAGACTGCTTAGATTGTGCAATACTGTATATTTCTAACATGACTGGTATAAAACACATCACGTAGGTGGAAATGAAACTCCTAGCATTGCTGCACAGTGGTTCTGGAACTGTCAGGCATTGTGCGACCAATATCTTTGCTAATTTTCCCTCCTCAGACCCCATAGAGGTGCAAAGGGAAATGAGCAAAGACTTTTCCCCAAAATAGAGGGTATTGTGCACTCCCAGACATTAGTGATGTCCTGCACAACACTATGAATTGATTCCCCCAATAATGTCAGAATTAATGACTAAATAAGTTAAAATAAGTTAATTTTTTTTTCTGTCATTACAGTGGTCAGCACAGTTACAAGATGGAATGGAAATGTTTGCAGAAATGTGATATTGATAAGGGAGGGAACGCTCAGTGGATGTCACATCTGTGTGAGAAACTATGGGATATTCCCCTGTACAACTTATCAATTCCAGGTGCTATTTTATGTATACTTTTACCCAGAGCCGGCCTTAGGTATAGGCAAACTAGGCTAATGCCTAGGGCATTTGGTATGCTTAGGGGCACCAGCAGCTTGTGCTGATTAAAATGATATGCGGCATGCCTATATTCTGTGTGTGACTGCGGCTGTATCTGCATAAGAAATGCTACGTTGCAGTGTATTGCTGGAAATCACTGTAATGTAGCATTTTGTATGCAGATACAGCCACAGTCGTACACAGTATATAGGCATGCTGCATATCAATTTAATCAGCAGAAGCTGCTCCTAGCCACATAGTAATGCAAATAAGATGCATTTTCATAAACAAAAGGCGCCCGACGTTAGCAGAGCTGCCATCTGACTCATGCCAGGCATCTCCTTCAGAATAACAAGGGTAAAAAGCAACAACTCACTGTTAAAAAGCGCCCCACAGTTTTTGTTTGTGTAAATTCACAGATAATATTAATCGTGAATATAGAGTTATCCTGGAAGGCTGCGCATCCGTAAACACTATGTGTGGTAGTGATAATTTAGAAAAAGAAAAGAAGAAAAAACGGAAAGCGCTGAGTTCCAGGAAATATATGAGACGATGAGAGCCAACAATTCAAAATTAATACAGATTTAATAATATTGTAGATCAAATAAAAATAAAATATGAAAATAAAAACTGCATATAAAACCTAAAAACGTATATTATAAATCACCTCTGTATACTCCGTATCTGGACATAAAATGAGCATAAGTTCATATCATTAGTGAATGAAGAGAATGTCCATAATTGATAGAACTGATGAATGCTTTGCAAATAACCGGCAAAGAAAGATGTGGAGGCAGTCCCGGATTGTAGCTGACTAGGTATGAACACAGAACCGCTGGCAATTATATGAGGGACTGTAATCCCAGAGTAGTGTTTGTTTCAAAACACCTGGTTCAAGGTGATTATTTTACCTCTCCTGTGGGCTGGCGATGGGCCGAGCATCCTCGGCCTGATGTCCTGCAGTGCCCACTTGCGCTATGCGGCGTGATGGAGGTTCAGATGATATCCCGGGTGTAAAGGATAATGCCAGCGTTGTCAGTCATGTCAGTGCTTCAGTTGTCATACCCTGTGATACAAGTCTCTCCTGCTGATGGTTGTTCTGCTATTGTTCCAGCTGTTAGAACCTCTGAACTGGCTTTAAATACCGGCCAGTCATTGGCAGGAGTATACCTTTGACAAAGTCACGTGGAGCGTGACGAAACGCGTTAGGACTCCGCCTCCAGCTCACCTCTACTCCGGTGTTACCACTGATACACCATTTGCCTTGCTCCGGTACGAGTGCTTCCAAGCTTCCCACCACCGCTGACCGCGGCTCTACAACACAACGCTGGCATTATCCTTTACACCCGGGATATCATCTGAACCTCCATCACGCCGCATAGCGCAAGTGGGCACTGCAGGACATCAGGCCGAGGACGCTCGGCCCATCGCCAGCCCACAGGAGAGGTAAAATAATCACCTTGAACCAGGTGTTTTGAAACAAACACTACTCTGGGATTACAGTCCCTCATATAATTGCCAGCGGTTCTGTGTTCATACCTAGTCAGCTACAATCCGGGACTGCCTCCACATCTTTCTTTGCCGGTTATTTGCAAAGCATTCATCGGTTCTATCAATTATGGACATTCTCTTCATTCACTAATGATATGAACTTATGCTCATTTTATGTCCAGATACGGAGTATACAGAGGTGATTTATAATATACGTTTTTAGGTTTTATATGCAGTTTTTATTTTCATATTTTATTTTTATTTGATCTACAATATTATTAAATCTGTATTAATTTTGAATTGTTGGCTCTCATCGTCTCATATATTTCCTGGAACTCAGCGCTTTCCGTTTTTTCTTCTTTTCTCCTTCAGAACTAGCGGCGGTGCTAGGGGGCACCAGCCAAAATCTTGCCTAGGGCATCATATTGGTTAGGGCCGGCTCTGCTTTTACCATATATATAAATATACAAACCTCGCAAAATCGTACTGGACCAAAATGCACAAAAAAAATGACCATGCTACGTAAAGTGTTGTCACACTACCAATGGCATGTTGTGCTTCCCTTGACTGTGCATAGCTTGCCTGTTACATGAACCTGCTCACCTCCCAGCATTCTCAGCAGCCGGGGTAAAGGTTGGATGACAGTCTCCTCAATCCACTCATAAAACATGTAAAATGCATATTATCTTGGGATAATGTAACCTTTGCTTTGTCTGTGGCACAAAGTAGTTGCAGCTTGTCTCTTATTTATAGAAACATTCCTTGATTTTCAGTATTAATTTTTATCAAGTATGTGTTACACTCGTGCTTTGCTGAAGGAAATATACAATTCATTGTCCTAATTTAATGATTTTGTTAATGTTAACATTTGTTAATGGTTCACATCTAAACTAGACTTTGCAACCAATTAGTAATAACCTTTCTCTAACGTCCTAGTGGATGCTGGGGACTCCGTAAGGACCATGGGGAATAGACGGGCTCCGCAGGAGACTGGGCACTCTAAGAAAGATTTAGTACTACTGGTGTGCACTGGCTCATCCCTCTATGCCCCTCCTCCAGACCTCAGTTAGAATCTGTGCCCGGACAGAGCTGGGTGCTTTTAGTGAGCTCTCCTGAGCTTGCTAAGAAGAAAGTATTTTAGTTAGGGTTTTTTATTTTCAGAGAGCTTCTGCTGGCAACAGACTCTCTGCTACGAGGGACTGAAGGGAGAGAAGCAAACCTACTAACTGCGGCTAGGTTGCACTTCTTAGGCTACTGGACACTATTAGCTCCAGAGGGTTCGAACACAGGATCTTAACCTTGGTCGTCCGTTCCCGAAGCCGCGCCGCCATCCCCCTCGCAGAGCCAGAAGACAGAAGCCGGCAGAAGTAAGAAGACATCGAAATCGGCGGCAGAAGACTCCTGTCTTCACATGAGGTAGCGCACAGCACTGCAGCTGTGCGCCATTGCTCCCACACTACCTGCACACTCCGGTCACTGTAGGGTGCAGGGCGCAGGGGGGGGCGCCCTGGGCAGCAATTATGATACCTCTTGGCAAAAAGGCACATATATACAGCTAGGCACTGTATATATGTACGAGCCCCCGCCATTATTTTTACACAGAAACTGGACAGAAGCCCGCCGCTGAGGGGGCGGGGCCTTCTTCCTCAGCACTCACCAGCGCCATTTTCTCTCCACAGCTCCGCTGAGAGGAAGCTCCCCAGGCTCTCCCCTGCAGTCTCAAGGTAGAAAAAGGGTAAAAAAGAGAGGGGGGGGGGCACATAAATTTAGGCACATTTATCATTATGCAGCAGCTACTGGGTAAACACCAAGTTACTGTGTAATCCCTGGGTTATATAGCGCTGGGGTGTGTGCTGGCATACTCTCTCTGTCTCCCCAAAAGGCCTTGTGGGGGTCCTGTCCTCATTTAGAGCATCCCCTGTGTGTGTGCGGTGTGTCGGTACGTTTGTGTCGACATGTTTGACGAAGAAGGGTACGTGGAGGCAGAACAGGTGCAAATGAATGTGGTGTCGCCGCCGACGGTGCCGACACCTGATTGGATGGATATGTGGAAGGTGTTAAATGATAACGTAAACTCCTTGCATAAAAGGTTGGATAAAGCTGAAGTCTTGGGACAGTCAGGGTCTCAACCCATGTCTGATCCTACAGCTCAGAGGCCGTCAGGGTCTCAAAAGCGCCCACTATCCCAGATTGTTGACACGGATTCTGACTCCAGTGTCGATGGCAATGATGCAAAGTTGCAGCCTAAAATGATTAAAGCCATCCGCTACATGATTATAGCAATGAAGGATGTATTGCACATATCGGAGGAAAACCCTGTCCCTGACAAGAGGGTTTATATGTTTGGGGAGAAAAAGCAAGAAGGGACTTTTCCCCCTTCACATGAATTAAACGAATTATGTGAAAAAGCTTGGGATTCTCCTGATAGGAAAGTACTGATTTCCAAAAGATTACTTATGGCGTATCCTTTCCCGCCAACGGACAGGTTACGCTGGGAATCCTCCCCCCTAGGGTAGACAAAGCGTTGACGCGCTTATCTAAGAAGGTGGCCCTGCCGTCACAGGATACGGCCGCCCTAAAGGATCCTGCAGATAGAAAGCAGAAAGGTATCCTGAAGTCTGTTTATACACATTCTGGTACTCTACTGAGGCCAGCAATTGCTTCGGCCTGGATGTGTAGTGCTGTAGCAGCATGGACAGATACTCTGTCTGAAGAGATAGATACCCTGGACAGGGAGACTATTTTACTGACCCTAGGACATATCAAAGACGCTGTCCTATATATGAGGGATGCCCAGAGGGACATTTGCCTGCTAAGCTCTAGAATAAACGCAATGTCGATTTCTGCCAGAAGGGTTCTGTGGACTCGGCAATGGACAGGTGATGCCGACTCTAAAAAACACATGGAGGTTTTACCTTACAAGGGTGAGGAATTGTTTGGGGGACGGTCTCTCTGACCTAGTTTCCACAGCTACGGCTGGGAAGTCAAATTTTTTACCATATATTCCCTCACAGCCAAAGAAAGCACCGTATTACCAAATGCAGTCCTTTCGTTCCCAAAAAAGCAAGAAAGTCAGAGGTGCATCCTTTCTTGCCAGAGGCAGGGGTAGAGGAAAGAAGCTGCACCATGCAGCTAGTTCCCAGGAACAAAAGTCCTCCCCAGCTTCCACTAAATCCATCGCATGACGCTGGGGCTCCGCAGGCGGAGCCAGGAGCGGTGGGGGCGCGTCTCCGAAATTTCAGCCATCAGTGGGTTCGCTCACGGGTGGATCCTTGGGCTATACAAATTGTGTCTCAGGGATACAAGCTGGAATTCGAAGTGACACCACCTCACCGTTACCTAAAATCGTCCCTGCCAGCTTCCCCCATGGAAAGGGAGGTAGTGTTAGCGGTGATTCGCAAGTTATATCTCCAGCAGGTGGTGGTAAAGGTTCCCCTCCTTCAACAGGGAAGGGGTTACTATTCCACTATGTTTGTGGTACCGAAACCGGACGGTTCGGTCAGACCCATTTTGAATTTAAAATCCCTGAACATTTATCTGAAGAAATTCAAGTTCAAAATGGAATCGCTCAGAGCGGTCATTGCAAGCCTGGAAGAGGGGGATTTTATGGTGTCTCTGGACATCAAGGATGCTTACTTGCATGTCCCCATTTATCCACCTCATCAGGAGTACCTCAGGTTTGTGGTACAGGACTGTCATTACCAATTCCAGACGTTGCCGTTTGGCCTGTCCACGGCACCAAGAATATTTACCAAGGTAATGGCGGAGATGATGGTGCTCCTTCGAAAGCAAGGAGTTACAGTTATCCCATACTTGGACGATCTCCTCATAAAGGTGAGGTCCAGGGAGCAGTTGCTGATCAGCGTAGCACACTCTCAGGAAGTGTTGCAACAGCACGGCTGGATTCTGAATATCCCAAAGTCGCAGCTGATTCCTACGACGCGTCTGCCCTTCCTGGGCATGATTCTGGACACAGACCAGAAGAAGGTGTTTCTCCCGGAGGAGAAGGCACAGGAGCTCGTGACTCTGGTCAGAGACCTCCTAAAACTAAAACAGGTATCGGTGCATCACTGCACGCGAGTCCTGGGAAAGATGGTGGCGTCATACGAAGCCATTCCCTTCGGCAGGTTCCATGCGAGGATCTTTCAGTGGGATCTGTTGGACAAGTGGTCCGGATCGCATCTTCAGATGCATCGGCTGATCACCCTGTCCCCCAGGGCCAGGGTGTCTCTTCTGTGGTGGCTGCAGAGTGTTCACCTTCTCGAGGGCCGCAGGTTCGGCATACAGGGCTGGGTCCTGGTGACCACGGATGCAAGCCTCCGAGGATGGGGGGCAGTCACTCAGGGAAGAAACTGCCAAGGGCTGTGGTCAAGTCAGGAGACTTGTCTGCTCATCAATATCCTGGAACTAAGGGCCATATACAACGCCCTGAGTCAAGCGGAGCCTCTGCTTCGAAACCAACCAGTGCTGATTCAGTCAGACAACATCACTGCAGTGGCCCATGTAAACCGCCAGGGCGGCACAAGAAGCAGGGTGGCAATGGCGGAAGCCACCAGGATTCTTCGGTGGGCGGAGAATCACGTGCAAGCACTGTCAGCAGTGTTCATTCCGGGAGTGGACAACTGGGAAGCAGACTTCCTCAGTAGACACGACCTCCACCCGGTAGAGTGGGGACTTCATCAGGAAGTCTTCACGCAGATTGCAAATCGATGGGAACTGCCACAGGTGGACATGATGGCGTCCCGCCTCAACAAAAAGCTAAAAAGGTATTGCGCCAGGTCAAGGGACCCTCAGGCGATAGCTGTGGACGCACTAGTAACACCGTGGGTGTTCCAGTCGGTCTATGTGTTTCCTCCTCTTCCTCTCATACCCAAGGTGCTGAGAATCGTAAGAAAAAGAGGAGTGAGAACAATACTCATTGTTCCGGATTGGCCAAGAAGGACTTGGTACCCGGAACTGCAAGAAATGCTCACAGAGGACCCATGACCTCTGCCTCTCAGACAGGACCTGTCAACAAGGGCCCTGTCTGTTTCAAGACTTACCGCGGCTGCGTTTGACGGCATGGCGGTTGAACGCCGGATCCTAGCGGAAAAAGGCATTCCGGATGAAGTTATTCCTACGCTGATAAAGGCTAGGAAGGACGTGACAGCAAAGCATTATCACCGTATATGGCGAAAATATGTTGCTTGGTGTGAGGCCAGGAAGGCCCCTACAGAGGAATTCCAGCTGGGCCGATTCCTGCACTTCCTACAGTCAGGAGTGACTATGGGCCTAAAATTAGGGTCCATAAAGGTCCAGATTTCGGCCCTATCCATTTTCTTTCAAAAAGAACTGGCTTCACTTCCTGAGGTTCAGACGTTTGTTAAGGGAGTGCTGCATATTCAGCCCCCTTTTGTGCCACCAGTGGCACCTTGGGATCTTAACGTGGTGTTGGGTTTCCTGAAATCCCACTGGTTTGAGCCACTTAAGACAGTGGAGCTAAAGTATCTCACATGGAAAGTGGTCATGCTGTTGGCCTTAGCTTCGGCTAGGCGTGTGTCAGAATTGGCGGCTTTGTCATGTAAAAGCCCCTATCTGGTTTTCCATATGGACAGGGCAGAATTGCGGACTCGTCCGCAATTTCTGCCAAAGGTGGTGTCATCTTTTCATTTGAACCAACCTATTGTGGTGCCTGCGGCTACTCGTGACTTGGAGGATTCCAAGTTGCTGGACGTAGTCAGGGCTTTGAAGATTTATGTAACCACAACGGCTGGAGTCAGGAAGACTGACTCGCTGTTTATCCTGTATGCATCCAACAAGCTGGGTGCTCCTGCTTCAAAGAAAACTATTGCTCGCTGGATCTGTAACACGATTCAGCAGGCTCATTCTGCGGCTGGATTGCTGCATCCAAAATCAGTGAAAGCCCATTCCACAAGGAAGGTGGGCTCTTCTTGGGCGGCTGCCCGAGGGGTCTCTGCATTACAGCTTTGCCGAGCTGCTACTTGGTCGGGTTCAAACACATTTGCAAAATTCTACAAGTTTGATACCCTGGCTGAGGAGGACCTTGTGTTTGCCCATTCGGTGCTGCAGAGTCATCCGCACTCTCCCGCCCGTTTGGGTGCTTTGGTATAATCCCCATGGTCCTTACGGAGTCCCCAGCATCCACTAGGACGTTAGAGAAAATAAGATTTTACTCACCGGTAAATCTATTTCTCGTAGTCCGTAGTGGATGCTGGGCGCCCGTCCCAAGTGCGGACTTTCTGCAATACGTGTATATAGTTATTGCTTAATAAAGGGTTATGTTATGTTGGCATCTATTGGTTGATGCTCTGTTGTTTGTTCATACTGTTAACTGGGTAAGTTTATCACAAGTTATACGGTGTGATTGGTGTGGCTGGTATGAGTCTTACCCTGGATTCCAAAATCCTTTCCTTGTAATGTCAGCTCTTCCGGGCACAGTTTCCTTAACTGAGGTCTGGAGGAGGGGCATAGAGGGAGGAGCCAGTGCACACCAGTAGTACTAAATCTTTCTTAGAGTGCCCAGTCTCCTGCGGAGCCCGTCTATTCCCCATGGTCCTTACGGAGTCCCCAGCATCCACTACGGACTACGAGAAATAGATTTACCGGTGAGTAAAATCTTATTTTTATCTGTGTACTGCAAATTAGATGATGGAAACAAATGTACAGTATGACTATTTACTATGGTTATAGTGCAGATTTGCACATTTTGAGCAATGCTTGCGCTCTCCTTAGGACAATTTTCCTAGATTTGCATTCAGATGAAAAATGTGACAAACCGTAACACACTGTCATTCGTTGTCTAATGTAAATAGACTGTCACACGCTAACTGCTCATTGGCTGGTCTGGTTCAGTGCACATTTTCCACCTTACGGCAGGGTTGTTACATGTGCAATAGACAAGGTTTCCCTTTCAGTTACCGTGTGAGACATTTGTCTGCCTTTGGTCATTCCATATTCTTTCCTATTGAATACACAGGACAAGAACATTCTGACCATAAATGACATGGCACAGATTGAATTGAGTGTATAAGTACACTGTTGGAGAAACTGTACCTTACCGTAAGCCTCAATCAGTTATGATAGTGACCTGCATTTCGTTTCCTAGTAGCTCCGTATCTTATTTCTGCACTATGGTGTGAGTTACTTGTCCCTATCCACTGAGGTATGATACTGATAAATGTATGACTACTGTAGCAAATAATGGGACATTGTAATTTTTCCTTATGTTTTTAAATATGGAACATTGCCTGTTTTTAGTGTTACAACAATAATGTTTCAAGTCAACTTTTTTCTGCTTTATAGTTTTTGAATCACTGTGTGTTCGCTTATGAGCTTATGGTATTTAATGGGTGTGGTATGTTAGATAGACTAGACTTAGGTCGACAGTGTCTAGGTCGACCACTATTGGTTGACAGTAAGTAGGTCGCCATGGGTTCTAAGTCGACAGGGACTCTAGGTTGACATGAAAAAGGTCGACATGAGTCTTTAAAAAAAACAAAAATTGGCATAATTTACTTCGTAGAGTGACCGGGAACCCCAGTTAGTGCACTGTGTCCCATTGCATGGCGAGCGACTGCGGTTACCACAGGTTACCATTCCCAATTGTAGTCCGCGTGGATCGTAAAGTATGAAAAAGTTCTAAAAATGGGGGAAAAAAAGTGAAACTCACGTCGACCTAGTTCATGTCGACCTAGAAACCATGTTGACCTACTTACTGTCGACCTAGAGACCGGATCCCGTATTTAATACAACACAATTACTCATTTAGTTATACTGTAGTCCCATGCACTTATTGTTACTGAAGAGTGACTGGCCACCATAGGAGAGAAGGGACCATAGAATAAGCTGTGTATATGTGCTGTACACTACGATTATAACATCAAATATGTGAGACTCTGTTCACGTGACAGTGTTATCCAGGCCAGCTTATGAGGACTGTAGCTATCCTTCCTTACATCCATCCATCACAGCAGAACACCGCTGAATGGGTCATGGCCACAACAACCTGGGAGTGTGGCCCCATTTCCTTGAACACTTTTTTTAATTTTTTTTATACATATTCAAAAAAAATTTGGAAAGTGGTGTATAAGGATTTTGTGTATTTTACAATGATTTGTAGTTTCCGAACATTAATTTCTTATTTTCCCAGGAAGTCATGATACTATGACGTATTGTTTAGACAAATCATCAGCAATTGATCCCAGTTTACCTAAGCTGCTGCTGCTCTTGGAGAAGTATGTGCCATTTATCACACGCTCTGTTATTTTAAGATGGAGTACAACACAGGTACTTTATTTTGATCTTTTATTACTCCTTCTGCCTTTACCTGAAAAGTCTTTCTCTTTAACCCCTTTCCTGAGGAGGACGAGTTCCACTTATCATCAACATGGACACTAAAACTGCGAAGGACCAATAGGACTCTTCGTCCACTGTGCATTGTGAGGGGGACTAAATAAAATAAAAAAACGGTGACTGGTGAGGACATGCAGGCAGCCGATGGTGAGTCCAGGAAGTTCCATCGGCATGCAAATACGCATTGACAGTACTATAATGTAAAAAAAATGTAAATAGAGGAGTCACCCTCGTTCAAACTATGTGCATACATAGACATTTATGTCTAGTGACCCCTACCAGTCAGAAAAGTGGAGTCAAGGGATGAGGGAAGGTCTCCCCCCATCCTGGCATCCAAAAAAATCAGGGGCAACCACATTTGAAAGAGGGAGGTCCACTCTTTCAAATGATGTGGCCCCCGACTAGTTATTGTCTGGTGATCACCGTAGAATGTTACCCTGCACTAGGAAATGTACATTCTCCATATATAATAAGGAAGCGCTGGTAAACAGTATATAAAATGTATATACAAAAAATTATTTCTCTTTGGTTCTTAGTATCAAATTAATTTATCAATCTTATGATATCAGCTGATTGATCCACATCAATATTCACAATAAAAATACATAACAATAAAATTCCAACTGTGTTTGTCCACGTGGGTATTCAAATAGAGCACAATATCTAGCAGAAGGTCAACAGATCGTCGCACTGGGAGTATAATTGGCGCCAGGTGTCTGTTTTCTATATTGGTATTTTCCATATACAGTATGGTGGGAAGGCACTATGTGCTCTCACACCCACATAATGATACCGGTAACTGTGTGGGAATACAAATTTGAAAAGGGAGAGACTGCTATTTCTATTTACAGCTGTGTCCTCTTACATCCTTGCTGCAGTCACGCTAAACAGCCATTCCAGTCATGCCATAATGTGGCGGGACTCGGTAGCTTCGACCTTTTTTTTTTCTTCCTTTTTTCTTCACCGTAAAAATGCGTCTTGCATGCTTGTGCGTCCTATTGCATTACATTCTGTCGGAATAAAACACAGAAAAAAAGACATTTGGTGCTACCGAGTTACACGGCACTCATGCATTATGTGTAGCGCGACTTAGAGGTAAAAGATATAAGCGGACACATCTGTATGTCCCCCCCCCCCCTTAGCAGCTCTACAGAAATAAATAGTTTTCCATAGATTGCAGAAGGGCAGTGGGTCTGATTATATTGTTTGGGGCATCTAAAAATCCTGTCTAAACAGCACTTTTTAGATGCCCAAATTTCACAATTTAATTGTGTTTTGAGGCCCACGCCTCAGGAACCTGCGATAAAAATTTTTGTTTTCCGCTGCTGCTGGGGGCCCAAATGGCAGAACAATCGAATTGCTGCCATTGGGCGCCATCTAGTGGTGGCCATGGGAAAAAAACATTTGAATCGACCCCAGTGTTGTGCCTATCTTTCCAATACTTGTCGGCACACACATGCAGGCACCTTGTCTTAAAAGGAGGGGGGTCTCTTTCAAACTGTGTACCCTCTTAGCAGTTTATATGGAATACATATGTATTCCCGGTGGACGAGAGGCCGGCTGTCATTATCCTGAGAGCGGCATCTCGCCCGCCAGATTACTAGCAGCGGGGCGAGCGCCACAGGGTTTATTCCCACTCTATGGGTGTCGTGGACACCAACAAGTGGGAATAACCCCTGTGCACCGGGATTCCGGCCTTTGGTATTGTCGGCTGTCGGGGATTCCGGCGTCGGTATCTTGACCGCCGGGATCCTGACAGCTGGCAAATTAACTGCATCCCGTTTATATCTGGTGAAGTCTAGGCAATGGTGGCGGGGGGACCACAATTAACAAAAAAATAGACCATTATCCCAGGGAACTGAGGCATTGGGGGCTTAGCAGAGAGATCTGCTATTGTAGTAGTCAGAGAAGGTGAGGATGGAAGTGAGAGTAATACGCTCGCTCCTTCCCCTTGCCACTTAAGCCATTTCATTAATGGTGTAAAGGTCGAGTATGGCTTGCCCAAAGTTTCCATTATAAAAGAAAATTTAATCTTAGTTATAATTATATTGAAATGTGGCGGAGAAAGGTGTTTTCAGCATTAAGCAATGTTTCCTATTGCATGCAGCTTCTACTAGCAACTAACTCACAACTATATATGGACACTGGTACGTAGTTCACAGTACTAACTATCTTAATACTAACATTGGTGTATCACAAATAAGTGGAATTAAATTAGCGTGTCTTATGACAGAACTATTTTTTGGTAATAAAAGAACTGCGCTGTGCCTGGGATTCCTGTGCTTTAGCTGCTCTGAAAATAATAGTAAATTGTAAATAATGAAAACAGAGCACTTGATACTATATATGTGCAATGTAACTGTTTGAATGAAATGTAACTGTTTAAAAAGTGCAATACCTGAAAGAAAAAAAATGGGGGGGGGGTGGGGGGGTATTTAAATGTTAAACAGCCCTTTTATACATTTGCTGCAGTCTCCAGGTTGCTGAAAGAAGGGGTTCCATTTTTGCTGTATCAGGAGGGGATGATCTTATTGTGAAAGTCCCAAATTCCCTCACTTTCCCTATGCTACCAACCTTGTTCACGGTGTTATGGTGACGTCGGTCTTCCTCCGGCTGGTTCCCCCGCTCCGGCTTGCTGCTATTACTCTGGCCGCTTCTCCTTAGCGCCGTGCGGCGCTCTGTGACTGATTGGAGTCCCGGTCTGTGAGGCGGCTTAAGTGAATAACTAAACAAATAGTGAACTGCTGTGCCCTTGCGGCTGCAGTGAAGGTCGACTCTGGGTGTCACTCAACACTCCAAAATACAAATCAAAAAGGAAAAAGAGTGTTTCCTCAGCTGCTCACAAGTCACAACCTGATGTCACGAAGGAATACCATCTATGTGGACCCAGGTGAAAGTCAATCTACTATGGAATCAATGTGGAATTTTATTTTCTAAAATTCTTCCAATCTTTCTCCGATGACGTTTTCTTTATATTAGTCCAATGTCCCTCAAAAGTAGAAAAAATGGAAGAACAATATCGTTGATACGTTTCTACTCCAATGATATTCCAATATAAGTCTCTGAAGTGTGTGGAGATGGTTCGTACCGTACTCACGTCTTTGTATGTAGCTTTCCTCATATAAAGATTTCTTTTTGCGTTCAACGTCTTCCTATCCGAATTGATGATAACATTCTATCCGTTCCATCTCTCGAGATATTGTATTCAAAGAGGGAGAACGGAAAAGGAAAACACCTAATGTAAATGAAGACACAGGATAACATATACCATAAATTCTATCACAGAAAGGGATCTTATTTGGCGTACCGTACTTACAATCCGTAAGTACTGAAAAAACTCATAAAGGTATCTTTAAAACTCCATTCCATATATATTTTTAAAAGTGCAATGAACCCTGAATATAGAAGAGACACTGTAGAAGCTGAGCGTACCCCACTTAGTGTTCCTAATGGTGATGTGTCTGTAGCGGTATCTTTAAACTTGATCCTGAGTTGAGGATCATGAATAGACGATACTGCCGATCTCGGTATAAGTGAAATTATGTATCGGGAATGGCAATATAGTTAAAAATTAATTTATTCTTTTAAAAAACATCCAAATTTAGGACAAAGAAAATATGTATAGATGGGCTGAACTTTTTGACAACAATCCAGCTTGTAAAACATCAAAAATATTTCAACTACACCAACAAGAGAATTTATGTCACAAGTCACAAAGAAACAGTATAAAATAAAAGATGCCATCACCTGCAACACGGAGGGGGTCATTTATCTGTTGGAGTGTCCATGACATTTACAATATATCGGTCAAACAAAAAGAAAATTGAATTCCAGAATAATGGAACATATATACAACATAAGAAAAGGATTATAAACACACAGTGTTTCAAAACATTTCTTGGACTATCACAACAAAAATCCAATGGGATTAAAGTTTACGGGAATCCAAAAAAATCAGCAGCATTGGAGAGGTGGGAATATTTCAGTCTCTCTTAAAAAGAAAGAAATAGAATGGATTTTTGCTTTACAAACACTTCAGCCATTAGGTTTAAATGTGGACATTGAATTAAATGTGTTCCTAAAATAAAAATACACAAATTTAATATGTTTTAATAAATGTATTATATATTTTACCAGTCTTCACATAACTACAATATAGAGTGCAATACCTGTAGGTTTAATTTTAGCCATGTGCATGCCGCTTTTTTAATTTGAACTTCCTGGGAAAGGTCTCCGGGATGTTTCTTTCTAATAAAGTTTCTCTTACGTCCTAGAGGATGCTGGGGACTCCAAAAGGACCATGGGGTATAGACTGGATCTGCAGGAGGGTGTAGTACGGCTGACTGGCGGTCTCCTGACCGCCGGTCAGCTTACCGACGCCGGGATCCCGGCAGCATACCGACGCCGGGATCCCGGCGGGAAGGGGCGAGTGCAGCAAGCCCCTTGCGGGCTCTCCACGCTCGCCACGCTGCAGGCTCGGTGGCGACCTGCGGTCGCCACGGGTTCTATTCCCACTCTATGGGTGTCGTGGACACCCACGAGTGGAAATAGTCCCTGTTGGTCGGCATGCCGACCATCGGGACAGTGAGGTGGAGGAGGTCATGTGACTGTCGGTCAGCTGACCGGTGGTCACATGAATACCACCCCTGCAGGAGCCTGGGCACACTGAAAAGACTTTGACTGGGTGTGAACTGGCTCCTCCCTCTATGCCCCTCCTCCAGACCTCAGTTAGACTTTGTGCCCAGGACTGACTGGACACTCACTAGGGGAGCTCTCCTGAGTTTCTCTAGAAAAGACTTTATGTTAGGTTTTTTATTTTCAGGGAGACCTGCTGGCTACAGGCTCCCTGCATCGAGGGACTGAGGGGAGAGAAGTCAGACCTACTTCTACTTAGTTAAGGGCTCTGCTTCTTAGGCTACTGGACACCATTAGCTCCAGAGGGTTCAATCACTTGGTGCGCCTAGCTGCTTGCTCCCGGAGCCGCGCCGTCACCCCCCTCACAGAAGCCAGAAGAAAGAAGCCGGGTGAGTATGCAGAAGACTTCAGTGACGGCAGAAGACTACAGTAACGAGGTACAGCACAGCGGTAGCGCTGCGCTCCATGCTCCCACACACTTCACCAACGGCACTCACAGGGTGCAGGGCACTGGGGGGGGAGCGCCCTGGGCAGCATGTTACTGGGTCTGGGAAGCTGGCAGAAGGCTTTTCGGTGCCTCGGCACCATTTTTCAGACCTCCACCGGCATTTTCATTTTTAAAATTTTAGCGGGCTGAAGCGCGTTGGGAAGGGGCGGGGCTTAGCCGCACAGCTCACCAGCGCCATTTTCTCTCATCCACGCCGCTGCAGAGAACGCTGGCCCAGGACCTCCAAGCTCCACTACAAGTAACAGGGAGCTAACCGGGGGGGGGAGGGCACAGTTATTGGTGCATAATTATTGTTCTTATTAGCAGCGCTTTCAACATATATTGTTTTCTGGAATATATGGGCACTGAGGTGTGAGCTGGCATACTCCCTCTGTGTTTCTCTATCTGGGCTTCCTTGTGGGTCTGTCCCCTAGCTGAGGCTGTGTGTGTGTGTGTCGGTGTGTTAATACTCCGTGTCGGCATGTCTGAGGCTGAGTGTTATTCCCCGGTGGAGGTTGCAGGGGGAGCAGATGTGGGTCTGGAGTTGGCCCTGTCGGCGCAGCCGACACCTGATTTACTTACAATGTTAAGTACGCTTAATAAAAGTGTGGCCTCTTTGTCTAAAAGGTTGGATAAATCGGAGTCTCAGACTCAGGTATGGAGGAAATCCATGGAGGATGCTTTGTCTCAGGTGCAGACCCCATCAGGGTCGCAATAGCGGCCTTTTACTCAGTTGGTAGATACGGATACCGACACGGATTCTGATTCCGATGTCGACTTCACTGAGGCTGCTTTACATCCACGGTTAGTTAAGAGTATTCAGTACATGATTGTGGCTATAAAAGATGTTTTACATATTTCTGACGAACCTGCGGTGCAGGAAACAAGGATTTGCTTGTTCAAAGGGAAAAAACCTGAGGTGAAGTTTCCCCCCCTCTCATGAAATGAATACTCTTTGCGAAAAGGCTTGGGAGTCGCCGGATAAGAGGTGGTAGATTCCCAAGAGAATTTACATGGCGTATCCTTTCCCCTCTGATGACAGGGAAAAATGGGAGTTGTCTCCAAATGTCGACAAGGCTCTATCCCGGTTGTCTAAGAAGGTGACCCTTCCGTCCCCTGACATGGCAGCTCTCAAGGATCCGGCGGATCACAAGCTGGAGACGTCTCTGAAGTCTATTTTCGCTAATACGGGTGCATTGCTCAGACCTGCTGTGGCGTCGGTATGGGTGAGTAGTGCTATTACTAAATGGGCTGAGAATTTAGCTGCTGATATGGATACACTTGATAAAGATAATGTTCTTTTGACTCTTGGTTATATCAAGGACGCTGCAGATTACCTGAAGGATGCGGCGAGGGATGTTGGTCTTTTGGGATCAAGAGCCAATGCCATGGCGATCTCGGCCAGGAGGGCGCTGTGGATCCATCAATGGAATGCTGATGCCGACTCCAAGAGGGCTATGGAAGCTCTCCCATTCAAGGGTAATGTCTTGTTTGGTGACGGCTTGGCTGACCTGGTGTCTACCGCAACTGCGGGTAAGTAGTCTTTTCTTCCTTATGTTCCCACACAACAGAAAAAGGCACCACATCAGCAGATGCAGTCCTTTCGTCCGAATAAATACAAGCGTGGAAAGGGTTCGTCCTTCCTCGCTTCAAAGGGTAGAGGAAGGGGACGAAAGTCGCCTGCAGTGTCAGGCGCCCAGGACCAAAAGTCCTCCCCTGCCTCTACCAAGTCCACCGCATGACGCTGGGGCTTCCCTGGGGGAGTCCGGACTGGTGGGGGGCCGTCTGCGGATCTTCAGTCAGGTCTGGGTTCAATCATGCCTGGATCCTTGGGTCCTAGATATAGTATCTCAGGGGTACAAGCTGGAGTTTCAGGAGGTGCCCCCTCACTGTTTTTTCATTTCGGCCTTACCAATGTCTCTTCCGGACAGGGAGGTGGTGAAGGCAGCAATACAAAAGCTGTGTCAACAGAGGGTCATTGTTCCTGTCCCAACGGGGGGAGGGATTCTACTCGAGCCTCTTTGTGGTACTGAAACCGGATTGTTCGGTCAGACCGATTCTGAACCTAAAATCCCTCAATCCATACTTGAAAGTTTTCAAGTTCAAGCTGGAATCTCTTCGAGCTGTGATCTCCAGCCTAGAAGGGGGGGATTTTATGGCGTCAGTAGACATAAAGGATGCCTACTTACACGTCCCGATATATCCTCCGCATCAAGCCTTCCTCAGGTTTGCGATACAGGATTCTCATTACCAATTTCAGACGTTGCCGTTTGGGCTTTCCACGGCCCCAAGGATTTTCACCAAAGTCATGGCAGAAATGATGGTTCTCCTTCACAAGCAAGGGGTTACAATTATCCCGTACTTGGACGATCTCCTGATAAAGGCGAGGTCCAAGGAACGGTTGCTGAGAAATGTGAATTTGTCTCTTGTCGGTTCTGCGACAACATGGTTGGCTGCTAAATTTGCCAAAGTCTCAGTTGATTCCGACCATCGGTTGTCCTTTCTGGGCATGATTCTGGACACGGGCTTACGGAAGGTGTTTCTTCTGAAAGACAAAGCTCTGGTACTGCAGACGATGGTCAGGGAGCTTCTGAGGCCGAAAAGTGTGTCGATTCATCAATGTACTCGGGTTTTGGGGAAAATGGTTGCGGCGTACGAAGCCATTCCGTTTGGCAGGTTTCATGCCCGGGTGTTTCAGTGGGATCTGCTGAGCAAGTGGTCCGGGTGTCACCTGCACATGCACCGGAAGATATGTCTATCTCCCAGGGCCAGGATTTCTCTCCTGTGGTGGCTACAAAGTTCTCACCTCCTAGGAGGGCGCCGATTCGGTATCCTGGATTGGGTCCTGTTGACAACAGATGCAAGTCTTCGAGGCTGGGGCGCAGTCACCCAGGGAAGAAGTTTCCAAGGGAAATGGTCGCTCCAGTAATCTTGTCTCCACATAAATGTTCTCAAGTTAAGAGCCATTTACAACGGCCTGCTACAAGCAAGAAGCCTTCTTCAGAGTCGGCCTGTCCTGATACAGTCGGACAACATAACAGCGGTGGCGCATATAAACCATCAAGGTGGAACAAGGAGCAGGGCGGCTATGGCGGAGGCCACAAGAATCCTTCGCTGGGCGGAGCAGCACGTGAGCGCTCTGTCAGCAGTCTTCCTTCCGGGAGTGGACAACTGGGAAGCAGACTTCCTCAACAGACACGATCTCATTCCGGGAGAGTGGGCTCTTCACCAAGAGGTATTTGCAGAAGTGACGAAGCGTTGGGGAACTCCGCTGATCGACATGATGGCGTCTTGCCTCAACAAGAAGCTTCCGAGGTATTGTTCCAGGTCAAGGGACCCCCAAGCCAGTGCAGTGGACGCCCTGATAACTCCGTGGGTGTTTCAGTCGGTGTATGTGTTCCCTCCGCTTCCTCTCATTCCAAAGGTACTGGAAATCATTCGACGAGCAAGAGTGCAAGCGATTCTTGTCGTTCCAGATGGCCAAGAAGGGCCTGGTATCCAGATCTTCAGAAATTACTTGTGGAAGATCCTTGGCCGCTCCCTCTAAGAGAGGACCTGTTATTGCAGGGACCATCCGTGTTTCCAGACTTACCGCGGCTGCGTTTGACGGCATGGAAGTTGAGCGCCAAATCTTAGCTCGGAAAGGTATTCCTGGGGAGGTCATTCCCACTCTCCTTAAGGCGAGGAAGGAGGTTACGGTGAAACATTATCACCGTATTTGGAGAAAGTATGTTTCGTGGTGTGAGACTAAAGCTGCTCCTGCGGAAGAATTTCACTTGGGTCGGTTTCTCCATTTTTGCAGGCAGGTGTCGATGCCGGCCTGAAATTGGGTTCCATCAAGGTGCAGATTTCGGCTTTATCTATCTTCTTTCAGAAGGAATTGGCTGTTCTCCCTGAGGTTCAGACTTTTGTGAAGGGAGTGATGCATATCCATCCTCCGTTTGTGCCCCCGGTGGCACCATGGGATCTTGACGTGGTCTTACAGTTTCTTATGTCTTCCTGATTTGAACCTTTGCATAAGGTTGAGTTAAAGTTTCTCACTTGGAAGGTGGTCATGCTGTTGGCTCTGGCATCTGCCAGGCGGGTGTCTGAGTTGGCGGCCTTATATCACAAGAGTCCGTACTTGATCTTCCATTCGGATAGAGCGGAATTGAGGACTCGTCAACAATTTCTGCCGAAGGTGGTTTCTTTGTTTCACATTAACCAACCTATTGTGGTACCTGTGGCTACAGATGCTGTGGCAGTTCCAAAGTCTCTTGATGTTGTGAGAGCTTTGAAGATCTACGTCGCCAGAACGGCGGTGGCCAGGAAAACAGAGGCGCTGTTTGTCCTGTATGCTTCCAACAAGATTGGTCATCCTGCTTCGAAGCAGACTATTGCATGCTAGATTTGTAGTACGATTCAGCAAGCTCATTCTTCGGCTGGGTACCGGTGCCGAAATCAGTGAAGGCCCATTCTACCAGGAAGGTGGGCTCATCTTGGGCGGCTGCCCGAGGGTTCTCTGCACTTCAGCTTTGCCGAGCGGCTACGTGGTCTGGTTCAAACACCTTTGCTAAGTTTTACAAGTTTGATACCCTGGCTGAGGAGGACCTAATGTTTGCTCAATCGGTGCTGCAGAGTCGTCCGCACTCTCCCGCCCGTGTTGGAGCTTTGGTATAGACCCCATGGTCCTTTTGGAGTCCCCAGCATCCTCTAGGACGTAAGAGAAAATAGGATTTTAGTACCTACCGGTAAATCCTTTTTCTCCTAGTCCATAGAGGATGCTGGGCGCCCATCCCAGTGCGGACGGTTACTTGCAGTGTTTTCTTACTAGTTGCATTGGTTTACACACGGGTTGTGTATTTGTTGTTTCAGCTTGTTGATGTAGTTAAATTCATACTGTTATCTGGTTTACTGTTACTCCGGTTGTACGGTATGTTGTGGTGTGGGCTGGTATGTTCTAGCCCTTAGTTTGAACAAAAATCTTTTCCTCGAAATGTCCGTCTCTCCTGGGCACAGTTCTTATGACTGAGGTCTGGCGGAGGGGCATAGAGGGAGGAGCCAGTTCACACCCAGTCAAAGTCTTTTCAGTGTGCCCAGGCTCCTGCGGATCCCGTCTATACCCCATGGTCCTTTTGGAGTCCCTAGCATCCTCTACGGACTAGGAGAAAAGGATTTACCGGTAGGTACTAAAATCCTATTTTTTCTTATAAAAAGCCAAGTTGGCTAAACCTGCGCCATCCATGATTAAGGGCTTGTAGCCTGAAACGCGTCGGAAGCGCTGCTAACGGACTCCAAGGACTCTGATTAATTTGAACCTGCAATTGCAGCACGCTGCCGAACTCACTTAAGCCACTCCCCCCACTCCTCCCGCAGCCCGGTCATCCCGCGCTCTGTCCGTCAGGGGTATAAATGTCACAGCCTGTGCCCTCAACGCACACCTTGAAAAAGACGAAACGCGTTGGAATGAGGTCCATTGGTTATTTGAGGACTCTACAGTACACTTTTTCTTGAGTTGAGGTAATCTGGATTTGTCCCATCTCGAAAATTGTGATTTAACATCTTCTGGATTGTTGTCAAAAAGTTCAGCCCATCTATACATATTTACACTCACCTTTTTCCTTTTTGATTTGTATTTTGGGGTGTTGAGTGACACCCAGAGTCGACCTTCACTGCAGCCGCAAGGTCACAGCAGTTCACTATTTGTTTAGTTATTCACTTTGGCGGCCTCACAGACCGGGACTCCAATCAGTCACAGAGCGGCGCTAAGGAGGAGCGGCCAGAGTAATAGCAGCAAGCTGGAGCGGGGGAACCAGCCGGAGAAAGACCAACGTCACCATAACACCGTGAACAAGGTTGGTAGCATAGGGAAAGTGAGGGAATTTGGGACTTTCACTATAAGATCATCCCCTCCTGATACGGCAAAAACGGAACCCCTTCTTTCAGCAACCTGGAGACCGCAGCAAATGTACAAAAGAACTATTTTTTAATTGTGTCGATTTATTAACTGGAATTAGCTTGTTCAAGCTCATATACTTGGATTCTTGTTGGCATAACATGGCCGCACTTTGTAATTTGCTGAGATTGTCTTTATATGGCTGTTATTAATTCAAGAAATTATACTGCTGGTTATATGTATTTAGATTTATTCAATTTAATAATTTGTTTCTACTGCAATCGGCAAACTGTTCATTTTAAATTGTATTTTATAGTACTATTCTATTGTATTATTAAACTATTACAACTATTTTGAGATTCCCTCCAGTGGGTTGCGTTTAACTGAGAAGAATATACGACACCATTTACTATGTGCATATTCAGTACAGTATGTTAGCTTCTCTTTATTTGTACTTGATAGACTTTTAGTGTTGTGGGGCAGATGGACACTGGAATCAGATACCTGGATCTTCGGATAGGTCACAGACCTGATGCTCCTTCTCCAGATCTGCACTTTGTACATGGGTTTTATACATCTGTGACTGTAGAGGTAAGATGATGGGCACTTACTGGGCCACTTATAGAAACAAAATCAAGACATTTAGCCTGCATTACCAACCAAATGTGTGCTTTCACCTGCACATCCTACTTTCTCTCTAGGGGCGGTATCCAATTAGCCTCAGTGATTTCCCACTGGTAATGGATTCACTGGGGGCTATCCAATTGCCCCTTATAACTGGCACACAAAGCATAATCCCTGATAACCCACCCTCAGAGTCACGATGACACATGGGTCCGGGATCTTATCCCAGATCACATGTTTTCGTTTGGGGGGAAAAAAAAAACGGTTGTAGTAATCCATCGATATTAGCCCATTTTTTTTCAGTCGAAAAATTAATGTGGCCAGTAGGATGCCCCCCCTTTAGATCAAAAAGAGGTTAATTTTTGTAAAGGATAAGCAGAAAGAGAAATCAATATGAGTATTTTTAACCAGTATTTAGCGTATACTAATAAAATGTTACATTACTTTTTCCGCTTTCCTAGGAAACACTACAAGAGATCTGTGACTGGTTACAGAGGAATCCACAGGAGATAATCATCCTATCGTGTAACCTGCAGCCAATGTCTCTAGTACAACATACACATCTAATTAGCTGCATTTACAGGATATTTGGAGCTAAATTATGCCCCAAGCATGTATGAATATCAAAAGTACTTTGTTATTTTACAGTTATACTTGTGAAAGGTGTTTTCACATCTCCAATGCCGGATCCCATCCGGGACTTGGAAACTGGGTGGGATCTGGCATTAGAGACTATCTTCTGGCTTCCCGACTCGGCAAATTGCCAGGTCGGTTGCCATAGCGGCGGGGGTGGAGGCAGCGCTGGGAAATGCGGCGCGGAGATGAGCTCCTCTCCCTATACTGTGGATGGGTACCGGGTCGCATCGAACCGGCAACCCATTCACACTGCGTCTGACCCGGTATTCAACCCAGGAATAACCCTTCTTATTACCTGGGTTGAATTACAGAGTCAGAAGACCCGGGAATTCTCCAAGGCCCCTTTCACATCGCACACTGACCCGTGTCGACTCGGCAATATGCCTGGTCGATACCGGGTTACTTTTGCGATGTGATATATAGATATATATATATATATATATATATATATATTATGCGAAACACCAATATTTGTGTACCACCTATATACATAGATGTACTGAGTAACCGTGTAAAACTCCAGGGTTGTATGTTATAAGAAAGGTCAGCAATGACGGTATATTTTCACACCTTTCATAAGGATAGTGTCAGTGCCCATCAGGTATACAGAATATATGACCATGTTCTTCAAAATTAAATGTACTAGTAGTAATATAGTGACAAAATGATATTTCCTTTCATCATGGGTTACTATTCCTGTAACTCCCATCTCTTCCCCAGGCTTAATACATCTGCCCTAGTCCCAAAGTATTTTGCATTCCCCTTCCCAGGGGTATATTTACTAAAATTCTTATTTTTCAGAATGAGGTTAAAGTTCAAACACGAATGACATCGCAAGTGTAAATTTGCAACTTTTTGAATTTATTACGACTAATTTACTAAGCTGTCGTATTCTGCATTTTCGTGTTTTCCGATGTCGATGTCATTCGTATTTTTTGGCAGTGTTTTACGGGAGTGAATAGTAAAACACTGCCGACATTAACACAATGAATCTCGGCCGGATCTGTGAGATCCGTGCAGGGCTTCATTGTGCACCTTTCGTATAAAAAATAACATTGTTACAAATCATTAAAAAAAATGCGTGGGGGTCCCCCCCCTAAGCTAAACCAGCCTCGGGCTCTTTGAGCCGGTCCTGGATGAAAAAATATAGGGGGAAAAATGTCAGGGGTTCCCCCATATTTAATCAACCAGCACCGGGCTCTGCGCCTGGTTCTGGTTCCAAAAATACGGGGGACAAAAAGCGTAGGGGTCCCCCGTATTTTTGAAACCAGCACCGGGCTCCACTAGCCAGGTACATAATGCCACAGCCGGGGGACACTTTTATCTAGGTCCCTGCGGCCCTGGCATTACATACTCAACTAGTCACCCCTGGCCGGGGTACCCTGGAGGAGTGGGAACCCCTTAAATCAAGGTGTCCCCCCCCCCCCCCCCCTCCAGCCACCCAAGGGCCAGGGGTGAAGCCCAAGGCTGTCCTCCCCATCCAAGGGCGGCGGATGGGGGGCTGATAGCCTTTTGAAAAAAATGTGAATATTGTTTTTTGTAGCAGTGCTACAAGTCCCAGCAAGCCTCCCCCGCAAGCTGGTACTTGGAGAACCACAAGTACCAGCATGCGGTGGAAAACCGGGCCCGCTGGTACCTGTAGTACTACTACTAAAAAAATACCCCAAAAAAAACAGGACACACACACCGTGACAGTATAAGTTTATTACATAGATGCACACCTCCAAACATACATACTTACCTATGTTCACATGAGGCTCGGTCCTCTTCTCCATGTAGAATCCTAGGGGTACCAGTAAAAAAAATTATACTCACATAATCCAGTGTACCTTCTGTTCTTTGTATAATCCACGTACTTGGCAAAACAAAAAAAACGGAAACCCGACCACGCACTGAAAGGGGTCCCATGTTTGGGACCCCTTTCCCCGACTGCCAGGACCCCCCCTGACTCCTGTCAAAGAGGGTCCCTTCAGCCAATCAGGGAGCGCCACGTCGTGGCACACTCCTGATTGGCTGTGTGCTCCTGTAGTGTCTGTCAGGCTGCACACGGCAGAGATACAATGTTGCGCCTATGCGCTCCATTGTATCCAATGGTGGGAACTTTGCAGTAAGCGGTTGACCGAAAGTAACCTCTTTTTGCAGTAGAACTACAGGTACCAGCGGGCCCGTTTCCCCCCCGCATGCTGGTACTTGTGGTTCTCCAAGTACCGGCTTGCTGGGACTTGTAGTTCTTCTGCAAAAAACCAATATTCTTACATTTTACTCAAGGCTATCAGCCCCCCATCCGCAGCCCTTGGATGGGGGGGGGACAGCCTCGGGCTTCACCCCTGGCCCTTGGGTGGCTGGGGGGGGACCCCTTGATTGAAGGGGTCCCCACTCCTCTAGGGTACCCCGGCCAGGGGAGACTAGTTGGATATTTAATGCCACGGCCGCAGGGCGCTGTATAAAAGTGACCCCCGGCTGTGGCATTATCTGTCCAGCTAGTGGAGCCCGGTGCTGGTCCAAAAAATAAGGGGGACCCCTACTCTTTTTGTCCCCCGTATTTTTTGCACCAGGACCAGGCGCAGAGCCCGGTGCTGGTTGTTAAAATACGGGGGATCCCCTGTCATTTTTCCCCCCGTATTTTGGCAACCAGGACCGGCTCAAAGAGCCCGAGGCTGGTTATGCTTAGGAGGGGGGACCCCACGCAATGTTTTTCCGGGTTTTTTCCCGTTTTTTTCCGTTTTTTTAACATTTTTAAAAATCTAACCAAAATCCGTCAAAACGGCCGTTTTTCGACAGCGGGACTGTCAAATTAGTTTTTTATTGAATATGTCGAAATTCCGGCACCCACCTGCCGGAATTCGACGGTCGAATTGTGTCGAATTAAAAAACGGGCGAAAAATTGCCGCAATTCGCCCGGAATTGCATATACCCCATACTGCCTTGTGTTTTAGATCCACTGCAGTTTCAATTACATTTATCAATTATAGAGGAGACTTAACCTAACTTGAAAAACCGGCCGGTGGTTTTGTGCTATGTATTTTTGAATATTGTACTTTTAATAAATTGTTTATTAATTCCTGAGCGCTGTAATATTTTTTTCTCTTGGGTTGGGCAACCCCTATATTACTAGCAGCACAGGAATTAAGTTGTTAAGCGCGTGGTCACAAACCACTTTCCTTTTTACTTTGATAAATAGTTCAATGTACCAAATATGTGTGAATTCCAAGTTAAAATTATTCTCACATACTTTTATTTATTCATTGGCTCTGTTCAGGAACAGCCCACTCTGAGAAACATGTGGAAACAAGGTTATCAAGTCATTGTTTCATATGGTAACCCTTTGGCTATGAAATATGACTACCTGTGGTCATCTATCCCATACTGGTGGGCAAACACTACTAATAAAGGCTCATTGATCAACTTTCTGGAGAGTGAAAAGCACAAAGGACGACCAGGTAATTATTTATTGTTTTGCATAGTAAGTAACATAGTATGGACATAATATATTTACAAAACAAATATTATATAGGTAGGTGTTTCTAAGGAGATCCGGTCAAAATACCGGCAGTCGGGATCCCAACAGTCAAAAGACCGACAGCGGGATCCCGACGGCCATAATCCTAACACATACCGGAGGTAAGTACTGGGGTTGGGGATAGGCACTAGGGGGATGATTAGGCTGGAGGTAGGGGGGTTAGGCTGTGGGAGGGGGAGGTTATGGTTAGGTTGTGAAGGGGGGTGGGTTAGGGGTAGGATTCGGGAGAAAATACCAGAATGTGTGAGAATTTTGGCCATCGGATCCCGGCTGCCTGGGTTTCAAACCTAGCTCTTTTCCATTTCTCTCTGTATATAAGGACATATCTGTTAAAAGTAAATCTGTCCTTGCACAGGGTGCTTTTAGTGTCTAGTTTGTCATGTTTTATGGACCCAAAATGACTGACCATACTCCCATCTGGCATGTAATCACACTAAGGGGGGGGGGGGGTGTTACAGAAAATCCAGGACTCCTGTGGCTGACATGCAGTCTGGCCCTGATGACAGTCACACTTCGATAGCTAAGGTCAGTTCTGTCCCCACACAATGGAGACGATGTGAAATCCGCAGTTTGTATACTCACTGCTGACCATAATGGGTAAGTGTAAGGAGTAAATAAGAGAGCCTTTCAGTACGGAAAGCTACTTCAGTAGCCAGCAGCAAGATTTGAGAGTCTATCGCAGTACATAGCAAGAAAATATGCATAGCTATTTCAAGCTGGTGTACACACAATCTTTATACTGTATATTTTCAATCTCATACTTATTACATGCATGATCAATTTATTTTTGAATACAACAAAATATTCTTGAATTAGCAATAGTTCCTTAAGATATAGTACTACTGTGTGTAAGGTTCCTAGTTGAGGGAAAAACATCTTCAGTAGATTATTTCTTATTGAATAAAACAGTTGCTAAATGGCACAATGGGCTGCTTTAATATTTTTCTTGACTGTCTATCATATATAAATTGCAGATCAAACTGAGGAGCTGTGTATACATGGTATTAGGATGGCATCAGATTGGGTGTCCTGCTTCTTCAGGCTGTCAATAGAAGCCTCAGGTTCTGGTGCTGAGAGCATCGTGGTTATGTTCCCTGGCTCACATGTTGCATAGTGCTTACACTAAGGGCCTGATTCTGAGCTGGGAGTAAAGCAAAGAAGAGCAAATAACTGTGCACCTTGGTAAAACCATGTTGCACTACAGTTGGGGCCGATGTAACATTTGCAGAGAGATTTAGATGTGAGAGGGGCATGACCGAACTGAAATCTAAATTGCAGTGTAAAAATAAAGCTGTCCAGTATTTTTGGGCTACATGCAGAAGCAGGCAGTATTTACCTTGCATGTAAAAATAATAAATGTATTTGCACCGCTTGCATTGCCGCATGGTTTGTCCAGGTGCACAGCTACTTTTATCTTTCTTACTTTTATCCCAACTCAGAATCCAGTCTTAAATATTATGTAACTCAAGTAAAATGGATCTTTTGCATTGTTGTTGCTCTGTTGGGCCGTGTCAGGCAAAGGGTCCCCGCATCTCTGCATTAAATTATCACTTTAATAATAGCAATATATTCTTAGGACTAGTGATGTGCTGCCACAAAGATGCAAGGGGGACATGGATCAAGTCCAGTCCACTGCCCCAAACCTCTTTAAAAAAACAAACAAAACTAAACATGAATGAAGAACTTAACTTATTTTAAAGCTCTTTAAACTGTATTGGGTGGTTAGCAAGACTGCTTCCCACATCTGTTTACAAGTTGCAATAGCGGTATCCTCTGAAAAATATTTCATTGGGGCTATCTCTCCCCATTCCGATGCTTCGAGATGGGTCTTTCATAGAGCATATCTTTTATCACTGTCTTTCACCTGTTAAGAGGTTCTGGGTCTGTGTCTGGAGATACACAAATTACTTCCAATTGATTATTTTCCTTTGATTGTTGAATGGGTTCATTTTGGGATGCTCCCACGTGGGATTAGGATTCCCATAGGTGGCTGTAAACTGGTTTTATCAATTTTAGCTGTGGCAATAAAGAGTGTACTCCAGATGTGGGTTCAGACCACTCCACCATCAATAACCTTGTTTAAAAAACAGCAACAACCTATTTTGCATTTTCCTCATGGACAAGGTAGATTCCTCTCTCCAAAAGGAAAGTTTAACTCAACTGCTGTTTAAACATGGGAGAGTTTTATTACCATACTTTCAGAATCATTCCGGCAGTGTGTTTGGAGATGCTTCCATGCCACTGCTTGGTATGAGACACCTCATCATCATCATCATCATGGATGATTCTCCCATAGTTTGTCAGGATTAATGCTTTTGTACTGGAATACCCGTCACACCTCATGGACCTTGGGGGTCATTCTGACCCGATCGCACGCTGCAGTTTATCGCAGCGGTGCGATCGAGTCAGAACTGCGGCTGCCTGATTGACAGGCAGAGGCGGTCGCTGGCCGGGGGGGTTGGAACGAAACTTCAGCGTTTGACCATGCGGGGGGCGGGCCGCAGGGGCTGCGTGACGTCACACGCAGCTGCTGCAGGCTGGGGAGCGACGAGTAGCTCCCGGCCAGCACGCTAAAGCTGCGCTGGCTTGGAGCTACTCCTAAAGTGCAAAAGCATTACCGCTGTGCGATGCTTTTGCACTTCTGCTAGGGGGGGGGGGGCCGCACTGACATGCGGGGTGGGATAGCCCTTTGCTGGGCGTCCCCCCGCATGTCTATGGACATGATCGTAGGGCTATGATCAACTCGGAATGACCCCCCTTATGTCTTATTAATGCCTGTATTTTTTCTATCAAAGTTTAATGTGTAACCTGGCATTTTTTTTTCTATAATTGTTGCTCCTTGCACCTCTCCTTTGTCCTCTCAAACTAAAGATGTGTACACACGGTGAGATTTTTACTTGCGATCTTGACTATATAGTCAAAATCGCAAGGAAAGTTAGTGCAAATTGTAAGGTAAAAGTCACCTTGCGGTCCCGCGAGGTCAGTATCGCAAGCCTAGATAGACTGTGCCTGCAAGTCAATTTTGACTATCTCGTAAAATTATAGTCAAAATTGATAGTTTGCCAAAATTGCACAGAGTCAGTATTGCAAGCACAGTCATTATATGCTTGCGATACCGAGTCCCTATCGCATAATGAGAATCGGGCATAGCCCGAATCTCACCATGTGTACACACCTTAAGATCTCTGTATTTTTTTCCCTCTTACGTCCTAGAGGATGCTGGGGACTCCGTAAGGACCATGGGGATAGACGGGCTCCGCAGGAGACATGGGCACTTTAAGAAAGACTTTAGATCTGGTGTGCACTGGCTCCTGCCTCTATGCCCCTCCTCCAGACCTCAGTTTGATACTGTGCCCAGTGGAGACTGGGTGCTTTTCAGAGAGCTCTCCTGAGCTTTCTGACAGAAAGTATATTTGTTAGGTTTTTTATTTTCAGGGAGCCTGCTAGCAACAGACTCCCTGCATCGAGGGACTGAGGGGAGAGAAGCAGGCCTACTTCTGTGAGTTTCAAGGCTCTGCTTCTTAGGCTACTGGACACCATTCGCTCCAGAGGGAGTCAGAACACAGGTCTCACCCTGGAGTTCGTCCCGGAGCTGCGCCGCCGTCCTCCTCACAGAGTCGGAAGATAGAAGCCGAGTGAGTATGAGAAGAAAAGAAGACTTCAGAGGCGGCAGAAGACTTCATGATCTTCACTGAGGTAACGCACAGCAGTGCAGCTGTGCGCCATTGCTTCCACACACCTCACACACGGCAGTCACTGTAAGGGTGAAGGGCGCAGGGGGGGCGCCCTGGTCAGCAATATAAACCTAATTTCTGGCAAAAGAGATATATATACAGGTAGGCACTGTATATATAAAGAGCCCCCGCCAGTTTTTATTATATTTCTCTGACGTCCTAGTGGATGCTGGGACTCCGTAAGGACCATGGGGAATAGCGGCTCCGCAGGAGACAGGGCACAAGAATAAAAGCTTTAGGATCAGGTGGTGTGCACTGGCTCCTCCCCCTATGACCCTCCTCCAAGCCCCAGTTAGATTTTTGTGCCCGAACGAGAAGGGTGCAGGCTAGGTGGCTCTCCTGAGCTGCTTAGAATAAAAGTTTATTTTAGGTTTTTTATTTTCAGTGAGTCCTGCTGGCAACAGGCTCACTGCATCGTGGGACTAAGGGGAGAAGAAACGAACTCACCTGCGTGCAGAGTGGATTGGGTTTCTTAGGCTACTGGACATTAGCTCCAGAGGGACGATCACAGGTTCAGCCTGGATGGGTCCCGGAGCCGCGCCGCCGGCCCCCTTACAGAGCCAGAAGAGCGAAGAGGTCCGGTGAAATCGGCGGCAGAAGACGGTCCTGTCTTCAACTAAGGTAGCGCACAGCACTGCAGCTGTGCGCCATTGCTCTCAGCACACTTCACACTCCGGTCACTGAGGGTGCAGGGCGCTGGGGGGGGAGCGCCCTGAGACGCAATATAACAGATATACCTTAGGTTGGCAAAAAGAAATACATCACATATAGCTCCTGGGCTATATGGATGTATTTAACCCCTGCCATTTTTCCAGAAAAGAGCGGGAGATAAGGACGTCGTGAAGGGGCGGAGCCTATCTCCTCAGCACACAAGCGCCATTTTCCCTCACAGCTTCGCTGGAAGGACGGCTCCCTGACTCTCCCCTGCAGACCTGCTACAGAATCAGGGTAAAAAAGAGAAGGGGGGGCACTATTGGCAGCTAATAATAAAAACAGCAGCTATAAAAGGGAGTAACACTTATATAAGGTTATCCCTGTATATATATATATATAGCGCTTGGTGTGTGCTGGCAAACTCTCCCTCTGTCTCTCCAAAGGGCTGGTGGGGTCCTGTCCTCTATCAGAGCATTCCCGGTGTGTGTGCTGTGTGTCGGTACGTGTGTGTCGACATGTATGAGGAGGAAAATTATGTGGAGGCGGAGCAATTGCCTGGGTTAGTGATGTCACCCCCTAGGGAGTCGACACCTGACTGGATGATCATATTTAAAGAATTACGTGACAATGTCAGCACTTTGCAAAAAACTGTTGACGACATGAGACAGCCGGCAAATCAATTAGTGCCTGTCCAGGCGTCTCAGACACCGTCAGGGGCCCTAAAACGCCCGTTACCTCAGTGGGTCGACACAGACCCAGACACAGATACTGAGTCTAGTGTCGACGGTGAGGAGACAAACGTAATGTCCAGTAGGGCCACACGTTACATGATCACGGCAATGAAGGAGGCATTGAACATTTCTGACACTACAAGTACCACAAAGAAGGGTATTATGTGGGGTGTGAAAAAACTACCAATAGTTTTTCCTGAGTCAGATGAATTAAATGAGGTGTGTGATAAAGCGTGGGTTTCCCCCGACAAAAACTGCTAATTTCTAATAAATTATTGGCACTATACCCTTTCCCGCCAGAGGTTAGGGCGCGTTGGGAAACACCCCCTAGGGTAGATAAAGCGCTCACACGTTTATCTAAACAAGTAGCGTTACCGTCTCCTGATACGGCCACCCTCAAAGAACCAGCTGATAGAAGGCTGGAAAATATCCTAAAAAGTATATAGACACATACTGGTGTTATACTGCGACCAGCTATCGCTTCAGCCTGGATGTGCAGTGCTGGAGTCGCGTGGTCGGATTCCCTGACTGAAAATATTGATACCCTGGACAGGGACAATATATTGTTAACTATAGAGCATTTGAAGGATGCATTACTATATATGCGTGATGCACAGAGGGATATTTGCACCCTGGCATCAAGAGTAAGTGCTATGTCCATTTCTGCCAGAAGAGCATTATGGACGCGACAGTGGTCAGGGGATGCGGATTCCAAACGACATATGAAAGTATTGCCGTATAAAGGGGAGGAGTTATTTGGGGCTGGTCTATCGGACCTGGTGGCCACGGCAACGGCTGGAAAGTCCACCTTTTTACCCCAGGTCACCTCACATCAGCAGAAAAAGACACCGTCTTTTCAAACTCAGTCCTTTCGTTCCCATAAGTACAAGCGAGCAAAAGGCCACTCATTTCTGCCCCGGGGCAGAGGAAGAGGAAAAAGACTGCACCATGCAGCCGCTTCCCAGGAGCAGAAGCCCTCCCCTGCTTCTGCCAAGTCTTCAGCATGACGCTGGGGCTTTACAAGCAGACTCAGAGACGGTGGGGGCCCGTCTCAAGAATTTCAACGCGCAGTGGGCTCACTCGCAAGTGGACCCCTGGATTCTACAGGTAGTATCGCAGGGGTACAAACTGGAATTCGAGGCGTTTCCCCCTCGCCGGTTCCTGAAGTCTGCTCTACCAAAGTCTCCCTCCGACAGGGAGGCAGTTTTGGAAGCCATTCACAAGCTGTATTCCCAGCAGGTGATAATCAAGGTACCCCTCCTACAACAAGGAAAGGGGTATTATTCCACGCTGTTTGTGGTACCGAAGCCGGACGGCTCGGTGAGACCAATTTTAAATCTGAAATCCTTGAACACTTACATAAAAAGGTTCAAATTCAAGATGGAGTCACTCAGAGCAGTGATAGCGAACCTGGAAGAAGGGGACTATATGGTGTCTCTGGACATCAAAGATGCTTATCTCCACGTCCCAATCTACCCTTCTCACCAAGGGTACCTCAGGTTTGTAGTACAAAACTGTCATTATCAGTTTCAGACGCTGCCGTTTGGGTTGTCCACGGCACCTCTGGTCTTTACCAAGGTAATGGCCGAAATGATGATTCTTCTTCGAAGAAAAGGCATCTTAATTATCCCTTACTTGGACGATCTCCTGATAAGGGCAAGGTCCAGGGAACAGTTAGAAGTCGGAGTAGCACTATCTCAGGTAGTGTTACGTCAGCACGGGTGGATCCTAAATATTCCAAAATCGCAGCTGATTCCAACGACACGTCTACTGTTCCTAGGAATGATTCTGGAAACAGTCCAGAAGAAGGTGTTTCTCCCGGAGGAGAAGGCCAGGGAGTTATCCGAGCTAGTCAGGAACCTCCTAAAACCAGGCCAGGTGTCAGTGCATCAGTGCACGAGGGTCCTGGGAAAAATGGTGGCTTCTTACGAAGCGATTCCATTCGGAAGATTCCATGCAAGAACGTTTCAGTGGGATCTATCTGGACAAATGGTCCGGATCGCATCTTCAGATGCATCAGCGGATAACCCTGTCGCCAAGGACAAGGGTGTCTCTTCTGTGGTGGCTGCAGAGTGCTCATCTACTAGAGGGCCGCAGATTTGGCATTCAGGAATGGATCCTGGTGACCACGGATGCCAGCCTGAGAGGCTGGGGAGCAGTCACACAGGGAAGAAATTTCCAGGGCTTGTGGTCAAGCATGGAAACATCTCTTCATATAAACATTCTGGAACTAAGGGCCATTTACAATGCCCTAAGTCAAGCGAAACCCCTGCTTCAGGGTCAGGCGGTATTGATCCAATCGGACAACATCACGTCAGTCGCCCACGTAAACAGACAGGGAGACACGAGAAGCAGGAGGGCAATGGCAGAAGCTGCAAGGATTCTTCGCTGGGCGGAAAATCATGTGATAGCACTGTCAGCAGTGTTCATGTTGGCGTCCCGTCTAAACAAAAAACTAGACCGGTATTGCGCCAGGTCAAGGGACCCTCAGGCAATAGCGGTGGACGCTCTGGTAACACCGTGGGTGTACCAGTCAGTGTATGTGTTCCCTCCTCTGCCTCTCATACCAAAAGTACTGAGAATCATAAGAAGGAGAGGAGTAAGAACTATACTCGTGGTTCCGGATTGGCCAAGAAGGACTTGGTACCCGGAACTTCAAGAGATGCTCACGGAAGACCCGTGGCCTCTACCTCTAAGAAAGGACCTGCTCCAGCAGGGGCCTTGTCTGTTCCAAGACTTACCGCGGCTGCGTTTGACGGCATGGCAGTTGAACGCCGGATCCTGAAGGAAAAAGGCATTCCAGATGAAGTCATCCCTACCCTGATCAAAGCCAGGAAGGATGTAACCGCAAAACATCATCACCGCATTTGGCGAAAATATGTTGCGTGGTGTGAGGCCAAGAAGGCCCCTACAGAGGAATTTCAACTGGGTCGTTTCCTCCATTTCCTGCAAACAGGACTGTCTATGGGCCTAAAATTAGGGTCCATTAAGGTTCAAATTTCGGCCCTGTCGATTTTCTTCCAGAAAGAACTGGCTTCCGTGCCTGAAGTTCAGACATTTGTAAAAGGGGTACTGCATATACAGCCTCCTTTTGTGCCTCCAGTGGCACCTTGGGATCTCAATGTTGTTTTGAGTTTCCTAAAGTCACATTGGTTTGAACCACTCACCACTGTGGACTTAAAATATCTCACATGGAAGGTGTCGATGCTGTTAGCCCTGGCTTCAGCCAGGCGTGTGTCAGAATTGGCGGCTTTATCATATAAAAGCCCTTACTTAATTTTTCATTCTGACAGGGCAGAATTGAGGACTCGTCCTCAATTTCTCCCTAAGGTGGTTTCTGCATTTCACATGAACCAACCTATTGTGGTACCTGCGGCTACTAGGGACTTGGAGGACTCCAAGTTGCTTGACGTTGTCAGGGCCCTGAAAATATATGTTTCCAGGACGGCTGGAGTCAGAAAATCTGACACGCTGTTTATCCTGTATGCACCCAATAAGCTGGGTGCTCCTGCTTCTAAGCAGACGATTGCTCGTTGGATTTGTAGTACAATTCAGCTTGCACATTCTGTGGCAGGCCTGCCACAGCCAAAATCTGTAAAAGCCCATTCCACAAGGAAAGTGGGCTCATCTTGGGCGGCTGCCCGAGGGGTCTCGGCTTTACAACTTTGCCGAGCAGCTACTTGGTCAGGGGCAAACACGTTTGCTAAATTCTACAAATTTGATACCCTGGCTGAGGAGGACCTGGAGTTCTCTCATTCGGTGCTGCAGAGTCATCCGCACTCTCCCGCCCGTTTGGGAGCTTTGGTATAATCCCCATGGTCCTTACGGAGTCCCAGCATCCACTAGGACGTCAGAGAAAATAAGATTTTACTCACCGATAAATCTATTTCTCGTAGTCCGTAGTGGATGCTGGGCGCCCATCCCAAGTGCGGATTGTCTGCAATACTTGTATATAGTTATTGTTACAAAATTCGGGTTATTATTGTTGTGAGCCATCTTTTCAGAGGCTCCTTTCGTTTATCATACTGTTAACTGGGTTCAGATCACGAGTTGTACGGTGTGATTGGTGTGGCTGGTATGAGTCTTACCCGGGATTCAATATCCTTCCTTATTATGTACGCTCGTCCGGGCACAGTATCCTAACTGAGGCTTGGAGGAGGGTCATAGGGGGAGGAGCCAGTGCACACCACCTGATCCTAAAGCTTTTATTCTTGTGCCCTGTCTCCTGCGGAGCCGCTATTCCCCATGGTCCTTACGGAGTCCCAGCATCCACTACGGACTACGAGAAATAGATTTATCGGTGAGTAAAATCTTATTTTAAGCGGGACAGAAGCCCGCCGCCGAGGGGGCGGGGCTTCTCCCTCAGCACTCACCAGCGCCATTTTCTCCACAGCACAGCTGAGAGGAAGCTCCCCGGACTCTCCCCTGCTTATCCACGGTGACAGGGGGTTTCAGAGAAGAGGGGGGGGGGGGGCACATAATTGGCAGCAAATAATAGTATTACAGCGCTACTGGGTAAACACATTGTGTGTTTTTCCTGGGGTATTAGTGCTGGGTGTGTGCTGGCATACTCTCTCTCTGTCTCTCCAAAGGGCCTTGTGGGGGAACTGTCTTCAGATAAGAGGATTCCCTGAGTGTGTGGTGTGTCGGTACGTGTGTGTCGACATGTCTGAGGTAAAAGGTTCTTCTAAGGAGGAGATGGAGCAAATGTGTGTGTGTGTGGTGTCTCCGTCGACAACGCCGACACCTGACTGGATATGTGGAATTAAGTGCTGAGGTAAATTTATTGCACAAAAGATTAGAGAACAGACAGGGAATCTACCCATGTCTGTCCCTATGTCGCAGGGACCTTCACAGTCTCAAAACGCCCACTATCCAAAATAATAGACACTGATACCGACACGGAGTCTGACTCCAGTGTCGACTACGATGATGCAAAGTTACAGCCAAAACTGGCAGAAAAGTATTCAATATATGATTATTGTAATAAAAGATGTTTTGCATATCGCTGATGACCCATCTGTCCCTGACACAAGGGTACACATGTTTAAGGGGAAGAAAGCTGAGATAACATTTCCCCCCTCTCATGAACCAAATGAATTGTGTGAAAAAGAGTGGGAATCTCCAGACAAGAAACTGCAGTTTCCCAAAAGAATTCTCATGGCGTATCCTTTCCCTGCTAGGGCCAGGATACGATGGGAATCCTCCCCTAGGGTGGACAAGGCGTTGACACGTTTACCCAAAAGGTAGCGCTGACATACCAAGATACAGCTACCCTCAGGGATCCTGCAGATAGCATGCAGAAAAGTACTTTGAAGTCCATTTACACACATTCTGGTACACTACTCAGACCGGCGATTGTGTCGGCAGGGGTTTATAGCGCTGTAGCAGCGTGGACAGTTACCTTATCAGCGGAGATTGAAACCCTAGATAAGGATACCATGTTATTGACCCTAGGATATATAAAAGATGCTGTCTTATATATAAGACATGCTCAAAGAGACATTGGTCTACTGGGTTCTAGAATCAACGCTATGTCGATTTCTGCTAGACGTGTCCTGTGGAACATGCAATGGACAGGTGATGCCGACTAAAAGAGGCATATGGAGGTTTTACCTTACAAGGGTGAGGAATTGTGTGGAGAAGGGCTCTCGGACCTGGTCTCCACAGCTATAGCTGGTAAATCTGATCTTTTTCGCCTTATATTCCCTCACAGCCTAAGAAAGCACGACATTATCAAATGCAGTCCTTTCGGTCGCAGAAAAACAAGAAAGTACGAGGAGCGTCCTTTCTTACCAGAGGTAAGGGCGCAGGGCACAGCTAGTTCCCAGGAACAGAAGTCCTCCCCGGCCTCTACTAAATCCACCGCATGACGCTGGGGCTCCGCTAAGGGAGTCCGCCCCAGTGGGAGCACGTCTTCGACTCTTCAGCCACATCTGAGTTCACTCACAGGTGGATCCCTGGGCAATAGAAATTGTTTCTCAGGGTTACAAGCTGGAATTCGAAGAGGTGCCTCCTCGCCGGTTTTCCTGATCGGCTCTACCGGCTTCTCCCCCAGAAAGGGAGATATTAAATACAATTCACACATTGTATCTCCAACAGGTGGTGCTCAAGGTTCCCCTCCTTCAACAAGGAAGGGGATATTACTCAACCTTGGCTGTAGTCCCGAAACCGGACGGATCAGTCAGAACTATTTTAAAATTAAAATCTCTGAACTTATACTTGAAAAGGTACAAATTCAAGGTGGAATCGCTCAGAGCGATCATCGCCAGCCTGGAAGGGGGGAATTGTATGGTGTATCTAGACATAAAGGCTGCATACCTTCATGTTCCCATTTATCAACCCCATCAGGCGTACCTGAGAATTACGGTACAGTATTGTCATTACCATTTTCAGGGTAATTGGCGGAAATGATGGTGCTCCTACGCAAGCAAGGAGTCACAATTATCCCATACTTGGACGATCTCCTAATAAGGGCGAGATCAAAAGAGCAGTTGTTGAACAGCGTGTCACTTTCGCTGAAGGTGTCACAGGAACTCGGTTGGATTCTCAATACCCCAAAGTCACAGTTGGTTCCTATGACTCGTCTGCCCTTCTTGAGTATGATTCTGAATACGGACCAGAAATGGGTTTATCTTCCGATAGAGAAGGCCCAGGAACTAATGACTCTGGTAAAAAACCTATTAAAGCCAAAACAGGTGTCAGTGCATCACTGCACTCGGGTCCTGGGAAAGATGGTGGCATCTTACGGGACCATTCCCTTCGGCAGGTTCCATGCGAGGACTTTCCAATGGGATCTACGAACAAGTGGTCCGGATCACATCTACAGATGCATCAGTTAATCACCCTGTCCCCTAGGGCCAGGGTGTCTCTCCTATGGTGGCTGCAGAGTGCTCACCTTCTGCAGGGTCGCAGGTTCGCCATCCAGGACTGGATTCTGGTAGCCACGGACGCGAGCCTCCGAGGTGGGGGAGCAGTCACACAGGGAAGAAACTTCCAAGGTCTTTGGGTCAAGTAAAAAAAAAAACTTGTATTCAAATCAACATCCTGGAGCTGAAGGCCATATACAACGCCCTTCGGCAAGCGGAAACATTGCTTCGCGACCTACCGGTTCTGATCCAGTCAGACAACATCACCGCAGTAGCTCATGTAAACCGCCAAGGCGGCACAAAGAGCAGAGTGAAAATGGCAGAAGCCACCAGGATTCTCCGCTGGGCGGAAAATCATGTAAGCGCATTTTCAGCAGTTCATTCCGGGAGTGGACAACTGAGAAGCAGACTTCCTCAGCAAACACGACCTGCATCCAAGAGAGGACTTCTTTAGGAAGCCTTCGCACAGATTGCAAGTCAGTGGGAACTGCCACAGATAGACATGATGGCGTCCCGCCTCAACAAGAAGCTACAGAGGTATTGCACCAGGTCAAGAGACCCTCAGGCAGTAGCTGAAGATGCCCTAGTGACACCGTGGGTGTTCCAGTCGGTCTATGTATTTCCCCCTCTTCCTCTCATACCCAAGGTGTTGAGAATGGTAGGAGGGAGAGGAATGAGAACAATCCTCATTGTTCCAGATTGGCCACGAAGGACCTGGTATCTGGATCTGCAGGAAATGCTCACAGAAGATCAGTGGCTTCTTCCTCTAAGACAGGACCGGTTACAACAGGGGCCATGTCTACTCCAAGACTTACCGCGGCTGCGTTGGACGGCATGGCGCTTGAACGCCGGATCCTAGCGGATAAGGGTATTCCGGATGAGGTCATTCCTACGCTAATAAAGGCTAGGAAGGACATGACATCTAAACATTATCACCGTATATGGCGAAAATATGTTTCTTGGTGTGAGGCCAGGAATGCTCCTACGGAAGAATTCCATCTGGGCCGTTTCCTTTACTTCCTGCAAACTGGAGTGAATTTCGGCCTAAAATTAGGATCTATTAAGGTTCAGATTTCGGCCTTATCCATTTTCTTTCAAAAGGAATTGGCCTCTCTCCCTGAAGTACAAACTTTTGTGAAGGGAGTACTGCATATTCAGCCTCCTTTTGTACCTCCGGTAATGCCTTGGGACCTTAACGTGGTGTTAAGTTTCATTAAGTCACACTGGTTTGAACCACTTAAAACGGTGGAGTTGAAAAATCTCACTTGGAAGGTGGTCATGTTAATAGCCTTGGCTTCGGCTAGGCGAGTGTCGGAATTAGCGGCTTTATCACATAAAAGCCCCTATCTGGTTTTCCATATGGATAGAGCGGAATTGCAGACCCGTCCTCAATTCCTGCCAAAAATGGTTTCATCCTTTCATATGAACTTTTGTGGTCCCTGTGGCTACGCGTGACTTGGAGGATCCCGAGTCCCTTGATGTGGTCAGGGCTTTGAAAATTTACGTGGCCAGATCGGCTACAGTCAGAAAAACAGAAGCACTGTTTGTCATGTATGCAGCCAACAAAGTAGACTATTGCTCGCTGGATCTGTAACACGATTCAGCAGGCGCATTCTACGGCGGGATTGCCGTTACCTAAATCGGTCAAGGCCCATTCCACTAGGAAGGCGGGCTCTTCTTGGGCGTTTGCCAGAGGGGTCTCGGTGCTACAGCTGTGCCGAGCTACTACTTGGTCGGGTTCAAACTCCTTTGCAAAGTTCTATAAGTTTGATACCCTGGCTGAGGAGGACCTCGTGTTTGCTCAATCGGTGCTGCAGAGTCATCCGCACTCTCCCGCCCATTTGGGAGCTTTGGTATAATCCCCATGGTACTTACGGAGTCCCCAGCATCCTCTAGGACGTAAGAGAAAATAAGATTTTAAACCTACTGGTAAATCTTTTTCTCGTAGTCCGTAGAGGATGCTGGGCGCCCGTCCAAAGTGCAGACTACTTCTGCAAGACTTGTATATAGTTAAATAAGGGTTATGTTATAGTCTCATCGGTCTTGGACTGATGCTATGTCGTTTTCATACTGTTAACTGGATAGTATATCACAAGTTATACGGTGTGGCTAGTATGAATCTTGCCCTTGGATTAACAAAAATCCTTTCCTCGTACTGTCCGTCTCCTCTGGGCACAGTTTCTCTAACTGAGGTCTGGAGGAGGGGCATAGAGGGAGGAGCCAGTGCACACCAGATTTAAGTCTTTCTTAAAGTGCCCATGTCTCCTGCGGAGCCCGTCTATCCCCATGGTCCTTACGGAGTCCCCAGCATCCTCTACGGACTACGAGAAAAAGATTTACCGGTAGGTTTAAAATCTTATTTTTTTTTCATGACAATGTAATGCAATCTATATTTGATATTGCTTGTATGTTACTGATTATTATTGACATGCTTTAGTAAATAAAACTGTACCAGCGAGAGCTACTCCCATAGTGCTCAGAGCAGGGTGTGTATAGCAGTTGATTGGATACCCTTTCAATCTGATACAATTAACACCATGCACTGAGCGTTGATTACGTATAAAATTGTTTACTGAAGAAGTGACTGTTACACCAGTACCTGAGCTACTTGATATAGATTTATTTACTAAACTACAGGGGATCAAGGCATGAAAATTGGAAGGGTCGCTGTTGGAAATGATCCTGAGTGAACATCTTCTATAAAGTTCTTTATTTGTGTGGAAAATGGGTAAGGAGGTTGTTGTTGTTATGGGATCTGGTCTGAACACTAGTGTTTGTGATGCCGGCAGTCGGAATCCCAACAATGGTCACGAGACCAACACTGGGATACTGACATCAGTCACAATCCCAACTGCTGGTATCCCGAACGTAAGTATGCTGGTAAGAGGTTTGCGGTGAGTGGGGGTAGGATTAGGGTGAGACTGCAAGGGAGAGTTAGGGTTAGGGGGGTAGAGGGGGAGGGTTAGAACACTTACCAACAAGTTATCAGGATATTGCGCATCCGGATGCCGCTGACAGTATTCTAACCACCAGCATCCCAAGCGCCGGGATCCCGATACCATCACATTGTTGTTTCTTTAACATTAGTAACTTGAAGTACTTGTCCACAGTTTGCATCTCCTTCCTTGTTAATAAATCCTGTCCCTTCCAGGTAAATTGCAGGTGTGCCACCAAGAGCCCCGTTTTCTGAATCTGGAACACAAATTGCACCAATAGTCACAACAGTAAAATATTTATTTCATCCAGTACTAAACAATAGAGCCTTAATAAAGAGTTATGAATTGTGGTACCCAAATGTGAGCTAAAGCAAAAATGAATTTATTGGAATCTTGACCATCTCCTGGCATGAAGTAATTTGGATTCATGGACTGCAGAAGTCTTGTACTGTATATTGGGTTGTCCAGATGTGTGTGGTAACTTTCATTCAATCCAGGCTACTTAATGATAGAACAGGAGTAGACTTATCTCACAAGTAAAATATATCCTGCTTTAGATTTCAATTCCTTCATTAGAAGAGTCTATAAAAAGCTTCAGAATGACTCCTTGGCTCTTACTTACACTAACAATTTCTTAATTTTACAGCTGAATTTTTTGTGGCTGGTCTGAATTTAACAGAGAATGCGTCTTACATCTTAATACACCCGTTTGGGTCGATGAAAAGACTGACTTTACCTAAACTCCCATTCCTGTATAAGTGGGTGCAAAAACAGCATCCTGGAGTAAGCAGAGACGCCATCAACATCATTGCAGAAGATCTGATAGGATCTGATCACTTTGTTTCTGCTGTTATTCATCTTAATGTGAAGTTGCTGTTGGATAAGAACTGATGATCTTGTGAAATAATTGAATTTAGTTAATTGGTATTTGAAGTTACTAAAATTGTACAAAGATTTGTGGTCCTAGCTTTTTCTTTTGTATTTATAATATATAGTATATGTGTGTTAGAGGACATTTCCAACACGTGTATATTAAATCTTTATTTTGTGTTGCACACCTGCCTGATGCCAAGTAGGGGGCACCACAGACTAAAAGCCCTGTTTTTGGAATTTTCTTACCTTTATATAACAGGACTATGTAAATGTGCGTGCATGTCTAGCCCACATTCAGCAAAGAACACTCAATTTCACCACATTCAAGTGCAAGTACGTCCATTTGTGAAGAAAGCACATAATGCCATGAGCTGGGATTTGCACTGCCGAGACAAATTTGAATTTCTTTTGTAAATAATTCTCATAGTTCCTTTGCTACTTTTTATGGTATAGCTTCACCTCCAGTGCACAACAACCACTCCTTTTTTTTTTTACTTTTTTTTAGTCTCAGCTTGAAAGTACCCTATAGAAGATGTCTTTAACATTGGTACTTTCACCTTACAGTCTCTATGAGTACTTAAACGTGTTTTGCCAAAGTACATGTCCACATGTTTAAAATCTGAATGTCTTCTACCTATGTGGGAGTTTGGGTAAAAATGTTTTTGTTAATTTGGAATCCAGGGGGCAAATAAAAATCTGATCCTGCTGTTTATAACCTGTGTTTTTTTGTCACTATTTGTGAGATCAGTTTCATTTTCCTTATGTAGTAGCTTTACCTATTTTTTTTTTTTTTTAATCATTACTTATTTACACAAAGTGCCATGCATGAAGACTTACAGTAAAATAAACAAACAGACAATGCAATATAAAAAGTTTAAGCAGAGCACAGGGGCAAAAATCAAACAATGAAACAATAATACGACAGAATGAGACACCATTATTAACAGTATTTTTTTTTATAGGCCCCTTCTCTTGGGAAGGGCGGACAGAAACCATCAGAGTCACTGACAGTGAGTGGGAGCGCACTGGAGGCAAGGGTGGATGGTCCTGCTTGTTAGGAGGAGGTGAACTAGGAAGAGATGAGGAGGAAAGACAGCAGGGGTGTGAGTTAAGACTATGAGGAAACCTAGTAGGATTTAAAGAATAGGTGTGTTTTCAGGGCATTTTGAATCCCTGCAGGCTGGTGGACATTTTGATATGGTGTGGGAGTAGAGCAGCACAGGTTAGTCTTGGATATTGGAGGAGGCAAGGCGATAAGTGGAGGAAGAGCTGAAAGGGAGTCAGCATTATTTCAACCAGTGAAGGAGAGGTTGCGTCAGAGTAATATGATAGGAAGATGAGGTGAGCAGTAGCACTGAGGATAGATTTAGTAAGATCATAGTGTAGGAGGTGACAGTAGTCAATGTGGGTGATAAGGGCAAGCAAAAGATTTGGTTGACTCTTAGGTGAAGAAGGGTCTGATATTAGAGAGAGGTAAAGTCTAGAAATTAAGAGAATGTGATGAGAGGGAATAGTAAAGTATGAAACCCAGGCATCAGACTTGAGTGACAGGAGAGAGGTTAGTGTTAGCAACAAAAAGAGTGAGGTGGGAGAAAAAAGGGACCCTGGATAGGCGTGAAAAGACAATGAGACCCCTTTCAGACATTAGACCCAGGAATTGCCGGGTCTAGCACACCAGCAAGTTCCCGGGGTCTCCGTTCCGTGACCCTGGTCGGGAGCATGGTCACGGAAGTTATTTGCATTCAGACATTCCAAAATCCCAGGTTGATGAGCGTTCACGTGCCTAACCCCAGGATTTTGATGCATGTCTGAAAGGGGTCTGAGTGAAGTCTTTAAAAGTGGTGGGATATTCAGGAATAGATAGAAGAGGGACAGCTGGAGGTGAGGTCAGGGGCAGTGATGTACATTTGGGTATCTTCAGCAAAAAGGTGGTATTGTAGTCCAAAGGGGGCTGAGGTGTGGACAGAGAACAGAAGGTGACCAAGGGACAATGTTGAACATGAACTGGAAGTTGAGGAAGGTAGAGACGGGGGAAGGAATTAAAGTTGTTGAGAATTGAGAGGAGAAAATGGGTTTTAAGTAAGACTGCTTTAAGAAAACACAAGTAGAGTTGTAAGAGAATACAGTGAATTTGGGATGGACATCAGCCTGTGAGCATGGTTAGCTCTAATGTCTTTATGCATTGTGTGAACATTTTTGGAGGTAGTAGATCAATCGAGAGTGCCATGGTTGCTATGTGGTTCAGCTGAGCAACAGAGCCCAGGGCATAAGTTAAGGTGGTGTTATAGAGGAAAGCAGCCTTAGAGCAGGAGATGGTAGAAATTAGGGTAGTTGGAGGTAAGTAAATTAGGGAAGTGAGTTGGAGGTGGTAAAACAATCAAGGCCCAAGTTTATCACGGTTGTGCTGAGTGAATATAGTGTTCTGGGAAGAGGTGGACGAACAAGGAAGAGGTAGGTGAGGCAATCATCATAGAGATGGAGAAGTTGGTGAAAATTAGATTTTGGTACTTACCGGTAAATCCTTTTCTCTGAGTCCATAGGGGATACTGGTGGAATGCTTTACTGTGTATTGATGGTGTCCTATGGAGCCGATGCGCTTTAAATTTCTCAGTGATGGTGTGTGCTGGCTCCTCCACACTATGCCCCTCCTACAGCCAATCTAGAATACTGTGCCCGAGGAGACGGAGAAAATTTGGAGAGGAGAAGGAAGATAATAGAAAAGGTCAAAGAAAGATCCCAACTATGTATCTTAGAACATATAAACAAAACCTCAACACACACCTTCAATCACTGAAGTTTGCAACAACAACAAAATGAACCAGCACGGGTGGGCGCCCAGTATCCCCTATGGACTCCGAGAAAAGGATTTACCTGTAAGTACCAAAATCTAATTTTCTCTGCCCTCCATAGGGAATACTGGTGGAATGGTTTACTGTGGGGACGTCCCAAAGCTGTTACCTCGGGTGGGAACGTGCTGTACTGCCTGTAACATGGAATGTGCAAATTGAGAGTCCTCCGATGCCAGTGTGTCAAATTGATCAAATTTAACGAAGGTGTTGGATGCCGACCACGTAGCTGCACGGCATATAACTGCAGTGCAGAGACTCCTCGAGCTGCCGTCCAAGAATACCCAACCGAGAGGTAAGGAAGCCTTCAAGTAAGCCTGTTGGATCGTGACCTTAATCCAGCTGGCAATCGTCTGTTTCAAGGTAGGAAGACCTCTTTTAGTAACCTCAAACAGGATAAAAAGGGAATCCGTTTTTCTAATATCCCTGGTAGAGTGTACATAGAGCTTGAGAGCCTGTACTACATCTAATGTGACAGGTGCCACAGCAGGATCTGTAATTTCTGGATCCACAATTGGTTTATTGATATGAAAAACGGACACCACCTTTGGAAGGAAAGACCACTTGGGCGAAGTTCCGCTCTGTCAGGGTAGAAAATCAAATAGGGCGACTTGCATGACAACGCTCCGAAATCAGAAACTCTTCTAGCCGATGCTAAAGCCAACAGAGTAACCATTTTCCAAGTCAAATATTTCAAATCTGTCGACTTTAATGGTTTGAACAATGCAGAAATTCCAACACTAAAATTTAAGTCCCAGGGGGCCGTAGGCGGCACAAATGGAGGCTGAATATGAAGCACTCCCTGAAGAATGGTTTGGACTTCTCGTAATGTGACCAGGCATCTATGGATAAATACAAACAGGGCCGATATCTGGACTTTTAGAGACCCGAGACGCAATCCTGCATCCACACTTGTCTGTAAAAATCTTAAGAATCTTCCTAATTTAAAAACATCTGGTTGGTAATATGTTTTCACACCAGCCTATATATGCCTTCTAGATCCGATGACAGTGTTTTGAAGTAACCTCCTTCCTAGCTTTTAACATAGTAGGAATTACTGAACGGGGAATAACATGTCTGGCTAATATTTCCCTTTCAGTAGCCACACCGTTAAACGAAGCCGTCGTAAGTCTGGAAAGAGAAAGGGACCCTGTTGCAATAGATCTGTCTTGAGTGGAAGCGCCCATGGATCATCTATTAACAGAGCTCTGAGATCTGCATACCACGCTCTGTGAGGCCAATCCGGAGCAATCAGTATGGCTACTACTCCTTCCTTTTTGATTTTATTTCATTCCCGTGGTCTTAGAGGAAACGGAAACAGGTAAATCTTCTGAAATACCCAAGGTATCGTCAACGCATCCACCGCTTCGACCTCTGGGTCTCTTGTTCTTGAGCAATACCTGTTTAGCTTCTTGTGTCGAGACATCATGTCTGTCTGTGGGTGACCCCAGCGTGTCACAATCTGTTGAAACACCTGAGGGTGGAGTCCCCACTCACCTAGATGTAGATCCTGCCTGCTTAGGAAGTCAGCTTCCCAATTGTCCACTCCTGGGATGAAAATTGCTGATATCGTCACTGCATGACATTCTGCCCAATGAAGAATCGTGGTGACTTCCTTCATTGCACCTTTGCTTTTAGTTCCGCCCTGTCGGTTGACATATGCGACTGTTGTGGCGTTGTCTGATTGAATCTGAATGTCATGCCCCCGTAGGAGATGAAAAACCTGATAGAGAGCATTGAAAATTGCTCTCAACTCAAAAATGTTTATAGGAAGTTTGGCCTCTTGTGCTGACCATCTTTCTTGGAACTGATGACCCTGTGTCACCACTCACCAGCCTCTCAGGCTGGCATCTGCGGTTACCAGGGTCCAATCTGATACTGCGAAAGCCCTTCCTGCTACTAAGTTTTCTGTTTGCAACCACCAAAGGAGTGATAAACGTGACTGAGGAGAGAGACAAATTATCTGGTGCATGTGTAGATGCGAACTTGATCATTTTGCTAGAGCATCCAGTTGAAAAACTCTTGAGTGGAACCTTCCATATTGAATTGCCTCAAACGAGGCTACCATTTTTCCAAGAATTTGTATACAGAGATGTATTCACACCCGACATGGATGAAGTACAGCTCGCACCAAGGTCTGAATTAGCCCTGGCCTTGTCCAGGGGAAGAAAAACTCATTGTAGGACAGTGTCCAGGATCATCCCCAAAAACTGTAACCACTGAGTGGGTTGTAATTGTGATTTTTGAAGACTGAGAATCCATTCGTTACAGATAAGAGTTTTCTTTGTGAGGCTTATGCTGTTGTAAAGCTGCTCTTTGGAAGGTGCCTTTTATGAGAAGGTCGTCCAAGTACGGAATTACATGCACACCCTGCAGTGTGAGTTGTGACATAATTTCTGCTATGACTTTTGTGAAAACACGTGGAGCCGATGACAGGCCCAATGGCAGAGCCTGAAACTGATAATGATCGGACAGGACTGAGAACCAAAGAAAAGCTTGGTGAGGAATCCATATCGGGATGTGTAAATAAGCATCCTTTATGCCCAATGACACCAAGAACTCCTGGCTCTTCAGACTCCAATCACTGCACGCAGGGATTCCATCTTGAACTTGAATACTCGAAGATACAGGTTCAGAGCCTTCAGATTTAAAATTGGCCTGACCGATCCATCTGGCTTCGGAACTACAAATACGTTTTAAATAGAATACCTTGTTATTCTGGTACGGGGTTATGACTTCTGCTTCCAGAAGTCTCTGAATAGCCTCCTGGAGAGTTAAGCCTCCAAAGAAGCTGGCAAACTGGAGGTGAAAAATCTTTGAGGAAGAGTAATCTGAAACTCTCTTGTACGTTTGACAAACAAGATCTTTGACCCAGGCGTCTTGACAAGACTACCCAAACTTGACTGAAGTTCCTTAGCCGTGCCCCCACTCTGGGATCTTCTAGGCGAGATGTCATGGAGTTGGTGTGGTTGATGTCCTCTGCCTCTGTTGCCACTAGCAGCATTGGACACTCCCCTGGCTCTTCCTCTGAATCTAGTGGGATGAAAGGAATGAAACGTTGGCCCACTAAATATGCGTCTAGGTGGCGGGGCTGCTGACCGAAGAAAATTGGATTTTTCCGCCGTTGTTTGAGATATCCACTTTAACTCCTCACCAAACAAAGCTTCTGCAGTAAACGGCAGGCCTTCAACCCCTCGTTTGGACTCTGCATCCGCAGTCCACTAACGTAACCATAAAGCTCTACGAGCTGAGACTGCCATTGCTGATATTCTAGAGTTAAGCAGCCCTGTTTCTCTAGATGCTTCACATACAAAGGCTGCCGATTTCTGAATATGTTGGGCTAATTGGATTAATTCCTCTTGAGGTTTTCCTTCTTGCATACCTGATCAGGTTTTGCGCCCAAACCTCAATAGCCTTATACCCCTTTTCCACTTAAAGCACGGGTCGCAGCCGTGTCGCCTGACACGGCTGCGACCCGTGCTACAGCCTCCTAATGACAGCGCTCACCAACCCGGCATATTGCCGGGTTGGTGACGCGCTAGTGACGCGGCAGGGGCGGCGCTGGGAGATCACATGGTCTCCCAGCGCCGCCCTCCCTATACACAGTGAACGGGTGCCGTGTCGCCTCGACACGGCACCCGTTCACACTAGACAGCTAGCCGGGTTGAACACGTGTTCAACCCGGGTAGGATTCCTGGATCACTTGATCCGGGAATTTGCCGGGGGACCCGTTTCCACTAGGGAAAAACACGGATAAATGCACGCCCCCGCGCATTTACCCGTGTTTTAAGGAGCTAGTGGAAAAGGGGTATTATTTACCCAACAACTTGCAGTTACCGGTCTCTGCCCTACTCCTGCAACGGTATAAATTGATTTTAAGGTGTGTTCCACCTTTTTGTCTGAGGGATCTTTAAGAGTAGTAGCCCCTGGTACTAGGAGAACTATCTTCGTTGAGAGCTTGGAGACCGAAGGATCTACTATTGGCTGTTGTTCCCACAATTTCCTGTTATCTGGTGGAAAAGGAAATGACGACAGAATTCTTTTAGGAATCTGAAATTTCTTATCAGGAAGTAGCTTGGTTACAACTGGTTATCTAGTTCCTGGGAAACCGGAAAGGTCACTATAGACTTCTGTGGTTTGCTAAAAAAAAACCTGTTGCAGCTGAACAATATCTTTGTCAGAAATTTGAAGCGCTTCTTTAAGTGCCAGAATTAGGGCATCTACACCCAAAGGAGAATGCCCATCTTCTATAATGCAATCCTCTTCCTCATCAAATTCTCCCTCGTCTAAAGGAGGTATAGCCTTATCCGAATCGGACTGTAATAATTTGGGCAAAGATCTTTTCTTAGATACTGTTTGAACAGGTAAAGGAGAAACTGGTTTAGTTTTTTCCATAGCTAAAGCTAAGGAATCTACTGATTGTTTTAGGGACTGAGCCCAGACTAGTTCTGGAAGTGATTTTTCCATGTGTTGTCTGGCCGCTGTAAGCTCTGATGAGATATCACACATAATACCAGTAAAAGCTGCCATCCATCGTGGGGGGTATCCTGTGATGTATTTGTCATCTGGGAAGAAGTTTCCTCTAAACATAATTCACAAAATACGGACACCCCTGAAGAACTCTGGGTGAATTTCGCAGAACAGCCCTTACTTGTAAAAAGCTTGTGGGAGCCCTTAAGGGCCCCATACACTTATCCAACCGCATGTCGGAGGCGATCGCAGGTGATCACACCGGCAGCCTCCCAGGGGGGCAGGATCGCCCAAGATACATCGGATACTGTCCTTTTGCATCCGATGTATCCTGGGTGATCCCAGGTCGGACCTGATTGAATGTGCAGCACGTTTAATCTGGAGGATCCGATCAGATGCTCACGGGAACACGGATCGGACCGGAGACACCTCAAAAATGCCCGATTTCACCCAATATATCGGGCCGAATGCCTGAATTGGGCTGAAATCGTCCATAATTGCTCTAGTGCAGAGGTTCTCAAACTCAGTCCTCGGGGGCACACACAGTGCATGTTTTGCAGGTCTCCTCACAGAATCGCAAGTGAAATAATTAGCTCCACCTGTGGACCTTTTAAAATGTGTCAGTGAGTAATTAATACACCTGTGCACCTGCTGGGTTACCTGCAAAACATGCACTGTATGGGCCCCCGAGGACCGAGTTTGAGAACCTCTGCTCTAGTGTATGGGGCCCTTTAGAGGTTGTACTTCTAACAGACATTACTGCACCCTGTATCTAGTATGCACGCATCCACAGAAAAAACAAGTCGGCCAAGCAAATATATATATATATATATATTTATTTATTTATTTATTTATTGGAACTAAGCGCACAAATGTCAAATAAGTAACACACAGATAATTTGTAGAATTAATCAAGAAACACTCCCCATTAATATCTGTGGGTGGTAAAAAAAAAAAAAAGTGTATTTGTGAAACACGCATAAAATAGTAAAAAAATTACATTCTAAAGTGTCTTCTAGTGCAAACCTACAAAGTGCAAAATGTGCGCAGGAGAACAAATATTTTGGGAATAGACTTACAGTAGCTTCTTAGTTAGCATCTTCGGTAGTCAGACCAGCATATAAAGCAAGATGTATATAAAAGAAGAGAGAAAATATAGAGACCATAGTGTGTAACGTCTTAACTCTGCATATTTGTTTAAAAGCAACAGATACTGTGTAAAATCTAGGGAAAGCAATCCCAACCAACAAGGTTTTTCCTTTTTTCAAAAACAGTTTTGATCTCAGTAAATACTTATTTAAAAACAAATAAATAACAAATAGCAGGTAATGGTAGGTAGCACACGTACAAGAGGTCACAAATATAAAGGCTTATCTGTCCAAGGTGGCATTCCTGGATACAGCAAAAGTTCCCAACGCGTTTCGTTCTTAGTGTGGACTTCATCAAGGGGATAGTGGTCAGGGACAGTTTGAGCTTATTTATAGCTAGAGAACAGGCTAAATGGAGGCTGCATCTGGCCTGGAAATCATAACATCATTTCCTGTTTAGTCACCCCAGGAAGTGTGTCATTCCTGTGATGTCAATAACATAACATCACTTCCTGCTTGGTTAGCAGGAAGTGTTTAGTCACCAGAGGAAGAGTGTCACTGACATCACTTCCTGTGATGTTAATTACATCACTTCCTGCTTGGTTATCACAGGAGGTGTGCTATTAACAACTTAGCTCACATAGACAATACACCATAAAACATCTAATAGCTTTAGACTTAAACAGAAGAACTCTAAGACTTGTAAATCACTTTAAAAAAAAACAAATACATCCATATGTGGCGGTGGAACACAGATGAACCGCATTGCATCACTTCCGCTCGCCTGATCCTAGCAGCCTTGGAATGCAGGTGAGCCGCATCACATCACTTCCATCCGCCGGCTCATAGCGTCACTTCCGCCTACGATACCAGCCGCGTCCTTCCTGTCCAGCACTGCACTTATTCCCTTATTCCATGTGGAGCGCACACATCACTTCCGCTCCTACTATATGAGGCCACGGACCTCAGCACTTCTGCCATTTTGGAGAAGCACGGCTCCGCAGACAAACAGTTATATTTCATATGTCCTACAGAAATAAGGTGGTGTTTTAGGTGCACTAGCATTACTGATATCATACAGCTTAGCATATAATAAATAGTGGAGTTTAGTTATGTATTGATCAATGCATGTAACTGCAGCCCCACGGCAAGGGACTCCACTTTGCTGCGGTATCTAACACTATAGGGGTTCAAACCTAGGGCACGGGACCCCCCAAACCACCACAGCCAAGCGACCCCAGGGCATCACAAGGAATGATTATGTTTAGTGAGAAGGATTAAGGAGTAGGTGAGAAAAAAGGTGTTATGGGGTGAATTGATATAAGTGAAAAAGGTGTTACATGTATAATAAACAAACAGTGAAAGTGCCAAATTAAATGTAATGCTGCGATGCCCTGTTGTCGCCCATCAACAGCAGTCCAGGAGTCCCCTCCTAGGAGCCACCCCATTGTTGACCTATTGTACAGAATAATTGGTTTTACCTAGAATTGTGCCATATTCACAAGTGCAGTCATGCTAGGTACCCTAGTTAAAATAAATGAGGGTCAGGTGTGGGCGGGTGCAAGTCTAAGAATGAAGGCGTCTCACTCCTTCAGGTGTGTCTACATAAAACACTTTTAGTTTGCTAGGGAGGGGGCTTAGACTGCACACCTATAGCTGCCAGTAATGTGAGGTGCTACCTACTGAGACTTGTAGTTCTACTGAAAAAAAGGGTTGTTGTAGGTGCACTCGGACATTATCTGGAACAGGGAGATCAGCATGAGAATATGCTTCTGAAATAGTCATCCGAAGCCACTTCGCCAGTGTCTGCTTATCAGCACGCCATCCTCTCTTGTGAAATCAGTAGAGAATGAAGAGAGAATCTGTCTTTCTGATGGTACCGGCACGATCCATGTAGATCCTTAATGCACGGACCACATCCAGCGATGCATCTCCCGCAGAAAGGCTCAGTTCCTGGAATGCCGGGACTACCATTTCTTCGTTAAGGTGAAATTTAGATACCACCTTGGGAAGATACCCAGATTTAGTTCTGAGAACCGCTCTATCTGGATAAAAGATCAGAAATGGAGGACGACATAACAATGCCCCTAAATCTGATACTCATCTAGCTGACGCCACTTTATTAAGTGGTTCAAATGGGGCAACTTGAAGGGCCTTTAGGACTAAACTTAAGTCCCAAGGCACTGTAGGAGGAACAAAAGGAGGTTGAATGTGCTGCATTCCCTGGAAAAAAGTACGCACATCCTGTAAGTTGGCAATTTTCTTTTGTAACCATACAGTCAATGCTGACAATTGCACTCTCAAGGAAGCCACCTTCAAACCTTTATCCATTCCTGCCTTAAGGAATGCTAAGACCCTGGAAACTCTGGAAGACCTAGGGTCCATTTTCCATTCACTGCACCAATGAATATAGGTTTGCCATATTCAGTGATATTCGAGCTGAGGAAGGTTTCCTTTCTATGAGCATTGTTTGAATTATCTGTTGTGAGAATCCTCTTGACTTCAGGATAGAAGTCTCAAGAGCCACGCCGTCAAAGGCAGTCAAGCCGGAGCTATTAGTATCACGGCACCCTTTCCTTGCTTTGTCTTTCTCACCACCCTGGGTAATAAGGTGATTGGAGGAAACACATAGGCCAGATGAATGTTCCCATCTCACCGACAGGGCATCCACAAAGAACGCTCTGTGATCCTTTGTTCTTGTCCTGTATGCGAGAACTTTGTTGTTCTGATGGGACGCCATGAGATCTATCTCTGGCAACCCCCACTTGTCGACTAGAGTCTGGAAGACCCCCGGGTGTAGAGCCCATTTGCTTGCCTGAATGGCGTGTCGACTGAGGAAATCCGCTTCCCAGTTTAGGACTCACGGAACGAATATTGCGGACAAGGCTGGATGATGAAGTTCTGCCCACTTTAGTGTGTGACTTACCTCCTTCATAGCTTTTTGGCTGCGAGTTCCTCCCTGATGGTTGATGTACGCTACTGCCGTCGCATTGTCAGAGCAGATCTAAACTGGTTTTCCCCGAAGGATCTTCTTTGCCTGAATCAGTGCCATGTATATGGCCCGAAGTTCCAATATATTTATTGGCAGGCAACCTTCTTCCTTGGTCCATTGCCCCTGGAAACAAAAACCTCCTGACACTGCTCCCCAGCCCTGGAGACTGGCATCTGTTGTCAGAATTTCCCAATCTGATATCCAAAAGGGTCTCCCTTTGTCCAGATGGGATGTCTGTAGCCACCAGGCTAACGACCTCCTTACTTCCACAGTAAGGACCATAGTCTGCGTTTTTATCATCTGATGAAAACCATTCCATTTTGCAAGGATCAGATACTTCAGAGGCCTGGAGTGGAACTGAGAATACTCCACCATGTCGAATGTTGACACCATCAATCCCATCACACGCATTGCTGCATGAATGGATACCCTTTGACTGTGTAGCAGCTCCTGAATCCTTGACTGAACTTTGGATATCTTGTTCAGAGGTAAAAATACTCTTTGAAGGCTTGAATCCAGTACAGCCCCCAAGTGAGTTCTCTGCTGTGACGGAACCAGAGACGATTTTGGCCAATTTATGTAAATGATGGAATGTAAAGTCTCCATGTGAAACCGAGGTACCCAAATGTTCTTGTTCAGCACTTTGAGACTGAGTATGGGCCGGAATGACCCATTTGGCTTCTGAACTAGAAACAGGTTGGAGTAAAACCCCTGTCCTCGTTGTGCAGGAGGAACTGGAATGATTACCCCTGACTAAAGCAATTTCTGAACTGCCTCTTGCAAAGCCCTGGCCTTTGTCTCTATCCGAGACGGGTTGGTACAAAAAATCCTTCGAGGAGGGTGTTTCTTCAAGGCAAATGCATAACCAAGAGATACCGCTTCCTGCACCCAGGCACCTGTTGTAGACTGCTGCCAGATCTGAGCAAACTGAGGAAGTCGCCCCCCCCACCCTTGAATCCCCCAGGTGGAGGCCCGCACCATCAGGCTGATGGCTTATTTTCTGTTTTACCAACCGGTCCTCTGGTAGCCCAATGCTTTTTAGTCTTACCAGACTTGTTTTATTGGAGCTGTTTGCCATCACTTTTCCCTTTAGCTTTTCCTTGAGACCGAAAGTGCTGAAAAGCTGGAGCTTTAGGTTTGAATTTGTATGTGGAAGGAAACTTTACTTTCTTGGAATCTGCTTCTGGCTCCAAAATATCTGTCAATTCTTTACCAAAAAGAATATCTCCAGAGAAAGGTAAAGACTCCAGAACCTTTTTAGATTCTGAATCAGCTTTCCATGTACTATACGTAGCCAAACTGCTCTGCGAGCGGTTACTGTTGAAGCTGATGCCGTGGAGGCAGTTGTACCCATATCCAAAGCTGCTTCTTCCAAGAACATCACAGCCTGTTTTATATGTGCCATATGGGATTTTTGCTCTCTAGATGCCACTGAAAGATTTCCTTCCAATGCATCAGCCAGGGCAGCCACTGCTTTTGCCATCCAAGCTGAAGCCATGGCTGTTCTATTGACTGCCCCAGACAGGAAAAAAAAGTTTTTAAAAAAACCATCCACTCTCCTATCCTTGACATCATTTATGCTGAAGGCAGAGGAAATGTAGATTTCTCTAGCATCCATAAGGGATATTGGGGACACATTAGTACGATGGGTATAGACGGGGTCCAAAGGAGCCAGTGCACTTTAAATTTCTTCAACTGGGTGTGCTGGCTCCTCCCCTCTATGCCCTCCCCCCCCCTCCCCACAGGCAGTTTTAGAAAAAAGTGCCCTCAGGAGAGGATGCACATCTCTGCAGCTCCAGAGAGTTTTCTTCAGTTTCTTTTCAATCTTTGTTATTTTGGGTATGCTGTTTGAGCAACAGCATACCTGCACCATGGGAGTTAGGGGGGGATGGTCACTGGCCTTGCGAGGTGTCAGAGCCGCTTCCCCGCTGCAGGACCACTGTCCTGAGAGGTTGTTTGTTCAGCGGGGCACTGCGCCTTGGCTGTCGCAATCGCAGCAACGCCGCACACCCCTAACATTGTCTGAAGGTGACATCAGTGGTGAAAACAGACTGGGGGCACCGCAAGGAGGGTCCCCTGGTTCCAGGTGTGGTTGACACGCAGGGGAGGCATATTAGACCCTCCTGGGGGGGACTCGCTATAGCCCCCTGTGTACACTGGCAGCGGTTAGTGAAAACTTGCATTTATTTGTTGTTTTTACACTTTTGGGAGACATTGCCAGTATAAATATTTCTGAAGCTCTGGCGCCATTGCAGGGGGTGGAACCTTCCTCAAAGCGGGCTCAATGGCATTTTGGCGCCTTCCTCTGCACAGCAGCAGCAGGCACGCACAAATCCTCCAGACCAGCAGGAACATGCTGGAAACGTGGTACAGGGTGTATCTCAGTGGGATAGCCGCAATTGTGCACAGTCTATGTCCCAGGGGGAATATATACACTGCTCAAAAAAATAAAGGGAACACTTAAACAACACAATGTAACTCCAAGTCAATCACACTTCTGTGAAATCAAACTGTCCACTTAGGAAGCAACACTGATTAACAATCAATTTCACATGCTGTTGTGCAAATGGAATAGACAACAGGTGGGAATTATAGGCAATTAGCAAGACACCCCCAATAAAGGAGTTGTTCTGCAGGTGGTGACCACAGACCACTTCTCAGCTCCTATGCTTTCTGGCTGATGTTTTGGTCAATTTTGAAAGCTGGCGGTGCTTTCACTCTAGTGGTAGCATGAGACGGAGTCTACAACCCACACAAGTGGCTCAGGTAGTGCAGCTCATCCAGGATGGCACATCAATGCGAGCTGTGGCAAGAAGGCTTGCTGTGTCTGTCAGCGTAGTGTCCAGAGCATGGAGGCGCTACCAGGAGACAGGCCAGTACATCAGGAGACGTGGAGGAGGCCGTAGGACGGCAACAACCCAGCAGCAGGACCGCTACCTCCGCCTTTGTGCAAGGAGAAACAGGAGGAGCACTGCCAGAGCCCTGCAAAATGACCTCCAGCAAGCCACAAATGTGCATGTGTCTACTCAAACGATCAGAAACAGACTCCATGAGGGTGGTATGAGGGCCCGACGTCCACAGGTGGGGTTTGTGCTTACAGCCCAAAATCGTGCAGGACGTTTGGCATTTGCCAGAGAACACCAAGATTGGCAAATTCGCCACTGGCGCCCTGTGCTCTTCACAGATGAAAGCAGGTTCTCACTGAGCACATGTGACAGATGTGAGAGAGTCTGGAGACGCCAAGGAGAACGTTCTGCTGCCTGCAACATCCTCCAGCATGACCGGTTTGGCAGTGGGTCAGTAATGGTGTGGGGTGGCATTTCTTTGGGGGGCCGCACAGCCCTCCATGTGCTCGCCAGAGGTAGCCTGACTGCCATTAGGTACCGAGATGAGATCCTCAGACCCCTTGTGAGACCATATGCTGGTGCGGTTGGCCCTGGGTTCCTCCTAATGCAAGACAATGCTAGACCTCATGTGGCTGGAGTGTGTCAGCAGTTCCTGCAAGACGAAGGCATCGATGCTATGGACTGGCCCGCCCGTTCCCCAGACCTGAATCCAATTGAGCACATCTGGGACATCATGTCTCGCTCCATCCACCAACACCACGTTGCACCACAGACTGTCCAGGAGTTGGCGGATGCTTTAGTCCAGGTCTGGGAGGAGATCCCTCAGGAGACCATCCGCCACCTCATCAGGAGCATGCCCAGGCATTGTAGGGAGGTCATACAGGCACGTGGAGGCCACACACACTACTGAGCCTCATTTTGACTTGTTTTAAGGACATTACATCAAAGTTGGATCAGCCTGTAGTGTGTTTTTCCACTTTAATTTTGAGTTTGACTCCAAATCCAGACCTCCATGGGTTAATAAATTTGATTTCCATTGATAATTTTTGTGTGATTTTGTTGTCAGCACATTCAACTATGTAAAGAACAAAGTATTTAATAAGAATATTTCATTCATTCAGATCTAGGATGTGTTATTTTAGTGTTCCTTTATTTTTTTGAGCAGTGTTTTTATGTATAACATACTATTTACAGTGTTTCACTGAGTAAAGTCAGCTAACAATCTCACTGGGGCTGGGTAGCTTGGTGTGCTGGTGCCTGCTCTCTGTCTCCCCCTCACATACAGCAGGGGCAGGCTTGTTTTACACGTGTGTGTGTGTGTGTGTGTGTGTGTGTGTGTGTGTGTGTGTGTGTGTGTGTGTGTGTGTGTGTGTGTGTGTGTGTCTGTGTTGTTATTCCAAACATGGTAAAACACAAGTTGTGCAGTGTGTGTAGCACCAGATTCTCTCCTCTACCCTCTGACTCCATTTCATGTGAGCAATGTAGTCAGTCCTCTACATATCACTGAGGAGGCTGTGGGGAGGGTCCAGAGCATTCCCGGCTGGGTGCAATCAAACCTTTTATGTCTGATATGCCCTCTAAGCTCACTGCAAATGCCCATAAAACTCAACAATTACAACAGTCTGTTGCAGACCTGGCAGCTAGGGCGGATACCCCCCATCACCCCATATATACAGGTCCCTCTTCTTCACAGGGTATTGAACCCCTCATTCTGGCTATACGGGATGTGTTAAAACTCCCTTTAGAGGACGCTGCAACACGGCAGTCGTTTTTTCTCACACAAAACAAACTGAGTGTCACTTTCCCTGATTCTACTGAATTAGAGGACCTATTTAAGTTAGTCTGGAAAATTACAGATAAAAAATACCAAGGGGTAAATTTACTAAGGTGGGAGATTTGTAGAACCGGTGATGTTGCCCATAGCAACCAATCAGATTATATCTATTATCTGCTAGAAGCAGCTAGATAAATGGTAAGTAGAATCTGACTGGTTGCCATGGGCAACATCACCAGTTCTAAAAATCTCCCACCTTAGTAAATTTACCCCCAAGTGTCAAGACGATTTTTGCACGCTTTCCCATTTGCTCCTGAAGGCAGGAAATTCTGGGAAGTACCCCCAGCTGTGGCCTTATTAGTCTCTCGCCTTTCTAAGAAGGCGGTACTCCCTGCTCCAGGTTCCTTTACCATAGAGGACCCTGGGGATAGCAAAATAGAGACCAGATTGAAGTCTATTTACACAGCTGCAGGTATGTCTGAAAGACCGGTCATAGCAGGTTGCTGGATGACACATGCCATTCATACATGGGCCACTCACATACAGGAGGGCCTCTCAGGGAATAGTTCTCTGGTTACTACGGTGACTCTCGTTAAACACATCCAGGACACTGCTCGTGTGCTGTGTGACTCTCTCAAAGAGATTGGAAATATTAATGCTAGGACCACTGCTATGGCAGTGTCTGTGCGCAGGGCCTTGTGGTTGCGTCAGTGTGTTGCGGACACAGAGTCCAAGCGCATTGAGGAGTCTCTTCCCTTTTCAGGGGAATGGCTCTTCAGGGGTGAACTGGATACATAGATCTCTGAGGTTACTGCAGGGAAATCCACGTTTCTCCCCTCTGGGGCCCCGCCAGCTAGAAAGACCTACCTGGGGCCATCTACTCAGTCCTTTCGGTCCTCCAGATTTCGATCTAGGGTCAGAGGTGTCTCCAATGCGGCTAGAGGCACCAGAGGTAAGCCTAAGAAACCAGCCATTGCCGGCTCTCAGGAACAGAACACCAGTTCAGCTTCCACTAAAGCCTCAGCATGACGGTGCATGCCCACCCCAAGGGAATCTCGAGGTGGGAGCTCGGTTGCGTCACTTCAGCCACATCTGGGACAGTTCCTGCAAGGATGCCTGGGTAAGAGATCTGATCTCTCACAGATACAAGCTGGAGTTCGACAGTGCTCCTCCATAACAATTTTTCAAATCAAGCTTACCAGCTTTGGAGGATATGCGTGTTATGCTGCTGCTGGCCATCGAAAAGTTGGCTCAGTCACAAGTCATTGTTCCAGTGCCACTGCAACAACAAGGACAAGGTTACTACTCCAATCTGTTTGTAGTGCCAAAACCAGACGGGTCAGTAAGGCCCATTTTGAATCTGAAGTCCTTGAACCCTTACCTTAAGGTTTTCAAGTTCAAGATGGAATCTTTACGAGCAGTGATTGCAGGCCTGGAGGAACAGGAATTCCTGGTTTCCCTGGATATCAAGGACGCCTATCTTCATATCCCGATTTAGCCTCCTCATCAGGCTTATCTGAGGTTTGTGACTAGACAGGGGGCGATCGGGCACCGGTCAGATTAATGCAGTATTGATACTAGAGAACCAAAAATTGGACAATTAAACACTCCAAAATAGGAAAAAGAAGAAAAAAACACCTGTTTTTTACTAAAATATATGACGTTGTCCTAGTTGGTGGTGCGCCCAGAGCCAGAGAATACATATACTCTGAAAAAGGGAGAAAAAGAAGGCTCTTGTGTGGGCGCACTCTTTAGAAAGAAAGGAAAATTCCTATAACATATACAAAGAAATACTTAAAACATAACTTTTAATGTTGACGTTTACAATGAAATTACCCATATAGCTGATCCATATAAAAGAAAAGTATAATGATAAAGGTTTTAAAATGTTCTGGTCTGTTTAATCACAATGCGTGATTGGAATGGTTGTAGACATTTGATCGTCTTCCCCCCATTTCCCCTGACCAGTACAGAATATCTGTATTGATGGAACCAAGGAGTGGTCATAAGGATTATTTGATAAGTACGTCCCACTAGGGCTACTCAAATTCAAAGATAGATAGTCTCCTGCATTCAACAGGACCTGACTTTCTGACGTAAGCCACAATAATTGGTCGTAGGCCTCAAATATGAAAGAATCTCAAAGAAGTAAGAATTAGTGGTGATACTGCTGTTGGCGTCGCAACTCACATAGGAAGGGAAATGGTCCCTGCTCTACAACACCGGGTATTCGCAGGAAGTCTCCTCTCCCGGTACTAACCCGGCCCAACGCTGTTTGGCTTCCAAGATCGGACGAGATCGGGCATTGGCAGCGTGGTATGATAGTAGAGAATTTATATGACAGTACACCAATGAGAGTGCACCTATATAGGAAAATAGGAGAAAGAGAAATAGAAGGATGAAAGAAATGAGAACAGTTTAGCAAGGAAAGAAACGAATTAGTAAAGTACAAATAGGTGGATCTGCTTTCTGCGTTAAACACAGCTCATCAATTCCCACATCTGTGGTATTGTGCTCTGTGAATCGCAGATGAGAGTCCACGAAAAAATAGTAAAGTGTGAGCAAGAGGTATGAAATATTTGATTTTGATTAAATTATCAGTGAAGAATTGCCGCAAAGGACTGGTAAGGAATTAAAATATAGTAAGATTATATATGTCCTCAGAGAAATCCACATAGTATTTTAAACATTAATTTGAGAAATCTCATTAATGATCATCATACATCCTGAGCTGAGTGTAAAAATTCAATTGAATTTAACAAAATCAGGTGTGGTGAATCCCACAATCTGATCCAGGAAAATAATGATGTTTCTAATAACAAAAAAAGTGCTGAGGATCACAGTGAATGAAATAATCTTATAACAGTATACTGGCCTCTGCTGGTGAAAACTCAGCATACCAGTGTAAATTCTCTACCAGGTGCTAGCTTAGAAAATCAAAGGAAATGGAAAACGGGATAAGAGAAAGATTTTGTGATATATGTTTTGCTTTTAGACAATCGCGCTTATAACAAAAATCTGTATATGTGCTACACAGGTCTAATCACATATTGTCCAATAAAACATATTAATGAATACACATAGAATGTTGCTGTCTGTGCACATTGTACACAGAACAGCAGTGGGCTTACGGTCACCAAAATTGGAAAGAAGTAGGCAGGTCAGGGCATCGTCAGGTGCCCATGCAGGAGCTAAAGGTTCACTCCATGTGTGGTCCCCCCCGTGAAAAACGCGTTTCGCCCTGACCGGCTTGTTCACTTCCGGGTTAGAGGGGTAAGTGAGGAATATGGTTGAGAGGCAGCTGATAAGTAAGTACTAACCAATAGCTGGACGATTCTTGACCGGTGGGCCGGAGATAACAGCTGCCGCTGAGGAGCTTCAGTCAGCTGTGAAGGTGACGGAGCGTGATGTAGAATAGGGGGCGGGGTCTCGAGACGCAATGTTGCTGGCTGTCCGTGTATACACTTAGAATAGGGGGCGGTGACGGAGCGTGACGTAGAATAGGGGGCGGGGTCTCGAGACGCAATACCGCTGGCTGTCCGTGTATACACTTATGGAAGGAATGGTCATATGGCCCTGAACAGCCGCGAGATCCCGGGCGCCATCTTTGTAGATGGCAAGTGTATGGTATAACGGCAGGCAGACCTTGGACGCCATCTTACAATATGGCAAATGTGTAATAGAAAAGCTGCACAACGAAGGGAAAGCTAATTGAGCAATAAGTGAAAGACAGGATTGGGGGAACATTGTAATGTATAGGAGCACTAAATAGAAAAAGAGGTGGGTAAGAATTTAGATGGCATGGGATTTGCGTGAATAAATGAATTGATCGACTTAACATCAGATTAGTAATGACAAGGATTATAATATAATTGAAAATGATTTGGGAATAAATAGATATGGTTAATGAATCATGATGATAATAAAAATTAAAACTAAAGAAAAAATGGGAAAATATGGATATTTAAAGTGGAATAGTGGTGAGTGTAAATTGAACCTGCTAAGGTTATAAGTGGTCGGAGAATCTATGGCAGGATGTGGGTGTGGGTGAGGGGTAAAGTGAAGAGAGGAATGGTTGAGGTGATCTAAGCCAGGATGTGGGTGTGGGTGATGGATAAAGTAGAGAGAGGAATGGTTGAGGTGATAGGGGAGCCGTGTTGGATGTTAATTTGGGGAAGACAGTGTGCAGATAAAATGAATAGTGAGAGGGGAGGGAAACACTGGCACTCTCTGAGAGGTAAAGGGGGCGGGATGTGTGCCAGTTAACAAAGTGAACGTGTAATGAAATGAAAAAGTGTCAGGAGATCGTGGTGACCATGTTAATCTGCACAGAAGTGTAGGAATAAAGGAGTGTAAAACAAGTTATGGAGGATGGACTAAAGGGGAAGGGGTGGGTAGTGATGATGGGGGGGCGCCAGGCTGGAAAATGGGAATAGGGGAGGGGAGGGGGGGGGGGGGAGAGGGAAGAAGGGGGAATAGGAAAGAGGGGGAAAAAAGGGAGGAGGGTGGGAAAAGGGGAAAGAAAGGAAAAAGGAAGGTGGGGAAGGACAGAAAAGGAAAGGGAAGTGAGAGAAAAAAACAAACAGGAGAAAAAAAACAATAATGGGGGAAAAACAAAGAAAGCTGGAGCTGGTTATAATTCTGTGAGAATTCTCACAAGAAAACTGCATAATTGATATTTTCATTCAGGCCATGAGGCCTGAGGCTGTTGAGACGAAAAATCCATTCACTCTCTTTCTTGTAGAGTTCCTTGGTAATATCACCACCTCGTATGCCCAAGTGGACACGATCTAGGCCAAAGGCTTTTAGTTCTTTGATGGATCCCTTGCGGTGATAGTGAAAATGCCTGGCAACAGAAGTGAGTTGTTTCATACGGGCAAGGTCTTTCGCTGCATTACGTATGTTGCCCAAGTGTTCCAGGACTCTTTCTTTGAGTTTTCGTGTAGTCATGCCAACGTATTTAAGATTACATCCACAGGTTATACAATAAATAACCGCTTGAGTATCACAGTTGAAGAAATGTTGTAGCTTCACTGTTTGGCCATACCTGTCCATGACAGTATTGGTTTTTGATATCTGAGGGCATGATTTACATTTGCCACAGGGAAAAGAGCCTATGACAGTGGGTTTCTTGAGTGTAGATGTAGCAAGGTGGCTCCGAACTAGCTGGTCTTTAATGTTTTTGGATCTACGCCAGCTCATCTGTAAGGGTGAATTCAGAAAAGGGGATAAATCAGGATCCAACTGTAGTATGGAGAGATGTTTTGTTATCGCATTTTTGAGCATTCTCCACTCAGGGCAGAAGGTTCCTATAAATCTGATAACATTGTCCTGTTCCGGGACCTCTTTCTTCTTCTTGAAGATCAGACTTTCTCTCTTTACCATTGCTGTAGCTGAGTATGCGCGTTTAAGTGAGCGTCTGCTGTAGCCCCTGGTTAGGAGGCGATTAGTGAGTTCTCTGCTCTTGATTTTGAAGGCATCTTCCTCTGAGCAATTATGCCGCAGCCTTAGATACTCCCCTTTAGGGATGTTTTCAACCGTAGGGGGGAAGTGTGAGCTGGTCTGGAAGAGGAGACTGTTCGTTGCAGTCTCTTTACGATGTAGCTCGGTTTCGAGAAAGCCTGTGGTGGATTTATAAATGTTCAGGTCCAGGAATGGAACTTTTTCCGCACTGATGGTGTATGTCAATGTGATGTTGAGATCGTTAGTATTAAGAATTGTTATGAAATCCATCAGAAGGTCCCTCTCTCCGTCCCAGATGACGAATATGTCGTCAATATATCTTAGCCATAATATCACGTGAACGGTGTATTTCTCATTGATGGTTTTAAAGACATAAAAATGCTCCCACCATCCCAAAAACAGATTCGCGTATGTTGGTGCACAGGCTACACCCATTGCTGTTCCCCTTACTTGCAAGAAAAATTGGTCCTGAAAGACAAAGTAATTCTTGGAGAGGACAAAGTCAAGTAATCTTAGAAGGAAATTTGAAAAATCTTTCTCGCCCCCTTGATCCAGATAATATTTGGCAGCTGCAAGGCCTTGATGATGGTTAATACTAGTGTAGAGTGCTTCTACATCTAGAGTCACCAGGAGAAAGTTGGTTTCAAATGTATATCATGGATCTTTCGTAGTAAATCGGATGTATCTTGTAGGTAAGAGGGCAAGGAAAGAACAAAATCCCGAAGATGCAGGTCCAAGAACCTACTAGGTTGTTCCAAGAGTCCGCCGTTGCCAGACATAATAGGTCTCCCTGGTTGGTTGAGGGCATTTTTATGTATCTTAGGCAAAAGATAGAATGTGGGTGTCTTCAGACTCTGGACTGTAAGGTATTGTGATTCCTGCTTTTGTGATTGTGCATTGGGATGCAGTTTCCTGTATTAACTTATTGTAGGCATTCAAGAATCTGGCGGTGGGATTACTGAGAAGTTTTTTGTAACATGCTGAATTATGTAGCTGTCTGTGAGCTTCAGTGATGTACATTTCTTGGGGCCAAAGGACGATGTTGCCACCTTTATCCGAAGGTTTTATAATTATATCGTGCCATGTTCCTAATTCCTGGAGGGCTTTTCTCTCCTTAAATTTAAGGTTATTTGGAAATTGATGAAGTCCGCTTTTGGTTAGTACGTAGATGTCATCAAATTCTTTTGACACTCTATTCAAGAAGACCTTGATCTCTGGGCTGTTGTTATCGGGAGGGAAAAAAGAGGATTTGGGTCTGCACTTTGGTCTCTGAGTAGATGCTTCATCCATATTGGATTCCCTACGAAGTTGTTCTAGTTCTTGGATAGCATTGAGATCTTCCGCAGACCAATCCTGATCTGCAGAGTTCTCAGAAAGTCTTAATTCTTGTTTTGCAAAGAATTTTTTCAGGAGGAGCTTCCTCCCGAATAATCTCAAGTCCTTTTCCCAAGAAAATCTGTTAAAGGATCTTACCGGGGAGAAGGAAAGTCCCTTGGCGAGTACCTCCATATGGTCAGGGGATAGAGACCTTGTGGATAAATTAATGACCTGAAGTTTGGCAGAATTGGTCGGGTTTACCGTAATGTCTTCCTCTGTCGGACTGGATATCAGGCAGTCCTCGGTATGTCCCAATCTTGATTGCGTCCGTCGCCTCTTCTTTCCCCCTCTCCTTGTTTTCCCCGAGTTCTGATGCGACCTCTTGGCCTCTGTCCTTGACCTAAAAAACGTGGGGCAAAGTCTTCTGCCTCTTCACGATTGTATGTGGTACTTTCGAAGGTTTCGCTGGCCGAGTCTCCACTATTGGAAGATTCAAATTCGGAGAAGGTGGGATCTTCCCTTCGTTTTCTGTTCTTATTTAGGGGTGTAGGATTCCACCTGAAAACGTCGCCACGTGAAAAATCGTGTTTATCCCTAATGAATTTGCTGCGTTTTCGATCAACTATTGCTTGTTCATACAAGACTATTTCTTTCTTGTGTTTCTCGAAGGCTGTTTGAAAAGATAGATCTTTTTCCCACGTTTCCAGTGTTTTGCCAAATTCGTCAATCTCTTTCTTGACCTGGTCTATAAGTAGAGTGTCGTGTTTGACCAAAAGGTGCAATAGTTCATGAGAGCATTTGAGCAGAACTGCTTCCCATTCGGTTTTCAAATTATCAGTTGCGAGAGGAAAAGATGGAAATATTTTAGGCTTTAGGCCCCGAGGTACAATCTTATGTTTGATATAATTTTCTAAGGTCGTAACATCCCACGATAGGCGTGTCCTCTTCTGCAGGCTTTTCTGTAGCTTGGAGAAGGTGGTCCGCCAGTCTAAATTAGGAGTAGATTGTTCATAGGTCTCAGAGAACGGGTCCCCAAAATTTTCCAAATTCTGGCGTCTTAGTAGCTCAGTCTTCAATGAGAATGTAGTCATAATGGATTCTGATATAGAACTTAAGCAATATATTGCTAATAAGTTTGTTAGGTATCTCGAGTTGCTACTCAATAACAAAAATTAAGCAGAATAGTGATTGTGCTTAGCTGCTAAAAAGGATCATAGGGTAAAGAAAAGAAGGGTATTGATTTAATCAGTATACAAAAATTAGGCAAAAACACCGTGCCAGACGATCAGAGACTGTTGTTAAAACAGCATAGACATACTTATGACTAGACAGGGGGCGATGTTAAGTCGATCAATTCATTTATTCACGCAAATCCCATGCCATCTAAATTCTTACCAACCTCTTTTTCTATTTAGTGCTCCTATACATTACAATGTTCCCCCAATCCTGTCTTTCACTTATTGCTCAATTAGCTTTCCCTTCGTTGTGCAGCTCTTCTATTACACATTTGCCATATTGTAAGATGGCGTCCAAGGTCTGCCTGCCGTTATACCATACACTTGCCATCTACAAAGATGGCGCCCGGGATCTCGTGGCTGTTCAGGGCCATATGACCATTCCTCCCATAAGTGTATACACGGACAGCCAGCGGTATTGCGTCTCGAGACCCCGCCCCCTATTCTACGTCACGCTCCATCACCGCCCCCTATTCTAAGTGTATACACGGACAGCCAGCGACATTGCGTCTCGAGATCCCGCCCCCTATTCTACGTCACGCTCCGTCACCTTCACAGCTGACTGAAGCTCCTCAGCGGCAGCTGTTATCTCCGGCCCACCGGTCAAGAATCGTCCAGCTATTGGTTAGTACTTATTTATTAGCTGCCTCTCAACCATATTCCTCACTTACCCCTCTAACCCGGAAGTGAACAAGCCGGTCAGGGCGAAACGCGTTTTCCACGGGGGGACCGCACATGGAGTGAACCTTTAGCTCCTGCATGGGCACCTGACGATGCCCTGACCTGCCTACTTCTTTCCAATTTTGGTGACCGTAAGCCCACTGCTGTTCTGTGTACAATGTGCACAGACAGCAACATTCTATGTGTATTCATTAATATGTTTTATTGGACAATATGTGATTAGACTGTGTAGCACATATACAGATTTTTGTTATAAGCGCGATTGTCTAAAAGCAAAACATATATCACAAAATCTTTCTCTTATCCCGTTTTCCATTTCCTTTGATTTTCTAAGCTAACACCTGGTAGAGAATTTACACTGGTATGCTGAGTTTTCACCAGCAGAGGCCAGTATACTGTTATAAGATTATTTCATTCACTGTGATCCTCAGCACTTTTTTTGTTATTAGAAACATCATTATTTTCCTGGATCAGATTGTGGGATTCACCACACCTGATTTTGTTAAATTCAATTTAATTTTTACACTCAGCTCAGGATGTATGATGATCATTAATGAGATTTCCCAAATTAATGTTTAAAATACTATGTGGATTTCTCTGAGGACATATATAATCTTACTTTATTTTAATTCCTTACCAGTCCTTTGCGGCAATTCTTCACTGATAATTTAATCAAAATCAAATATTTCATACCTCTTGCTCACACTTTACTATTTTTTTGTGGACTCTCATCTGCGATTCACAGAGCACAATACCACAGATGTGGGAATTGATGAGCTGTGTCTAACGCAGAAAGCAGATCCACCTATTTGTACTTTACTAATTCATTTCTTTCCTTACTAAACTGTTCTCATTTCTTTCATCCTTCTATTTCTCTTTCTCCTATTTTCCTATATAGGTGCACTCTCATTGGTGTACTGTCATATAAATTCTCTACTATCATACCACGCTGCCAATGCCCGATCTCGTCCGATCTTGGAAGCCAAACAGCGTTGGGCCGGGTTAGTACCGGGAGAGGAGACTTCCTGCGAATACCCGGTGTTGTAGAGCAGGGACCATTTCCCTTCCTATGTGAGTTGCGACGCCAACAGCAGTATCACCACTAATTCTTACTTCTTTGAGATTCTTTCATATTTGAGGCCTACGACCAATTATTGTGGCTTACGTCAGAAAGTCAGGTCCTGTTGAATGCAGGAGACTATCTATCTTTGAATTTGAGTAGCCCTAGTGGGACGTACTTATCAAATAATCCTTATGACCACTCCTTGGTTCCATCAATACAGATATTCTGTACTGGTCAGGGGAAATGGGGGGAAGACGATCAAATGTCTACAACCATTCCAATCACGCATTGTGATTAAACAGACCAGAACATTTTAAAACCTTTATCATTATACTTTTCTTTTATATGGATCAGCTATATGGGTAATTTCATTGTAAACGTCAACATTAAAAGTTATGTTTTAAGTATTTCTTTGTATATGTTATAGGAATTTTCCTTTCTTTCTAAAGAGTGCGCCCACACAAGAGCCTTCTTTTTCTCCCTTTTTCCGATTATCTGAGGTTTGCCCTGCTGAACAATCACTACAAGTTCCAGGCGTTACCCTTCGGCCTGTCTACGGCCCCGCGGGTGTTCACAAAGGTGATGGCAGAGATGATGTTCCAGCTCCGACTCCAGGGGATCAAAATTGCCCCTTACCAGGACAATCTCCTGATAAAGGCAGAATCCAGGGTGCTCCATATAGATCACACTGTCTAGCTTCTGTCACACCATGGGTGGATCCTCAATTTGAAGAAACCCCACCTGGAGCCTTCTCAGTGGCTCCTGTTCCTGGGAATGCTACTGGATACTGTGACGTAAAAAGTATTCCTCCCAGAAGAAAAAGCGAGGGACGTTTAAACACAGGTATGTGGATTTTAACACAGGCTCTGCTGATTCTTCTAAGAATAGAATGGAATTCATTGCCTTAATTAACTCAGCTATGTCCACTGAGCTAAGGCCTACCTCCTCCTCTTCGTATGCAGAACCAGAGCTTAATGAGCCTTCATCCTCCGATGAATCCTCACCTGAAGCATGTGTAGACTGTGAAGATGTAGATTTACTTACCACTGGCTTTTCATCCTGTTTCTTTTGAGAGGCTGCTGCTGGAAGTGACAAACCGAAAGGTGGGAAATTGCATGTAAGGGTTAATCGTGTAACCTTTTCCTGGTACAGAAGTAGGAATTATCCGCTCAACTATACTGGGTGTTTGTGCAAACATAGCCCAAGGGGGATCAACTTGAACCTGTATCTGCCTTGTACTATTCAAGAGACCTTGCTGAAAGCTAAAACAATTTGTACACAAACCACCCTGAACCAGATCCTGAGAGGTTAACCCATCTTTGCAAGACAAACATGATATGAGTGTTGGTGTTGCTTTAAGTGTATCTTCCTCACCTTTGCCGCTCTTAGACATGATAAATAATCAACACTTACACAGTGTACTACACAATTTGTGACTGTAAACACTTTAAGATTAGTTAAAGTGACATACAATACAACCCTACCCTGCTATACACCAGCATTGAGGATCGGAATAGATAGAAAAAAAACTGACAGAATTAGTAAAGTCAGCAATCACAGTAGCAGTCAGTCACATGTTATACATTAGTATAATAAGCAATATGAGCACATAATCAACTACAGATACATTTCAAGTATGTAGGAGAACATATTCCTGCATTACTTTCTAAAAGTTTTAACCGTATTCAGACGCATAGCAAAAGAAACCACAGTAATATTATCAGACTCATATGCATTATGCACTTATCCAACTATTCATACTCAAAAGGTAGATACTGTACTTAGGCCCTCATTCCGAATTGATCGCTCGCTATTTTTTGCAGCCGTGCAAACGTATAGTCGCCGCCCATGGGGGAGTGTACTTTTGCTTTGCAAGTGTACAATTGCATGTGCAGCAGAGCGGTACGAAAAAGTTTTTTGCAGTTTCTGAGTAGGTATGAACTTACTCAGCCCTTGCGATCACTTCAGCCTGTCCGGTCCCAGAATTGACATCAGACACGCGCCCTGCAAACGCCTGGACACGCCTGCGCTTTCCCTACCACTCCCAGAAAACGGTCAGCTGACACCCATAAACACCTTTCCGTCAATCTCCTTGCGATCGTTAGATTCGTTGCTAGAAGCATTGCACAGCAGCGATGCTGTTTATACCTGTATGACGCGCATGCGCATTGCGTGCATACGCATGTGCAGTAGTAACCTGATTGCTGCGCTGCGAAAAACGGCAGCGAGCGATCAACTTGGAATGAGGGCCTTAGTGCTGTATAACCCATACTCAGTAGAGTGGGATACAGGGAGACTTACCCCGCTTCCAGGATCGATCAATATGTCTGTGAACGCTGAGTGGATCCAGACGCTATTAGTGTACACTGGTGCTCCGTGAACCTATAGTGAACACAGACGCTCAAGTGAACACTGAAGCACCAGTCACACAGCCACCTATGCTGCGACTGAGTTCCTCAGTACACAGCGTCTCAGATGGAAGCGGGAAAACAGTTCATGGCGGGAGACTCGAAGGAAACTGGTAATGAACCGGGGGGAGGGGCGCCCAGGAGAGCGTCTGACTCCCCACTGCTTACATCAACCCCAGGGATCGTGGCCTCAAACTACTCCTGGAACCTATGGCCCTCATTCCGAGTTGATCGGTCGCAAGGCGAATTTAGCAGAGTTACACACGCTAAGCCGCCGCCTACTGGGAGTGTATCTTAGCATCTTAAAATTGCGACCGATGTATTCGCAATATTGCGCTCACAAACTACTTAGCAGTTTTAGAGTAGCTCCAGACTTACTCTGCCTGTGCGATCAGTTCAGTGCTTGTCGTTCCTGGTTTGACGTCACAAACACACCCAGCGTTCGCCCAACCACTCCCCCGTTTCTCCGGCCACTCCTGCGTTTTTTCCGGAAACGGTAGCGTTTTCAGCCACACTCCCATAAAACGGCCTGTTTCCGCCCAGTAACACCCATTTCCTGTCAATCACATTACGATCGCCGGAGCGATAAAAAAGCCGTGAGTAAAAATACTATCTTCATAGCAAAGATACTTGGCGCAGTCGCAGTGCGAATATTGCGCATGCGCACTAAGCGGAATTTCACTGCGATGCGATGAAAAATACAGAGCGAACGACTCGGAATGAGGGCCTATGATCCGTAAGGGCTAGCACTGGTGCACCCGAGGTGGCAGCCGCATCAGCGACTGTTTGGTAGTCTCCTCCCAAAGCAGTGCGGCTGTGTCCGTATTCCCCCTCTAAGCGGAACCGCTGCCTTACCATCTCCCCGTGCTCAGGCCACAGCCTGGTAACGTCTGCTGGACCTGCTAGTATATCCGACACAGACGCCCGCCAAAACAGCACTGTACTCGTGGGTAAGTGTTGTAGAGGCCCGGCGGAGCGTTGTTGGTGCGACTCTTTTTTTTTTTTTTTTGAAAGAATATTTTATTGGGTGAAATAGAATTAGGTTACAACTCGTGAGGGAAAAACAGCAGGCTTATTATGAAATCTTAGCCAAACATCGTTATACTGTAACAAGCGTCTGCGGTCTAATATATATCATCGAAGATCAATAGGAGTGTAACTCATTATAACATTGAGATAGAATTTAACATTTTATATATGTGGAGAAGAATATACTGGTTAAAAATCTGATAGAAAAAATATGTGTAGTAGATTGTAGGAAAGATGGAAGAGGAAAATAGTATAGAACTTTAGTGATTATGTATGGGGAGAGACAGGAAGGTAGTAAGGGTGCAGATAAAAAGAATTAGAGAAAGAAAGGGGGAGAGAGAGGGTGATAGAGTGGGTGGGGGGAGGTAGGATTGGGGATAGGAAGTACAAAATTGGAGATGCAATTATAAGATACAAGTAGTGGGGGGGGGGGGGGGGGGGGAGTTTGCCAGTCGGGGTGTAGCATCATGCTAGGTGAATTCAGATGATTTTAGATGGTTGACAAGGGAGGTTCGGCGTTGTAGTAATCGGTCCAAAGTGACCAAACGCGGATAAATTGAGTCGGGGTGTCATGAAGGACCGAGGAGATTCGTTCCAGCCTGTAAGTTGACCATATGGCGTTGATAGTAGAAGGGACGGGAGGGGGGGTTGTGGATTTCCAGTGCGATGCGATCTGACACTTCGCTGTGTTAAGTATGTGGTTGATTAGTTTGAGCGTGGGACGTGGAAGGTTGGGGATCGGTCTGGCTAAGAGAGAATAAAAGGGTGAAGAGGGCATGTCAAAGTCAGTGATATGTTTAATTAGTTTGTGTATTTCCTTCCAGTATTGACTTATAACAGGACACGTCCACCAAACGTGTAATAAGGATCCTCTCTGGCCACATTGTCGCCAGCAAAGATCCGAGGCATCAGGGAAAATTGCACGGAGTCGGGTCGGCACCAAATACCATCTGGTATATAGTTTGTAAGCATTCTCTTTAATGCCCACTGAAATTGAGCATTTTGATATGGCCAGTTTAATTAGGGACCAGTCTTCGGGGGTGAGAGCCTCCCCCGTGTCATTCTCCCATGCCAGTTCGTGGGATTCCTTAGCAGGTTGATTGTGTGATAGCAAAATCTGATAGATTGACGAGATAAGACCTTTAGATAAGTGATGTGAGCGACACAGGGATTCGATAGCTGAGGTGGGTGTGAGGGGAGTGCCTGGGGAGGAACGGTGAAGCAAGTGGTGGAAGTGTCGGATTTGTAAAAAATAAGAATTTACTTACCGATAATTCTATTTCTCGGAGTCCGTAGTGGATGCTGGGGTTCCTGAAAGGACCATGGGGAATAGCGGCTCCGCAGGAGACAGGGCACAAAAAGTAAAGCTTTAGGATCAGGTGGTGTGCACTGGCTCCTCCCCCTATGACCCTCCTCCAAGCCTCAGTTAGGTACTGTGCCCGGACGAGCGTACACAATAAGGAAGGATTTATGAATCCCGGGTAAGACTCATACCAGCCACACCAATCACACTGTACAACCTGTGATCTGAAACCAGTTAACAGTATGATAACAGCGGAGCCTCTGAAAAGATGGCTCACAACAATAATAACCCGATTTTTGTAACTATGTACAAGTAATGCAGATAATCCGCACTTGGGATGGGCGCCCAGCATCCACTACGGACTCCGAGAAATAGAATTATCGGTAAGTAAATTCTTATTTTCTCTATCGTCCTAGTGGATGCTGGGGTTCCTGAAAGGACCATGGGGATTATACCAAAGCTCCCAAACGGGCGGGAGAGTGCGGATGACTCTGCAGCACCGAATGAGAGAACTCCAGGTCCTCCTTAGCCAGGGTATCAAATTTGTAGGATTTTACAAACGTGTTTGCCCCTGACTAAATAGCCGCTCGGCAAAGTTGTAAAGCCGAGACCCCTCGGGCAGCCGCCCAAGATGAGCCCACCTTCCTTGTGGAATGGGCATTTACATATTTTGGCTGTGGCAGGCCTGCCACAGAATGTGCAAGCTGAATTGTATTACACATCCAACTAGCAAAAGTCTGCTTAAAAGCAAGAGCACCCAGTTTGTTGGGTGCATACAGGATAACAGCAAGTCAGTTTTCCTGACTCCAGCCGTCCTGGAACCTATATTTTCAGGGCCCTGACCACATCTAGCAACTTGGAGTCCTCCAAGTCCCTAGTAGGCGCAAGACACCACAATAAGCTGGTTCAGGTGAAACACTGACACCACCTTAGGGAGAGAACTGGGGACGAGTCCGCAGCTCTGCCCTGTCCGAATGGACAAACAGATATGGGCTTTTTTGAGAAAAAAACCACCAATTTGACACTCGCCTGGTCCAGGCCAGGTCCAAGAGCATGTTCACTTTTCATGTGAGATGCTTCAAATCCACAGATTTGACTGGTTTTAAACCAATGTGTTTTGAGGAATCCCAGAACTACGTTGAGATCCCACAGTGCCACTGGAGGCACAAAAGGGGGTTGTATATGCAATACTCCCTTGACAAACTTCTGGACTTCAGGAACTGAAGCCAATTCTTTCTGGAAGAAAAATCGACAGGGCCGAAATTTGAACCTTAATGGACCCCAATTTGAGGCCCATAGACACTCCTGTTTGCAAGAAATGCAGGAATCGACCGAGTTGAAATTTCTTCGTGGGGCCTTCCTGGCCTCACACCACGCAACATATTTTCGCCACATGTGGTGATAATGTTGTGCGGTCACCTCCTTTCTGGCTTTGACCAGGGTAGGAATGACCTCTTCCTGAATGCCTTTTCCCTTAGGATCCGGCGTTCCACCGCCATGCCGTCAAACGCAGCTGCGGTAAGTCTTGGAACAGACATGGTACTTGCTGAAACAAGTCCCTTCTTAGCGGCAGAGGCCATAAGTCCTCTGTGAGCATCTCTTGAAGTTCCGGGTACCAAGTCCTTCTTGGCCAATCCGGAGCCATGAGTATAGTTCTTACTCCTCTACGTCTTATAATTCTCAGTACCTTAGGTATGAAAAGCAGAGGATGGAACACATACACCGACTGGTACACCCACGGTGTTACCAGAAACGTCCACAGCTATTGCCTGAGGGTCTCTTAACCTGGCGCAATACCTGTCCCGTTTTTTGTTCAGACGGGACGCCATCATGTCCACCTTTGGTAATTCCCAACGGTTTACAATTATGTGGAAAACTTCCCCATGAAGTTCCCACTCTGCCGGGTGGAGGTCGTGCCTACTGAGGAAGTCTGCTTCCCAGTTTCCATTCCCGGAATGAAACACTGCTGACAGTGCTATCACATGATTTTCCGCCCAGCGAAAAGTCCTTGCAGTTTTTGCCACTGCCCTCCTGCTTCTTGTGCCGCCCTGTCTATTTACGTGGGCGACTGCCGTGATGTTTTATCCCACTGGATCAATACCGGCTGACCTTGAAGCAGAGGTCTTGCTAAGCTTAGAGCATTATAAATTTACCCTTAGCTATATTTATGTGGAGAAAAATCTCCAGACTTGATCACACTCCCTGGAAATTTTTTCCTTGTGTGACTGCTCCCCAGCCTCTCGGGCTGGCCTCCGTGGTCACCAACATCCAAAACTGAATGCCGAATCTGCGGCCCTCTAGAAGATGAGCACTCTGTAACCACCACAGGAGAGACACCCTTGTCCTTGGATATAGGGTTATCCGCTGATGCATCTGAAGATGCGATCCGGACCATTTGTCCAGCAGATCCCACTGAAAAGTTCTTGCATGAAATCTGCCGACTGGAATTGCTTCGAAGGAAGTCACCATTTTTTTTACCATGGCCCTTGTGCAATGATGCACTGATTTTAGGAGGTTCCTGACTAGCTCGGATAACTCCCTGGCTTTCTCTTCCGGGAGAAACACCTTTTTCTGGACTGTGTCCAGAATCATCCCTAAGCACAGGAGACTTGTTGTCGGGATCAGCTGCGATTTTGGAATATTTAGAATCCACCCCTGCTGTTGTAACAGTATCCGAGATAGTGCTACTCCGACCTCCAACTGTTCCCTGGACTTTGCCCTTATCAGGAGATCGTCCAAGTAAGGGATAATTAAGACGCCTTTTCTTCGAAGAAGAACCATCATTTCGGCCATTACCTTGGTAAAGACCCGGGGTGCCGTAGACAATCCAAACGGCAGCGTCTGAAACTGATAGTGACAGTTCTGTACCACGAACCTGAGGTACCCTTAGTGATAAGGGCAAATTTGGGACATGGAGGTAAGCATCCCTGATGTCTCGGGACACCAGATAGTCCCCTTCTTCCCGGTTCGTTATCACTGCTCTGAGTGACTCCATCTTGATTTGAACCTTTGTAAGTGTTCAAATTTTTTTAGATTTAGAATAGGTCTCACCTAGCCTTCTGGCTTCAGTACCACAATATAGTGTGGAATAATACCCCCTTTTCTTGTTGTAGGAGGGGTAATTTAATTATCACCTGCTGGGAATACAGCTCGTGAATTTTTTCCCATACTGCCTCCTTGTCGGAGGGAGACCTTGGTAAAGCAGACTTCAGGAGCCTGCGCAGGGGAAACGTCTCGACATTCCAAACTGTACCCCTGGGATACTACTTGTAGGATCCAGGGGTCCTGTACGGTCTCAGCGTCATGCTGAGAGCTTGTCAGAAGCGGTGGAACGCTTCTGTTCCTGGGAATGGGCTGCCTGCTGCAGTCTTCTTCCCTTTCCTCTATCCCTGGGCAGATATGACTCTTATAGGGACGAAAGGACTGAAGCTGAAAAGACGGTGTCTTTTTCTGCAGAGATGTGACTTAGGGTAAAAACGGTGGATTTTCCAGCAGTTGCCGTGGCCACCAGGTCCGATGGACCGACCCCAAATAACTCCTCTTCCTTTATACGGCAATACACCTTTGTGCCGTTTGGAATCTGCATCACCTGACCACTGTCGTGTCCATAAACATCTTCTGGCAGATATGGACATCGCACTTACTCTTGATGCCAGAGTGCAAATATCCCTCTGTGCATCTCGCATATATAGAAATACATCCTTTAAATGCTCTATAGTCAATAAAATACTGTCCCTGTCAAGGGTATCAATATTTTTAGTCAGGGAATCCGACCAAGCCACCCCAGCTCTGCACATCCAGGCTGAGGCGATCGCTGGTCGCAGTATAACACCAGTATGTGTGTATATACTTTTTATGATATTTTTCCAGCCTCCTGTCAGCTGGCTCCTTGAGGACGGCCCTATCTATAGACGGTACCGCCACTTGTTCTGATAAGCGTGTGAGCGCCTTATCCACCCTAAGGGGTGTTTCCCAACGCGCCCTAACTTCTGGCGGGAAAGGGTATACCGCCCATATTTTCTATCGGGGGGAACCCACGCATCATCACACACTTCATTTAATTTATCTGATTCAGGAAAAACTACGGTAGTTTTTTCACATCCCACATAATACCCTCTTTTGTGGTACTTGTAGTATCAGAAATATGTAACACCTCCTTCATTGCCCTTAACGTGTGGCCCTAATAAGGAATACGTTTGTTTATTCACCGTCGACACTGGATTCAGTGTCCCTGTCTGTGTCTGTGTCGACCGACTAAAGTAAACGGGCGTTTTAAAACCCCTGACGGTGTTTTTGAGACGTCTGGACCGGTACTAATTGTTTGTCGGCCGTCTCATGTCGTCAACCGACCTTGGCGCGTGTTGACATTATCACGTAATTCCCTAAATAAGCCATCCATTCCGGTGTCGACTCCCTAGAGAGTGACATCACCATTACAGGCAATTGCTCCGCCTCCTCACCAACATCGTCCTCATACATGTCGACACACACGTACCGACACACAGCACACACACAGGGAATGCTCTGATAGAGGACAGGACCTACTAGCCCTTTGGAGAGACAGAGGGAGAGTTTGCCAGCACACACCAAAAACGCTATAATTATATAGGGACAACCTTATATAAGTGTTTTCCCTTATAGCATCTTTTTTATATATTTCTAATGCCAAATTAGTGCCCCCCCTCTCTGTTTTAACCCTGTTTCTGTAGTGCAGTGCAGGGGAGAGCCTGGGAGCCTTCCCTCCAGCCTTTCTGTGAGGGAAAATGGCGCTGTGTGCTGAGGAGATAGGCCCCGCCCCTTTTTCGGCGGCCTCGTCTCCCGCTCTTAACGGATTCTGGCAGGGGTTAAATATCTCCATATAGCCCCCGGAGGCTATATGTGAGGTATTTTTAGCCAAAAAAGGTTTTCATTTGCCTCCCAGGGCGCCCCCCTCCCAGCGCCCTGCACCCTCAGTGACTGCCGTGTGAAGTGTGCTGAGAGGAAAATGGCGCACAGCTGCAGTGCTGTGCGCTACCTTAAGAAGACTGAGGAGTCTTCTGCCGCCGATTCTGGACCTCTTCTCGTTTCAGCATCTGCAAGGGGGCCGGCGGCGAGGCTCCGGTGACCATCCAGGCTGTACCTGTGATCGTCCCTCTGGAGCTAATGTCCAGTAGCCAAGAAGCCAATCCATCCTGCACGCAGGTGAGTTCACTTCTTCTCCCCTAAGTCCCTCGTTGCAGTGATCCTGTTGCCAGCAGGACTCACTGTAAAATAAAAAACCTAAGCTAAACTTTTCTAAGCAGCTCTTTAGGAGAGCCACCTAGATTGCACCCTTCTCGGCCGGGCACAAAAATCTAACTGAGGCTTGGAGGAGGGTCATAGGGGGAGGAGCCAGTGCACACCACCTGATCCTAAAGCTTTACTTTTTGTGCCCTGTCTCCTGCGGAGCCGCTATTCCCCATGGTCCTTTCAGGAACCCCAGCATCCACTAGGACGATAGAGAAATTGGTAAAATACTCTGTGGGGGAGGTTAAAGCGCGATTGTAGATTAGCAAAGTCCGGGAAGGTATGTAGGGGAGCTAGATCCAAGGGAAACAAAATATTGTGGGCAGTCCAATGTGGGAAATGATAGTGGTCTATACCAGGAGTGAAGATAGGATTGTTCCATAAGGGGACCAGGAGGGGGTGAAATGAGCGGAGTTTGTATAATCGTGTGCAGTAGTCCCATATGGATAGCGTGAATCGTATTGTGGGGAGCATAGTTGAAGTTGGTGGGCGTTGTGTACGCAGGCACCATAAGAGGGTGGAAGGGGAGTATACCGATAATGTGTGGGCTTCTATATGTGTCCAGACTTTCTGGTTGGGCGGAGCGTGCCAGTGAATGCATGATGCTAGGTGGGTGGCTCGGTAGTATTTGATTAGATCAGGTATGCCTATACCTCCTGTGGATTGATGTTTGTGTAGTATTCGCATCTTAACTCTTGGTTTTTTGGTTGCCCATATAAAATTTGAAATGTCGCGCTGCAGATTTTTAAGGATTGACGTAGGGATGTGGATTGGGAGCGTCTGCCATAAATATAATAAGCGGGGTAGAACGTTCATTTTGACCGCCGCAGTACGTCCGAACCATGAAATATATTGTTTATTCCACGCTAATAGGTCCGTTTTGATAGAGGCAAGCAGTCTTGGGAAGTTGGCTGCGTATAGTCGGGGATACGATTTTGTTAGATAGACTCCCAAGTATTTAAGCTTCTCAGGTTGCCAGCGGAAAGGGAAGTTCATTTGAAGTAGTGTTAAGTCTGAGTGTGGGATGTTGATGTCTAAGAATTCTGTTTTATCTGTGTTGATGTTATAATTTGAGTGTGAGCCATAAATGTGAGTCTCAGCAAATAAGGTTGGGAGGGAGACAGTGGGGTTGGTCAATGTCAATATTACATCATCCGCATATAGTGCTATCTTGTGGTCTGAGTGACCTACTCCTATACCCGTAATATTGCTATTAAGCCTTATTCTGGCTGCGAGAGGTTCCATGACAAGGGCAAACAACAAGGGAGAGAGGGGGCAGCCCTGTCGGGTGCCGTTTTTTATTTGGAAGGGCTCGGAGGCGAGGCCATTTACTAACACGGAAGCGGAAGGGTTGTGATAGAGGGAGTTAATACCATTGAGAAAAGCGCCTCGAAATCCCATATGGTGTAGGGTTTGAGTCAGAAACGGCCAAGCCACCCTGTCAAAGGCTTTCTCAGCGTCGAGCGCCACCACCAGGGTCGACAGCGAGCGGGTTGTTGCTATTTGAATAAGGTTTATCAGACGCCTCGTATTATCGGAAGCCTGCCTGTTGGGGATAAAGCCCACCTGGTCTGGGTGAACCAAGGACGTCAATATAGGGGAAAGGCGCATGGCAAGAATCTTAGCGAAAAGTTTTAAATCGACATTTAAAAGAGAGATAGGCCTATAATTGCCCATCTCTAGTGGGTCTCTCTGTGGTTTAGGGATAATTATGATGTTGGCCCTGGTGGTGGCGTCATCGAGCGTGCCTCCCTCCAGTAATGAGTTGAAGAGGGGGCGAAGCATAGGTAGCAGTGATTCTGCAAATTTTTTGTAGTATAGGGCGGTGAAGCCATCAGGCCCTGGCGCTGCAGAGCAGCGTAGCGATTTGATGGCTAATCTAATCTCTTCATCAGTGATCGTTGCATTAAGGCTTTGAAGCTGTGCCACGGATAACGTGGGTAGAGAGCATGAATTCAAGTACTGGGTAAGAGAGGTGATATCTGATGGTACGGTAGAGGGGTTGTGTGAGAGATTGTAAAGTGATTCATAGAATTGGCGGAATTGTCTGGTCATAACTTGAGGGTCATGGGTAATAGTGCCGTCTGTGCATTTTAGCTTAAGAATACGATTGCGAGTGCGTTTAGCTCTCAGCTTGCGAGCCAAGATGGTGTCTGCTTTATCTGATTTTTCATAAAAGGTTTGTCGAACCCACAAAAGAGTTTGTGCTGCCTTTTTAGATAAGATTTGCGATAGTTGTCCCTTAACAGCGAGTATCTTTAGGTAAGTGCGTCTTTTAGGATGATTGTGGTGTAGGTCTGTCAGGGATGTTAGTGTCTTTTCTAGCTCTAGTATGCGTGACATCTCTGACTTCTTAGATGCAGCTGACAAATTGATAAGGGTGCCCCGGAGGGTAGCCTTATGAGCTTCCCACAGGATGGATGTGGGGATATCAGGGGTAGTGTTGAGGGTAATAAAATCCGTGAGAGCTGTAGCGATAGTCTCAACATTTGATTGTTTCAAGAAGAGGGATTCATTCAGTCGCCAGTGGCGGGTAGGTCGGGGGCCTATATGAGAAGAAATTTCTAGTTCAATTGCTAGGTGATCTGACCATGGTATAGGGAGGGTCTGAGCGCCTACAAGAGATTGAGATGTGGCACGGTCTACAAAAAAGTAGTCAATGCGAGTGTGTAGGTCATGGGGGGGAGAGTAATGTGTGAAACCTCTCGCGTTGGGGTATTGTACTCTCCATGCGTCATATAGATCGTGAAGGGCCAATCGTGACATGAGCGCCTTAGATGTCTTGGCGTGTTTGGGGGGAGTGTTAGAGGGGCGTGATCTATCTAGTTTGGGGTCCGTGATAGTATTAAAATCCCCTCCTATAATGATAAGTCCTCGGGGCATCTGGGTAAGTTGATTAAAGAATGTGGCATAGAGGGAACCTTGTTGGTCATTAGGGGCATAGACTGAGGCCAATATAATTGGGGCGTTGTTATACGTACCCTTAAGGATAAGAAAACGACCCAGTGGGTCGGAGATAGAGTCATGTATGGTGATAGGTGTGTTGTGGTGGATGAGAATCGCAGTACCTCGACGTTTAGCGTTCATGGAGGAGTGAAAGGCCGTGGGATATTGTTTGGTCGTGAGGGAAGAATGGGGAGTCTTGAGATGTGTCTCTTGCAGCATTACAATGCTAGATTTACGCCTGTGGAGGTATTGGATGGCCATAGCCCTTTTGGTTGGGGAGTTAAGACCGTTTACATTGAGAGTTAAAACTGTCAACTTCATGGTGGGTCAAAAGAAAAAGAGCACAGTAGCAGATGGGGTTCACACCCCGACTGGCGGGAAGGGCAGGGGGGGAGAACATGGAGAAGCTTAAAGATAGTGAGAGAGGGGTTAAGAATCGGGGGGGAGAGAAGGAGACCTACTCCTATAGTGGAGCTAGGTCCATTGTAGACAGAGGGAGTGTCGTTCTGACACATCCATCTGAGTGTGAGGGTGTGTAGAAACAGCAAAATTCGTTGAACGTGAAGCTTAGTGAACATATCAAGTTAACAACTAAAAAGAACGGGGTGGCCTAAGGGAGAACAGGGGTCAATATCAACATGTTAACATATTAATGCCTGAGGCAAGAGGATAAAGAGAAAAGGAAAGAAAAAGGGCGCCAGGATTGTCTATAGGACAATTATCAAACTTATTGTTAAAGAGCATCAAGAAATATATGAAGAATTAACATTAATAGAGTGTGGGGCAGAGTTTTCTATGTTAGTATGACTAATGTAATTAATGTAATTAAGCCGGGGTCCATTCCTTCGATGGTGCCACGGGTCTAGAGGGTGAAGCAGGTTGTCGGCATATTTCTGGAACATCTTCTAGGAGACCAAACGACTTCAGTAAATCGTATCCTTGATTTGGGGTCTTGACAGCGTGGGTCGTGCCATTTCTGTTGACCAATAATTGGAAGGGGAAGCCCCACTTGTATTTAATAGAGTGGGTCCTCAAAGTCTTGGTGACATTCAATAGATCTCTCCTTTTCTTTAGGGTCGATGGTGCCAGGTCCTGAAAGAGTTGAAGCTGAGACCCAGAATGGGAGACCGTTGAGAGCCCTCTAACAGCAGTCATAATTTGCTCTTTCGCTTTAAAATAGTGAAAGCGGAGGATAACGTCCCGTGGTGGTTGGGTCGAGGGCGGTTTTGGGCGGAGGGCCCTATGGGCTCGGTCCAAATGAAGAAGGTCCTCTGAGATGTCAGGGCTTATGTGGAGAAAAAGGTCCTTTAGGTAGGCTGGTAGTGCGTCGGCAGTTATTGTTTCCGGGATGTTGCGTACGCGGATGTTATTCCGCCTATTTCGGTTTTCAATATCCTCGAGCTGGTCTTTATATGTTTCCATGTCTGCCCGTAGATCCGTAAATTCTTGATCCATGACGCTTTGGTATTGGCAGATTTCATCTACCTTCTGTTCGAGAGTGCCCGTTCTGGAACCTAGGTCTTCCAATTCCGATTTAAAATCTGCTAGGGCCGATCTCATCTCTGACTGTATCGTTTTAGTGACTATGGCGATCACATCCTGAGCCGACAAAGGGGGGTCGGTACGAGAGGCACCAGCCATGTTCAGAGCGCTTTCAGCTCCAGGTGATTGTTTCGGCAGAGAACCTGCTTTTTCCCACGCCCTGATAATACTTGGTTTGGATGGAGCAGGGGCCTTTCGGCGCTTCTGTGGCATTCCGTGAGAAAAAATAAAAGTGAAAATGGAAAGTTCTGCAATACGGAATGAATGTTATGGGGCTTCCCGTGAAAAAATGGCAGTTAAGGTCTCATTGAAGTAGATGCATTAGAGGCAGGTGGTGTTAATAATAGCAGCGTGCAGCTGAGTCCCCGTTCAGGTCAGGCCACCCCATGATTTAGAGGTAGATCTTCATCAGGCGAATTAGAAAAAGCGCATGTAGTGAGGAACTGGGCTCTGTAAGATAGGAATGGAATGGAGGGCGCGGATGAGCAGCACCATCCAGAGGGAGGGGGGGTTCAGGAGCTGTGCTTTGAGACGGTGGTATGTCGGCCGGTGTCTCGAGGGCCGTGTGTGTGTGTGCTCCCAATAAAGCAAAGGCACAGGGTCCCAAGGAATGTCCAGCGGGGTCCCCCAGCCAGGATCCACAGTATTTGATGAGGGTGGTGTTGGTGGTGTGGAGCTGCTGCCTCTGCCACCTCTAAGATGGCCGCCAAGCGGGTCCGTTTAGTGTGCGGGAGTAGAGTGCGGCAGTAGCCTGGCAATTCAGGCAAAAGTGTCCAGTGGTGAGCGGAGCCCTGTGTGGGGCCGCACCGGGCCCGGCCGAGCAGTGCAAACGGTGGTGTGGTGCCTGCTATTGGTGATTGCCACCTCCAATATGGCCGCCGGACAATTCACTCGTGATAGGAGTGCTAATTTGTGGACAGGGTGAGTGTGAGTAGCTGTGGGGGGTTGTGTACCTTCGGGGGGGGGGGTCCGGTGGCAGGGAGGCCTCCGTAGCGTGTGTGGAGGGTTGCGTTGGTGGTGTGGAGCTCGCCGCGGCCGGACGCCACCTCCAAGATGGCCGACGGGCGGGTCCGTGCGCCGAGTGTGGAGGAGATGTGGCGAGGGTCGGAGGTCGGGCAGGTCTAGCAGACGCGTCCGGCGGTGAGCGGAGCCCGGAGCCGTCGGGTGGAGAGTCTCACCGGGTCTGTCCGATAGGTGCAGCTTGCTGTGCGGGGCCCGTCCTGAAAGTCTGCCCCTTCCAATATGGCCGCCGGACGGAACACTCCTGACTGGAGCAGCACCCAGTGCCGTTTATTAGGTGAGTGTTATTATTAGCGGCAGCAGTAGGTAGTTAAGCACCGTTGGGAGGGGGGGTCCTGCATCCGGAGGGTATTCGGTGGCTTGCGGGACGGCAGGAGGCCGCGTCGGGTCCACACCAAAATCGAGGCCCCAGGCTGGAGGGTGCGACTGGGCCTCAATCCGCAGGAGCTTTTTCCAGTTGCTCCCCGATTCTGAGGTCGCAGTCTAAGTTTCCCCCTGAGTGCTGTAGGTGGGGGTCTATAAACTGGGGTACTTTGTGAGGGGTTTTGGTTAAAAATAACCAGTTTAAGCCTCTGGGAGTGGGGAGCTCAAGGCAAGTGTGTCTGTTCCTCACAGTAGCTAGGCCACACCCCTCAGGTGCGACTTTTTCTAAGGTATGTATAAGACGCTTTTTAGAAATATCACTCAAAATCATAGTAAGACTAAAATAAGAAAGCTTAAGGCTGCTAAAAAAACAGCAGGCCACTGACCATGGTCCGGCTCCTGCCGCACCAAACATAAAACTGATTTGACTGAGCCAGGTGGCAGGGATATATGGACGGGGCCGTTGCATGCTGGGAGGACTAAAGCTGTGACCGATTGGTGCAAATCCACTGTCGCTTCAACATATCTTAATGTTATCCTGTGGACCCTGCCGGAGAAATAAATCTTCTACTCTGGAGCCTCCTTAGCTGTGCCCAGCTCTAAGGGAACAAAATTCTAAACTGGCTGTAGGAGGGGCATAGTGGGGAGGAGCCAGCACACACCATCACTGAGAAATTTAAAGTGCACCGGCTCCATAGGACCCCATCTCTATCCACAGTAAAGCATTCCACTAGTATCCCCTATGGAGGACAGAGAAATGAAAGATGTCACGATTGTGTCCAAAAATTAGGTAGAAAATAAAATCCCTAAAGTAAGCTGAAGAGGTCTACTGATTAAGGAGAGAAGGTCTTAATCCATTAGATCATCAATGTGTGAATGAAAGTCATCCAACATGAGGCTGAAGATGTCTGAAAGAGAAAGTGGAGAAGTCAGGTACAACATTTATTGAGGAAGGTGAAGGAGGGACCAGGGTGATGTTTGATGACCACAACCCAAAGAAGAATAGAATATACTTAGCAATAGTAGAGGAAGAAAGAAAGCTCCAAGGGAATGGCGCAAAAGATACACTGGTGCGGAAGCATAGGGCAGAAGCAAAAGGAGTACCTGCCAAAAGAAAAAAGTGGTGTCTGAGTGGGAGAGCCAAGTTTGTTACAGGCCTGGCATTCCAAAAGGCACAACAGAACAAGTGAAGCGTGGAGCTTGGAATAACATTGGCCAGGTTACTTGATAACAGTGTAAGGGTCATGGGAAGCAAGAGGAGTGGGTAATGATGAGACCTAGAGCAAAAATGGGGTTTGGAGTTGAGACAGCAATGAGGGAGTGATGGTGGGAAAAAGTATGAAAGGGAGCAGACAAGGGGGAAATGGAGAGCAGTAGGGGAAACATAGTACTGGGATAAGGGAAGGCGAGTTGGAAGCAATAAAGTGAAAGAAGCAGGAATGGAGAGAAGGGGGGAAAAATGAGTGGGAAGCGTAGAATGAAAAACAATGCCAGAGGAAGTGTATGGGATGGCATGTTAGCAAGGTCAACAAGTGGGATAGCATAATTTTAAGTGTCACCTGCTTTATCCTAGTCTCCTCTTGAATATCCCACTAATTACATATTATGCAGATTATACTGACGTTAATAGGAATTTGATACCTACCGGTAACTCCTTTTCTTGTAGTCTGTAGTGGATACTGGGGTTCTGTACTTTAGTACCATGGGGTATAGATCAGGTCCACTGTAGCCTGGCACTTTAAAACCTTTAGTGTGTGTATGTGTGTGCTGGCACCTCCCCTCTATGCCCCTCCTACCAGACTCATTCTAGGAAAACTGCCCGAGGAGACGGACATACCATGAGAGAAGGAATAAAGACAACAGCGGTAAGGCAACAAGCCAACACACAACCATAACCAAAAGGAGGGCGCTAACCAAAACAGAGGATAGCAACACCAACACAACCAAGATAGCACAGTTATCCCAACAACATAACAGGACCGCGGCCAACCAAATACTTACTCAGGTAAGCAGGAATCAAAGCACTGAGGCGGGCGCCCAGTATCCGCTACGAACTACGAGAAAAGGAATTACCGGTAGGTATCAAATTTCTATTTTCTCTAACGTCTTAGTGGATACTTGGGTTCTGTACTTTAGTACCATGGGGAAGTCCCAAAGCTCCCAAATGGGTGGGAGAGTGCTGATACCCCTGTAACACCGCCTGACCAAACTGAAGGTCCTCCTTGGCCAAGGTGTCGAACTGATATAATTTCACAAAAAAGTGTTTGAACCAGACCAAGAAGCAGCTTGGCACAACTGTAAGGCCGAGACACCCCAGGCAGCTGTCCAGGAAGAGCCAACAGACCTCGTTGAGTGGGCCTGTATAGACGTCGGCAAAGGCAGAGCCACCGAAGTATAGGCCTGTTGAATGGTCAACCTGAGTCAACGAGCAATAGATTGTTTGGAAGCCGGACGACCAATCTTGGTGGCATCATAAAGGACAAACAGCGAATCAGATTTCTGATGACGAGCCGTCCTCTTTAAATAAATCCTCAGAGCCCTCACTACATTCAAGGACTCTGGCCCAATGAAATCGTCAGACAACACCGGAACCACAATGGGTTGATTGACATGAAAAGCTGAAACCACCTTTGGTAAAAACTGAGAATGGGTCCTGAGTTCCGCCCTGTCTTCATGAAAATCAAATAAGGGCTCTTACAGGACAAGGCCCCCAATTCAGAGACACGTCTTGCAGATGCCAAAGCCAATAACATCCCCATTTTCCAGGTAAGAAATTTTAACTCCACCCTATGCAGCGGTTCACACCAGTCCGATTGAAGAAAGGACAAAACCACATTGAGATCCCACGGAGCCGTGGGAGGTACGAAGGGCGGTTGTATATGAAGAACTCCTGTTAGAAAAGTTTGTACTTCCGGCAACATGGCAAGTTGTTTCCGGAAGAAAATAGAGAGCACCGAAATCTGGACTTTGATAGAGCCTAAACCTAGGCCCATATCCACTCCCGCTTGGAGGAAAAGTAGAAAACGACCAATTCTAAATTCCACGTGAGACACCTTTCTACTGTCACACCAGGAAACATACTTCTTCCAGATATGATGATAATGTTTTGACGTCACCATCTTCCTGGCTTGGACCATGGTGGAAATAACCCTGGAGGGAAGACCTTTTCTTGCTAGAATCTCCCTCTCAACTCTCAAGCCGTCAAACGTAGCTGCTGTAAGTCTGGATAGACGAACGGACCTTGTTGAAGAAGATCCTTTCGGAGCGTTAGAGGTCAGGGATCCTCCAGAGCCATGGTTAGGAGGTCGAGTACCATGCCCGTCGAGGCCAATCCGGGGCAATTAGAATTGCTTGAACGCTTTCCCTTCTTAGTCTTTTTAGAACCCTTGGGATTAGCGGTAGAGTAGGGAACAGGTACACAAACTGGTACGTCCATGGTGTCGTCAGCGCGTCCTCTTCTACAGCCTGCGTATCCCTCGTTCTGTAACAGTAACGGCATAGCTTCTTGTTGAGACGAGAAGCCATCAGATCTATCTGCAGACAGATTAGCTGTTGAAACACCTGGGGATGTAGGCCCCATACCCCCGGATGGAGGTCGTGTCTGCTGAGGAAGTCCGTTTCCCAGTTGTCCACTCCTGGAATGAATATGGCTGAGAAGGCCCTTGCATTGGCCTCCGCCCAGAGGAGGATTTTTGACACTTCTCACATCGCTGCTCTGCTTCTTGTTCCCCCCTGTCGTTTTATGTATGCCACCACCGTGGCGTTGTCCATTCGAACATGGATTGGACAATGCCTCAGAAGATGGGAAGCTAGTAAATTGCCCTGAGTTCCAGGATGTTTATCAGCAGAGCCGATTAACTGGGCCCCTTGGGTCACAGCCCCCCAACCCCGGAGGCTGGCATCCGTTGTGCGTAGAATCCACGAGTGGATGTTGAAATTCCTGCCTTCGATCAGTTGAGAAATTTTCAGCCACCATAATAGAGAAATCCAGGCTTTCGGAGATAAGGTCACTTCCTGATGCATGTGAAGGTGAGACCCCGACCATTTGTCCAGCAGATCCAGCTGAAATGGCCGGGCATGAAACCTGCCATATTAGATTGCCTCTTAAGCAGCAACCATCCTGCCCAGTAAGCATATGCAAAGATAAATGGAGACCTTGCGAGGACAGAGCACTGAGCAGACCATAGCCTGGAAAGCCAAGGCCTTTTCCATCAGGAGAAACACCTTTAAAGACAGTATCATTGCCAGGAACTGAAGATTTTGGGTCGGTGAGATTTCTGGAAGTTTAGGATCCACCCATGATCCGTAAGCAGGCGAGTAGTCAGATCGATGCTGTGCAATACACGCTTCCTGGACATACCCTTTATCAGGAAAACGTCCAAGTAGGGGACTATGTTGACTCCCATCATGTGCAGTTGCAGCATCATCTCCGCGATGTCACAATCCTGACTGTAGGTTTTATATTTGGTGACTTACCCCTGCCATCTGTCCTGGATCCTGTGTCTTTTCACTCACGGAGTTAAACAGCTTGTCAGCACTGAGTTTTCCTGAGTTCTCTGCCTGAGAGGTAATAGTTAATTAGCTCCACCTGTGGTGATCTCCTGTGTGAGGCTGAATTCAGTAATCTGAACTTTAGGTCTAAAAGCCAGCATCCTGTGTTTTGCAGAAGTCCAGGCTTCAGTGTTCTCTCGGCCTGCTAGGCCTCATTCTACATCACAGCCTTGGCTAGAGTAGTCACATGACAGTGACTGTTCACCTGACCCAGAGTTGTTCAATCCTCTGCCAGCCTGAGACTCTCTGCATCACCTAATCCTGCTCACCAATCACCAAGGACCAGGAAGTATAAATCAGGAATTAGAAACGGCGCCAGTTCCTTGTGTCACACACAGCTATGTGTGAGCATTCTAGCTGAGCTCCCTAAGGTTGTGATCTCCAGAGCTCCCGTATCCCAGTACCTCCGTGCCTCAGTACCTCAGTACCTCCGTGCTTCCAGCACCTCCGTGCCTCCGTGCCTCAGCACCTCCGTGCCTCTGCACCTCCGTGCCTCAGCACCTCCGTGCCTCCGTGCCTCTGCACCTCCGTGCCTCAGCACCTCCGTGCCTCCGTGCCTCAGCACCTCCGTGCCTCAGCATCTCCGTGCTTTCAGCACCTCCGTGCCTCAGCACCTCCGTGCCTCCGTGCTTCCAGCACCTCCGTGCCTCAGCACCCCAGTGTCTCTACGCACCCCAGTGTCTCTACGCACCCCAGTGTCTCCACGCACCTCAGTGCCTCTACGCACCTCAGTGTCTCCAAGTACCTCAGTGTCTCCAAGTACCTCAATGTCTCCAAGTACCTCAGTGTCTCCAAGCACCTCAGTGTCTCCAAGCACCTCAGTGTCTCCAAGCACCTCAGTGTCTCCAAGCACCTCAGTGTCTCCAAGCATCTTAGTGTCCCCAAGCACCCCATGCCCTTTAGCACAGTTGTACCTGTTATTCTTCACTGATTCATCAGCGCCTTTCCAGTTCTGTCTTTCAGGAGACCTTCAGCGCCCACACGTGCTTCCTGTCTGCCGACCTCATCCTGCATGAGGAGAACCTGGATTCGGCCATCTCTGCCGCGGTTCCTCTTCCCAGTCACCGGAAGAGACCCCGAGTCCACAACACTTCCAAACCAGGTCAGTGGTGGTATTCGTGTAGTCCTCCAGTCGCCCGCGCAGACTTCGCTAGCACCGGGTTCACAAAACCTTAGTCATGACAGTAGGAACTGGCCACATGGACCCGGCCGAAAGTGTTTGTCTGACACAGGACCTCCTAAGCAATATTGCAGGACGCTTGGAAGGTCTGGAGTCGACTCAGCATCAATTGGTACAGTGTCTGCAGCGGAATTCTTTCTCCAGAGATTCTCTGACCTTCTGCTCTAAGACTCCTGACCAACTGCAGATTTTCTACCAGATGTTACTACAGTTACAAGAACTTTTGCCTAGTATTCTCTCTGTGTTGCCTGATCTCCTCAGGTGATCTCCTGTGTGAGGCTGAATTCAGTAATCTGAACTTTAGGTCTAAAAGCCAGCATCCTGTGTTTTGCAGAAGTCCAGGCTTCAGTGTTCTCTCGGCCTGCTAGGCCTCATTCTACATCACAGCCTTGGCTAGAGTAGTCACATGACAGTGACTGTTCACCTGACCCAGAGTTGTTCAATCCTCTGCCAGCCTGAGACTCTCTGCATCACCTAATCCTGCTCACCAATCACCAAGGACCAGGAAGTATAAATCAGGAATTAGAAACGGCGCCAGTTCCTTGTGTCACACACAGCTATGTGTGAGCATTCTAGCTGAGCTCCCTAAGGTTGTGATCTCCAGAGCTCCCGTATCCCAGTACCTCCGTGTCTCAGTACCTCAGTACCTCCGTGCTTCCAGCACCTCCGTGCCTCCGTGCCTCAGCACCTCCGTGCCTCTGCACCTCCGTGCCTCAGCACCTCCGTGCCTCCGTGCCTCAGCACCTCCGTGCCTCAGCATCTCCGTGCTTTCAGCACCTCCGTGCCTCAGCACCTCCGTGCCTCCGTGCTTCCAGCACCTCCGTGCCTCAGCACCCCAGTGTCTCTACGCACCCCAGTGTCTCTACGCACCCCAGTGTCTCCACGCACCTCAGTGCCTCTACGCACCTCAGTGTCTCCAAGTACCTCAGTGTCTCCAAGTACCTCAGTGTCTCCAAGTACCTCAGTGTCTCCAAGCACCTCAGTGTCTCCAAGCACCTCAGTGTCTCCAAGCATCTCAGTGTCCCCAAGCACCCCATGCCCTTTAGCACAGTTGTACCTGTTATTCTTCACTGATTCATCAGCGCCTTTCCAGTTCTGTCTTTCAGGAGACCTTCAGCGCCCACACGTGCTTCCTGTCTGCCGACCTCATCCTGCATGAGGAGAACCTGGATTCGGCCATCTCTGCCACGGTTCCTCTTCCCAGTCACCGGAAGAGACCCCGAGTCCACAACACTTCCAAACCAGGTCAGTGGTGGTATTCGTGTAGTCCTCCAGTCGCCCGCGCAGACTTCGCTAGCACCGGGTTCACAAAACCTTAGTCATGACAGTAGGAACTGGCCACATGGACCCGGCCGAAAGTGTTTGTCTGACGCAGGACCTCCTAAGCAATATTGCAGGACGCTTGGAAGGTCTGGAGTCGACTCAGCATCAATTGGTACAGTGTCTGCAGCGGAATTCTTTCTCCAGAGATTCTCTGACCTTCTGCTCTAAGACTCCTGACCAACTGCAGATTTTCTACCAGATGTTACTACAGTTACAAGAACTTTTGCCTAGTATTCTCTCTGTGTTGCCTGATCTCCTCAGGAATACTACCAACACTGTTGATCCTGTTTTGTCCCATCCAGTTAATAGAGTCTCTTCCTCTGCGCAAGGGAAAGTTTTTCATCAGAGCTATCCACGGCCCAAGCTCTCTGAAGCTGAACGTCAGCGGCGTAAGGAGCTACATCTCTGTCTTTACTGTGGAAATTCTGGTCATTTTATTAAAGACTGCATTCTTCGCAAGCCAGGTAATAGTGACAAATCTCAGTATCATAGTGCTCATGTCTACAAGTCATCCACAGTATCCGATCCTTCTGCTGCTGACGGGGGTATCAAGAAGGCTACTCTTCTGAGAGAGACTCAAATTTATGACTGGGGTCCGGTGGTTAAAAGACCTTATCCCAAGTTGGGTGTCCAGAGAAGAATGTTCAAGCCATTTACAGTCACAGAGGAGTCCGTGTCCACAGCCCCATGAGGGGCGTCTTCAGAGCGTCCAGCCCCAGGAGGGGCGTCTTCAGAGCGTCCAGCCCCAGGAGGGGCGTCTTCAGAGCGTCCAGCCCCAGTGAGGGGTTCAGAGCGTCCAGCCCCAGAGAGTCTTCAGAGTGCTGCCCAGCCAGAGAGTCTTCAGAGTGCTGCCCAGCCAGAGAGTCTACAGAGTGCTGCCCAGCCAGAGAGTCTACAGAGTGCTGCCCAGCCAGAGAGTCTACAGAGTGCTGCCCAGCCAGAGATTCTACAGAGTGCTGCCCAGCCAGAGATTCTACAGAGTGCTGCCCAGCCAGAGATTCTACAGAGTGCTGCCCAGCCAGAGATTCTACAGAGTGCTGCCCAGCCCCGTGAAGAGGGGGCTCCTGCCTTAGTTCAGCCCCGTGAAGAAAGGGCTCAGTCCATCCCGGTTCCAGCCGGTCCAGCCATACTCCAGGCCCAGCCTGGTCAGTCCGTCCCGGTTCCAGCCGGTCCAGCAATACTCCAGGCCCAGCCTGGTCAGTCCGTCCCGGTTCCAGCCGGTCCAGCAATACTCCAGGCCCTGCCTGGTCAGTTCGTCCCGGTTCCAGCCGGTCCAGCAATATTCCAGGCCCTGCCTGGTCAGTCCGTCCCGGTTCCAGCCGGTCCAGCAATACTCCAGGCCCTGCCTGGTCAGTCCGTCACGGTTCCAGCCGGTCCAGCAATACTCCAGGACCAGCCTGGTCAGTCTCCTTTGGCTCCAGCCAATTCAAGTATCCTCGGATCCAATCCAGTCCTACTCGTCCAGCCAAAGCTTTCTTCAGTTTCATCCTCTAAGCTTTCGTCTGATGGTTTTCCACCTATTTACTTTGATGGAGATTTATTGCAATATGCCGCTCTGGTTGAACAATTTCTCTCTCGGATGGAGTCTGATCCTTCAGGTGCAGTAACTCCTTCCAACATTACTCGATATCTGTTCCTGGCATTCAGAGGAAGAGCTTTGGAGTGGGCCAACATGCTCTTTGAGAGTAATGATCCTGTGTTCCATGACTTACAGACTTTTAGTAACGCTGTAGTTAAAGAATTTAGTCCTAAACCTTTGGAATCTGCATCAACGAAGGTCCTAAATTCTTCTGTATGAATTTCTCAAGTTCCTCTAAGATTCAAGATGGGTGTCCGGAGTCCACCCTTGAAGAGGGGGATACTGTCACAATCCTGACTGTAGGTTTTATATTTGGTGACTTACCCCTGCCATCTGTCCTGGATCCTGTGTCTTTTCACTCACGGAGTTAAACAGCTTGTCAGCACTGAGTTTTCCTGAGTTCTCTGCCTGAGAGGTAATAGTTAATTAGCTCCACCTGTGGTGATCTCCTGTGTGAGGCTGAATTCAGTAATCTGAACTTTAGGTCTAAAAGCCAGCATCCTGTGTTTTGCAGAAGTCCAGGCTTCAGTGTTCTCTCGGCCTGCTAGGCCTCATTCTACATCACAGCCTTGGCTAGAGTAGTCACATGACAGTGACTGTTCACCTGACCCAGAGTTGTTCAATCCTCTGCCAGCCTGAGACTCTCTGCATCACCTAATCCTGCTCACCAATCACCAAGGACCAGGAAGTATAAATCAGGAGGCTGAATTAGAAACGGCGCCAGTTCCTTGTGTCACACACAGCTATGTGTGAGCATTCTAGCTGAGCTCCCTAAGGTTGTGATCTCCAGAGCTCCCGTATCCCAGTACCTCCGTGCCTCAGTACCTCAGTACCTCCGTGCTTCCAGCACCTCCGTGCCTCCGTGCCTCAGCACCTCCGTGCCTCAGCACCTCCGTGCTTCCAGCACCTCCGTGCCTCCGTGCCTCAGCACCTCCGTGCCTCAGCATCTCCGTGCTTTCAGCACCTCCGTGCCTCAGCACCTCCGTGCCTCCGTGCTTCCAGCACCTCCGTGCCTCAGCACCCCAGTGTCTCTACGCACCCCAGTGTCTCTTCGCACCCCAGTGTCTCTACGCACCCCAGTGTCTCCACGCACCTCAGTGCCTCTACGCACCTCAGTGTCTCCAAGTACCTCAGTGTCTCCAAGTACCTCAGTGTCTCCAAGTACCTCAGTGTCTCCAAGCACCTCAGTGTCTCCAAGCACCTCAGTGTCTCCAAGCACCTCAGTGTCTCCAAGCATCTCAGTGTCCCCAAGCACCCCGTGCCCTTTAGCACAGTTGTACCTGTTATTCTTCACTGATTCATCAGCGCCTTTCCAGTTCTGTCTTTCAGGAGACCTTCAGCGCCCACACGTGCTTCCTGTCTGCCGACCTTATCCTGCATGAGGAGAACCTGGATTCGGCCATCTCTGCCGCGGTTCCTCTTCCCAGTCACCGGAAGAGACCCCGAGTCCACAACACTTCCAAACCAGGTCAGTGGTGGTATTCGTGTAGTCCTCCAGTCGCCCGCGCAGACTTCGCTAGCACCGGGTTCACAAAACCTTAGTCATGACACGCGATGACCTTGGTGAATACCCTCGAAGCTGTGGACAGGCCAAAGTACAAGGCCTGAAACTGGAAATGGTTGTCCAAGATGGCGAACCTGAGGTGAGACTGATGAGGGGGCCACATGGTAATGTGTAGGTAAGCATCCTTGACATCTAGGGATACCAGGAATTCCCCCTCTTCCAGACCGGACACCACTGCCTGCAGGAATGCCATCTTGAATTTGAACACCCACAAATACGGGTTTAGAGACTTCAGGTTTAAGATAGGTCGCACCGAACCATCTGGTTTTGGAATGACAAAAAGGCTGGAGTAAAAACCCCTGTTGTGTAACGGAGGAGGTACTGAACCACCACCCCTATCCGTAAAAGTTTTTGAAGGACCTCTTGCAAGGTACCTTTTGCTGCGGGCAAAACTGGTCAGCCCAATTTGAAAAATCTGTGAGGAGGAAGTGCTTGAAATTCCAGCCGCTATCCTTGGGAAATGAGGTCCCTCACCCAAGGATCCTGGCAGGACTTCGCCCACACGTAGGTGAAGTATTGCAGACGAGCACCTATCTGAAAATCGCCTTGCTGCTGGGGCCAACCATCACGCGAAAGGCTTAGTGGCAGGGGAGTCGGTGGTCTGGTCCAGGGACGCAGCAGTTGCAGGTTTACGTGATTTACCACGAGATCCTCTCGGAGTGGTGGAGACGCCCCGGCCCCTGCCTCTGAACCTCGCCACACAAAAGGACTGCAAGGAGGGTCCTGTGTAAGAACGTCGAGCAGGTGGTGCAGCCGACGGCAGATAGGTAGACTTACCCGGCGTTGCCTGGGAGATCCATTTATTTAATTTGTCCCCAAACAAGGCATCACCTGTAAAGAGAAGAACACACTTTTTGGAATCAGCTTCCGCTGACCATTGACGTAACCATAAAGCTCTGCGTGCCGAAACAGCCATAGCAGTAGTGTGGCCATTTATCTTACACAAATATAGCCTTGCTCATAAAATTTGCAGCATCCTGTATGTGTTGTAGCAGAGTATTGACCTCATCCCGGGGCAGAGAGTCTAAACCATCTATAACAGAATCAGACCACTTTACCACTGCCCTAGAAATCCACCCACAAACTATTGTGGGGCACTGTGCCACACCCGCTGCCGTATAAATTGCTTTGAGAGTGGACTCAATTTTACGGTCTGCTGGCTCTTTTAGGGATATAGCCCATGGTACCAGCAGTCAGAGCCGGCCATAGGCATAGGCAAACTAGGCAATTGCCTAAGACATTTGATATGCCTAGGGGCATCAGCAGCTTCTGCTGATTAAAATGATATGCGGCATGCCTATATTCTGTAGCATTTCATATGCAGATACAGCCACAGTCTCAGAGTATATAGGCATGCTGCATATCATTTTAATCAGCAGAAGCTGCTTGTGTATCCTAGCCACATAGCAATGCAAATAAGATGCATTTTCATTAAAAAAGGTGACAGATGTTATCATTGAGGTAGTATTTATGAGGACACATCTGTATCCAAGCAGAGGCAGAGGTCACAATGTTAGTAGCAGTGTGAGTGATGTGTGTATGTGAGTGGGTTGGTTGTGCAGTAGTGTTCAGAATATGTGTAAGGAGCGTTATGTGTGTCATGTAAAAATGCATTAATAATGTGCAACATATGTGTAGGGGGCACTATGTGTGTCATTATGTGTATACGGGCATTAATGATGTGCGGCATATGTGTAACAGGGTACTACTGTATGTGTCATTATGTGTATAGGGGCACTAATAATGTGCAGCAAATGTGTAGGGGGCACTATGTGTGTCATTATGTGTATAAGGGCATTACTAAGGTGCGGCTTATGTGTAAGGGGCACTATTCGTGTCATTATGTGTATAAGGGCATTACTAATGTGCGGCATATTTGTAAGGGACATTATGTGTAAAAGGGCATTAATAAAGGTCGTCCTAATGTGTAAGGCGCATTATGTTTATAAGGACATTAAAAATGTGTCTCATATGTGTAAGGGGCATTACTGTGTGGCATTATGTGTATAAGGTGCTCTACTATGTGGCGTTGCGTATAGAAAGGGCACTACTGTGTTTTCTAATGTGAATAAAGAGCAATAGGGTGTGACGTAATGTGAATAAGGGGCACTACTGTGAAGAGTAACGTTTATAAGGTAAAGTGATACTACTGTGGGATGTAATATGAATTATGGACACTATCGCATGATCAAATGTGAATGAAGTTGCAGTACTGTGTGGCGTAATTGGAATTGGGGTTACTATTGTGTGGCCATGCCCCTTGCCAGCAAAAACACACCCCTTTTTTGGGCTGTGCACCAAATGTGCAAACTGTTCCTATTTAAAATATTGGGGGTACAAACACCAAAATAAGGACTGCTATGGGTGAGGGGTGATGGTGCTGGGAAAAAGGTGCAAGGTCAGAGGTGGAAACAGCGGTGGTGCTAGGGGCACCAGCCAAAATCTTGCCTAGGGCATCATATTGGTTAGGGCCGGCTCTGCCAGCAGTACCAATTTTTTAGACAGTCTGGACACAGACGTTTCGACCCCTCAGCGTGGAGGGGAAAGGTAGTTAAAAACCTCTGAGGAATTTTACATTTCTTATCCGGATTTAACCATGCGTCCCTGGCCAGGGAGTTTAATTCTTTAGCCACAGGAACAGATGCTGACGTTTTTGGTCTAACATTAAAGTACAACTCCTCATCCGGTTCTGACTCCTAGCCGGGACCCCGGTGTAACTCACCGCACCTTGAACTTCGGCATCTATTAGAGGGTGGTGGCAAGCTGCCAGCGTGGGCACACATACTAATGATGCGTGATCAGGAGCTCAGTGTCCTGTCAGCTGGGATTACGAACCATTAACCCTCAGGAGGTTGGTTCGGTCCCCCCTCTAAGTCCCATGAAGCAGGTAGCCTGGTTGCCAACCAGGGCTACCTGAAAATAACTAAAATAAATAAATAAAGGAAAGTCTCTGGAGCTCCAGAGAAATGCACCCGGCTCCCTGGGCACATTATTCTAAACTGAGTCTGGTAGGAGGGGCATAGAGGGGAGGAGCCAGCACATACATATACACACACTAAAGGTTTTAAAGTGCCAGGCTCCAGTGGACCCGATTTATACCCCATGGTACTAAAGTACAGAACCCCAATATACACTAGGACGTTAGAGAAATAACGGTATGGGGGAATTCAATTAGGAGCAATGTCCTTGTCACCACAAGTAAGTGCAGCTATAACCACTGGTTTTGTGTTTACATGGCAACTTGCCCCCCTTGTGTCCGGAGGCAAGTTCATTGAATTCCTCCCATGTGTAGCTGTACTCAGGGCAGTAGAGACTGGCTGGGCCCAGGCACTTTTCAGGGGGTGTGGCCATGCACCCGTACAAAAAAAAAAGTAACAGGAAAGTCTTTATTTTGAACATATCCCTGGTCACACTGCAGCCCAGCACACAGCAGGATGTGCTGTACTAAGGAGAAGAGCTGCAGCTGCCAGGTAAGGGATGTCATAGGAATAATAAGCAGCAAAAAAAAATGTATTTTGTTTTGTAGTTTCATTCCATGTAAATTGAAGCCTTCATATCTCTGCTCACACTATTTTATTGTAGATTACATATTTATTTATTTATTTATTAGCAGTTTCATATATAGCGCAGCATATTCCGTTGCGCTTTACAATTAGATCAAGCAAAAGTTTATTTTATTAATAAATTAACCCTAAGTAACTTGTATATCTGTACATTATGTATTGCTGACTAATAGTTATTTTTGTTACTTTAACCCAGGCAAGGCCAATGTCCGGCCCGGGGGCCAATTGCGGCCTGTGCTCAAATTTCCACCGGCCCGCAGCCTCTGTGCAGGCGGAAGCGGGCGGAGCAGTAGACGTGCCAGAGTCCTGTACCTTTCTCCCTGGAGCCTGTGCAGGCTGCGGAGGCTTGTGGTTGGCAGGATGCAGAGTGAGGACAGCGCAATCCAGTGGCGTAACTGCCGTACAGACTGTTCTGCATGGAAATTCCAGCTGCAGCTGATTGGTGCTTAGTCCAATCTCCCATCTCTTGGTGGGGCCCCGCGAGCGTGCATTTACCTTCCCAGTAATGGAGCAGAGGGAGGCTGTCTGTGTGTGCTGCAGAGGATCAAGTGCCGGCCGTTGCCTCTGTCCTGGAGAGGCAGAAGGATTTTCCGGCTTTCTTGCTGTCTGAAGCTGGTGAGGGGGTGCCGGCCGCCACTGTGAAGCTTTGTGGACGGAGTTTTTGCCGGTTTTCTGGTGAGTGTGCGGGTGGTGGGGGCAGGAGTGTTGGACGATGCTGCAGTATGCTGGAGGGAAGGGGGATTAGGGGTATTGCATTTGCATAGCCAGATTAAGGGGGGGATGCAGGGCATACTGTACCCTGGGCCCCCGTCTGTCAAGGGGTCCCACAGCCAGAGCATACAGACATTACTATCTCTCTCTCTTGTGCAGCATCAGAACCAGGGTGGCAGAATGTGAGCAGGACAGTATGCATTGCAGGCATAGACACAGTAGTATCAGAGCTTCCTGACCAGAGGAGAGATAGCAGAGGGGAGAGAGCGGTAAGTGACCCAGGGATCCCAGCTTATCCCCCCCCCCCCCCCCCCATCCTTCTGAGTCCTGCCCCAGTGTATTAGTTGTACAAAGGCTGCTGCTATTGCCATTATACTTTGGTTTTTTTTCTACAGTATGTGTATTTTAAGCTTAAGTTGTCTTTATTGAATACACACAATCCATACATCCCAACATGGCCCATTCCAAGAGGGACAAAATGCTCTCTACCTGGACAACCCTCTAACTTATAATTGCAATCACTTTTGCTGAAAATAAGATTTTACTCACCGGTAAATCTATTTCTCGTAGTCCGTAGTGGATGCTGGGCACTCCGTAAGGACCATGGGGAATAGACGGGCTCCGCAGGAGACTGGGCACTCTAAAAGAAAGATTAGGTACTATCTGGTGTGCACTGGCCCCTCCCACTATGACCCTCCTCCAGACCTCAGTTAGGATACTGTGCCCGGAAGAGCTGACACAATAAGGAAGGATTTTGAATCCCGGGTAAGACTCATACCAGCCACACCAATCACACCGTATAACTCGTGATACTACACCCAGTTAACAGTATGAAATATAACTGAGCCTCTCAACAGATGGCTCAACAATAACCCTTAGTTAGGCAATAACTACATACAAGTATTGCAGACAATCCGCACTTGGGATGGGCGCCCAGCATCCACTACGGACTACGAGAAATAGATTTACCGGTGAGTAAAATCTTATTTTCTCTGACGTCCTAGTGGATGCTGGGAACTCCGTAAGGACCATGGGGATTATACCAAAGCTCCCAAACGGGCGGGAGAGTGCGGATGACTCTGCAGCACCGAATGAGAGAACTCAAGGTCCTCCTCAGCCAGGGTATCAATTTTGTAGAATTTAGCAAACGTGTTTGCCCCTGACCAAGTTGCAGCTCGGCAAAATTGTAAAGCCGAGACCCCTCGGGCAGCCGCCCAAGATGAGCCCACTTTCCTCGTGGAATGGGCTTTTACTGATTTAGGATGCGGCAATCCAGCCGCAGAATGCTCCAGCTGAATTGTGCTACAAATTCAGCGAGCAATAGTCTGCTTAGAAGCAGGAGCACCTATTTTGTTGGGTGCCTACAGGATAAAAAGCGAGTCAGTTTTCCTGACTCCAGCCGTCCTGGAAATATAAATTTTTAAGGCCCTGACTACGTCCAGTAACTTGGAATCTTCCAAGTCCCTAGTAGCCGCAGGCACTACAATAGGTTGGTTCAAGTCAAAAGCTGATACCACCTTAGGGAGAAACTGGGGACGAGTCCTCAATTCTGCCCTATCCATATGGAAAATCAGATAAGGGCTTTTACATGACAAAGCCGCCAATTCTGACACACGCCTGGCCGAAGCCAAGGCCAATAACATGACCACTTTCCACGTGAGATATTTCAAATCCACAGTTTTAAGTGGCTCAAACCAATGTGATTTTAAGAAACTCAACACCACGTTGAGATCCCAAGGTGCCACAGGAGGCACAAAAAGGGGCTGAATATGTAGCACTCCCTTTACAAATGTCTGAACTCCAGGCAGTGAAGCCAGTTCTTTCTGGAAGAAAATCGACAGAGCCGAAATCTGGACCTTAATGGAACCCAATTTTAGGCCCATAGTCACCCCTGACTGTAGGAAGTGCAGAAAACGACCCAGCTGAAATTCCTCTGTCTTCCTGGCCTCACACCACGCAACATATTTTCGCCAAATACGGTGATAATGGTTTGCGGTTACTTCTTTCCTGGCTTTTATCAGCGTAGGAATGACTTCTTCCGGAATGCCCTTTTCCTTTAGGATCCGGAATTCAACCGCCATGCCGTCAAACGCAGCCACGGTAAGTCTTGGAACAGACAGGGCCCCTGCTGTAGCAGATCCTGTCTGAGCGGTAGAGGCCATGGGTCCTCTGATATCATTTCTTGAAGTTCTGGGTACCAAGCTCTTCTTGGCCCATCCGGAACCACGAGTATCGTTCTTACTCCTCGTTTTCTTATTATTCTCAGTACCTTTGGTATGAGAGGCAGAGGAGGGAATACATAAACCGACTGGTACACCCACGGTGTCAGTAGAGCGTCCACAGCTATTGCCTGAGGGTCCCTTGACCTGGCGCAATATCTAGTTTTTTGTTTAGGCGGGACGCCATCATGTCCACCTGTGGCCTTTCCCAACGGTTTACCAACAGTTGGAAGACTTCTGGATGAAGTCCCCACTCTCCCGGGTGTAGGTCGTGTCTGCTGAGGAAGTCTGCTTCCCAGTTGTCCACTCCCGGAATGAACACTGCTGACAGTGCTAAGACGTGATTTTCCGCCCATCGGAGAATCCTTGTGGCTTCTGCCATCGCCATCCTGCTTCTTGTGCCGCCCTGTCGGTTTACATGGGCGACTGCCGTGATGTTGTCTGATTGGATCAGTACCGGCTGGTTTTGAAGCAGAGGCCTTGCCAGACTTAGGGCATTGTAAATGGCCCTCAGTTCCAGAATATTTATGTGTAGGGACGACTCCTGACTTGACCAAAGTCCTTGGAAATTTCTTCCCTGTGTGACTGCCCCCCGGCCTCGAAGGCTGGCATCTGTGGTTACCAGGACCCAGTCCTGTATGCCGAATCTGCGGCCCTCTTAAAGATGAGCACTCTGCAGCCACCACAGTAGAGATACCCTGGTCCTTGGAGACAGGGTTATCAGCCGATGCATCTGAAGATGCGATCCCGACCACTTGTCCAAGAGGTCCCACTGAAAGGTTCTTGCATGGAACCTGCCGAATGTAATTTTGCTTCGTAAGAAGCTACCATTTTTCCCAGGACTCGTGTGCAGTGATGCACCGATATCTGTTTTGGTTTCAGGAGGTCTCTGACTAGAGATGACAGCTCCTTGGCTTTCTCCTGCAGGAGAAACACTTTTTTCTGTTCTGTGTCCAGAACCATCCCCAGGAACAGTAGGCGTGTGGTAGGAACCAGCTGTGACTTTGGAATGTATAGAATCCATCCGTGCTGTTGTAGCACTTCCCGAGATAGTGCTACTCCGACCAACAACTGCTCCTTGGACCTCGCCTTTATAAGGAGATCGTCCAAGTACGGGATAATTAAAACTCCCTTTTTTCGAAGGAGTATCATCATTTCTGCCATTACCTTGGTAAAGACCCTCGGTGCCGTGGACAGTCCAAACGGCAGTGTTTGGAATTGGTAATGGCAATCCTGTACCACAAATCTGAGGTACTCCTGGTGAGGATGGTAAATGGGGACATGTAGGTAAGCATCCTTGATGTCCAGGGATACCATGTAATCCCCCTCCTCCAGGCTTGCAATAACCGCCCTGAGCGATTCCATCTTGAACTTGAATTTTTTTATGTATGTGTTCAAGGATTTCAAATTTAAAATGGGTCTCACCGAACCGTCCGGTTTTGGTACCACAAACAGTGTGGAATAGTAACCCCGTCCTTGTTGAAGTAGGGGCACCTTGACTATCACCTGCTGGGAATACAGCTTGTGAATTGCCTCTAGCACAGCCTCCCTGCCTGAGGGAGTTGTCGGCAAGGCAGATTTGAGGAAACGGCGGGGGGGGAGACGCCTCGAATTCCAGCTTGTACCCCTGAGATACTACTTGAAGGATCCAGGGATCCACCTGTGAGCGAGCCCACTGATCGCTGAAATTTTTGAGGCGGCCCCCCACCGTACCTGGCTACGCCTGTGGAGCCCCCGCGTCATGCGGTGGACTCAGAGGAAGCAGGGGAAGAATTTTGATTCTGGGAACTGGCTGACTGGTGCAGCTTTTTCCCTCTTCCCTCGTCTCTGTGCAGAAAGGAAGCGCCTTTGACCCGCTTGCTTTTCTGAAGCCGAAAGGACTGTACCTGATAATACAGTGCTTTCTTAGGCTGTGAGGAAACCTGAGGTAAAAAAATTTCTTCCCAGCTGTTGCTGTGGATACGAGGTCCCAGAGACCATCCCCAAACAATTCCTCACCCTTATAAGGCTCTATGTGCCTTTTAAAGTCAGCATCACCTGTCCAGTGTCGGGTCTCTAATACCCTCCTGACAGAATGGACATTGCATTAATTCTGGATGCCAGCCGGCAAAATATCCCTCTGTGCATCCCTCATATATAAGACGACGTCTTATGTTCGCAAAATAGTATCCCTGTTTGACAGGGTTACAGACCACGCTGCAGCAGCACTATCTGCAGGTCTCAGTCTAGTACCTGAGTGTGTAAATACAGACTTCAGGATAGCCTCCTGCTTTTTATCAGCAGGTACCTTCAATGTGGCCGTATCCTAAGACGGCAGTGCCACCTTTTTTGACAAACGTGTGAGCGCCTTATCCACCCTAGGGGATATCTCCCAGCGTAACTTATCCTCTGGCGGGAAAGGGTACGCCATCAGTAACTTTTTAGAAATTACCAGTTTCTTATCGGGGGAACCCACGCTTTTTCACACTTCATTCACTCATTTGATGGGGGAACAAAACACTGCCTGCTTTTTCTCCCCAAACATAAAACCCTTTTTTAGTGGTACTTGGGTTAATGCCGGGATCATGTAATGGATGTTCCTAGTGGATTGTGTATATGTCTCAACCTCGTCGACACTGGAGTCAGACTCCGTTTCGACATCTGTGTCTGCCATCTGAGGGAGCGGGCGTTTTTGAGCCCCTGATGGCCTTTGAGACGCCTGGGCAGGCGCGGGCTGAGAAGCCGGATGTCCCATAGCTGTTACGTCATCCAGCCTTTTATGTAAGGAGTTGACACTGTCGGTTTATACCTTCCACCTATCCATCCACTCTGGTGTCGGCCCCACAGGGGGCGACATCACATTTATCGGCATCTTCTCTGCCATCACATAAGCCTCCTCATCAAACGTGTCGACACAGCCGTACCGACACACCGCACACACACACAGGGAATGCTCTGACTGAGGACAGGACCCCACACAGCCCTTTGGGGAGACAGAGAGAGAGTATGCCAGCACACACCAGAGCGCTATATAATTTTGGGATTAACACTATATTGAGTGAATTTTTCCCAATAGCTGCTTGTATATACAATATTGTGCCTAAATTTTGTGGCCCCCCCCCCCTCTCTTTTTAACCCTTTGAGCCTGAAAACTACAGGGGAGAGCCTGGGGAGCTGTCTTCCAGCTGCACTGTGAAGAGAAAATGGCGCCAGTGTGCTGAGGGAGAAGCCACGCCCCTTTTTCAACTGACTTTCTCCCGCTTTTTCTGGAATACTGGCAGGGGTAATTTTACATCTATATAGCCTCTAGGACTATATATGATGTAGATTTGCCAGCCAAGGTGTCATATATTTCCCTCAGGGCGCCCCCCCCAGCGCCCTGCACCCTCAGTGACCGGAGTGTGAAGTGTGCATGAGGAGCAATGGCGCACAGCTGCAGTGCTGTGCGCTACCTTGGTGAAGACCGAAGTCTTCTGCCGCCGATTTTCCGGACCTCTTCTTGCTTCTGGCTCTGTAAGGGGGACGGCGGCGCGGCTCCGGGAACGAACACCAAGGCCAGTTCCATGCGGTCGATCCCTCTGGAGCTAATTGTGTCCAGTAGCCTAAGAAGCCCAAGCTAGCTGCAAGCAGGTAGGTTCGCTTCTTCTCCCCTTAGTCCCTCGATGCAGTGAGCCTGTTGCCAGCAGGTCTCACTGTAAAATAAAAAACCTAAAATAAACTTTCTTTCTAGGAGCTCAGGAGAGCCCCTAGTGTGCATCCAGCTCGGCCGGGCACAGAAATCCAACTGAGGTCTGGAGGAGGGTCATAGTGGGAGGGGCCAGTGCACACCAGATAGTACCTAATCTTTCTTTTAGAGTGCCCAGTCTCCTGCGGAGCCCGTCTATTCCCCATGGTCCTTATGGAGTGCCCAGCATCCACTAGGACGTCCGAGAAATATCTTTTTTTATCAATGAAATACTTCAACACACGTGATGCCAATCATATATTAAAAGGGAAGTCCAGGTAGAGAGCATTTTATCCCTCCTGGATTGGGTCATGGTGAGAGGTATGCACAACCTAATATACCCCCCCCCCCCCCCCTCCGCCTGGGCCCCCCTGTCCTTGGTGCCCCAGGCCCCTCAAAGGCTTAATCCGGCCCTGGGGTATTGGCACGCTGTGTACTGGGAATCGGGGGGGGGGGGGGGGGGAGGTCTTGGGTTCAGTTGTGTGCTCCCTTTGCTGTGCCCTCCTCCTACTCCTCTCTCTCTCTCTCTATATATATACATACATACATATATATATTTATTTATTTTTGTACATATACTCAGTGTACACTAAAAAATAAACACTAAAAATAAAATCAGAGCCAATAGCTAAGATGGTATATATATATATATATATATATATATATATATATATATATATATAATAAAACAATAGGCTAGAACCCACAGCACTCATACATCCGCGGTGCCAGTGGTATTTGTGACCACACCATTTAAATAAAAAAATTAAATATATACACTGCTCAAAAAAATAAAGGGAACACTTAAACAACACAATGTAACTCCAAGTCAATTACACTTCTGTGAAATCAAACTGTCCACTTAGGAAGCAACACTGGTTGACAATCAATTTCACATGCTGTTGTGCAAATGGAATAGACAACAGGTGGGAATTATAGGCAATTAGCAAGACACCTCCAATAAAGGAGTTGTTCTGCAGGTGGTGACCACTTCTCAGCTCCTATGCTTTCTGGCTGATGTTTTGGTCAATTTTGAAAGCTGGCGGTGCTTTCACTCTAGTGGTAGCATGAGACGGAGTCTACAAGTCACACAAGTGGCTCAGGTAGTGCAGCTCATCCAGGATGGCACATCAATGCGAGCTGTGGCAAGAAGGCTTGCTGTGTCTGTCAGCGTAGTGTCCAGAGCATGGAGGCACTACCAGGAGACAGGCCAGTACATCAGGAGACGTGGAGGAGGCCGTAGGAGGGCAACAACCCAGCAGCAGGACCGCTACCTCCGCCTTTGTGCAAGGAGGAACAGGTGGAGCACTGCCAGAACCCTGCAAAATGACCTCCAGCAAGCCACAAATGTGCATGTGTCTACTCAAACGATCAGAAACAGACTCCATGAGGGTGGTATGAGGGCCCGACGTCCACAGGTGGGGGTTGTGCTTACAGCCCAACACCGTGCAGGACGTTTGGCATTTGCCAGAGAACACCATGATTGGCAAATTCGCCACTGGCGCCCTGTGCTCTTCAGAGATGAAAGCAGGTTCTCACTGAGCACATGTGACAGACGTGACAGAGTCTGGAAACGCCAAGGAGAACGTTCTGCTGCCTGCAACATCCTCCGGTATGACCGGTTTGGTAGTATGTCAGTAATGGTGTGGGGTGGCATTTCTTTGGGGGGCCGCACAGCCCTCCATGTGCTCGCCAGAGGTAGCCTGACTGCCATTAGGTACCGAGATGAGATCCTCAGACCCCTTGTGAGACCATATGCTGGTGCGGTTGGCCCTGGGTTCCTCCTAATGCAAGACAATGCTAGACCTCATGTGGATGGAGTGTGTCAGCAGTTCCTGCAAGACGAAGGCATTGATGCTATAGACTGGCCCGCCCGTTCCCCAGACCTGCATCCAATTGAGCACATCTGGGACATGATGTCTCGCTCCATCCACCAACGCCACGTTGCACCACAGACTGTCCAGGAGTTGGCAGATGCTTTAGTCCAGATCTGGGAGGAGATCCCTCAGGAGACCATCCACCACCTCATCAGGAGCATGCCCAGGCGTTGTAGGGAGGTCATACAGGCACGTGGAGGCCACACACACTACTGAGCCTCATTTTGACTTGTTTTAAGGACATTACATCAAAGTTAGATCAGCCTGTAGTGTGTTTTTCCACTTTAATTTTGAGTGTGACTCCAAATCCAGACCTCCATGGGTTAATAAATTTGATTTCCATTGATAATTTTTGTGTGATTTTGTTGTCAGCACATTCCACTATGTAAAGAACAAAGTATATAACAATAATAATAATAATAATAATAATATTTCATTCATTCAGATCTAGGATGTGTTATTTTAGTGTTCCCTTTATTTTTTTGAGGTGTGTGTGTGTGTGTGTGTGTGTGTGTGTGTGTGTGTGTGTGTGTGTGTATATATATATATATATATATATAAAAACCACAATAACACATGCAACCCTGAGCAGAGTGACAAGACAGGGAAAAACTAAAATGTAGTGTTTTTCCCTGTCTTGTCACTCTGCTCAGGGTTGCATGTGTCATATAGGACTCTTTTTGCCATCATCTGATCCATTAATGGTTCAAAGAATGTCAGGCTGAATGGTTGGCCCTCACACATTTTCACCTCACCAAGTCTGTCCGTCTTTGCAAAAAGTTTGGACACTCCTGCTTTAACCTCTTTATATCAGCTTTATGGAGAAATAACTTACTTTCAGCTTGAGTTGATGGATTCTGAAGAGAGCTTGTTAATAATGACTGGGCATCTGGCCAGGATTTTTATTAGAATGGCTTTATGAATAATTTACTCAGTCACTTAAAGTACTTATTGGTCCTGAATATAGTGTACAACAAGGGCTTCGGTGGAGTCAGCAACTTGTATGAAGAGAACAGTGAAGTAAGTAACTGAAGGTCACATGTAAGACGCTCTGCAGTGGAATTTTGGTTGTCATACTGACACGCTGTCTCAGCAACAGTCTGACCTCAACTTTTGAAAAATGAATTACTAAGCATAAGTAATCTTCACCTGCCATAGTTCATATTAATTGCTGTTTATCTCTCTGGGTTGGGTATGCGTGACCGGCGTCTGCCGGTATCCCAGAGCAGAATGCTGGCTGGGGAGGGGGGGGGCACAAGCATAACAAGCCCCTTGCGAGCTCGGTGGCGACCTGTGGTCGCCACAGGTTCTATTCCCACTCTATGGGTGTCGTGGACACCCGCGAGTCGGAATAGTCCCTGCTAGTCGCCATGCAGAGTGTCGGTATTCTCTGGGGGTGAGATGTAGGGGTAGGTGTCTCCTGACCGCCAGTCACATAACTACATCCCATCTCTCTAACCAGTGTTAATACTGTATTTTTCATTTTATATCAACAACAGTTTATCCCATTATTTTGTGTAGTAATAGCTTTACATTCAAAGCAATGTAGGTATGGCATGCCACTGCATAACCAGCCCAACATGCCTTATCAGGCATGGCAGGCACTCAGGTTCGGTTTGCTTGAAATAAAAGATATGCATATTTAAACATGTTAAGACAATGTTTGAGCGTCTTCACTGCCCTTTTCCAACAGAGCAGCATAATGGAGTATAAGAGGCTAATGGCATGCAGTTATTTATTTTGATTTTATCAACCATAATGTATGCTGTATGATGAATGAACATATATACTCCTGAGGAAGCTGGACACATAACACCAGTGAAACGCGTTGAGCTAATTCACTACTGTGCTCTGCCATTTAGATCTCCTTTCCACCACTGGCGATATCTGGACTCATTCCTGCCTTTTTGGGACTTATACAGCACTCTTTTGCCAAACGGAAACCTGTTACCTAGAGGATTCATTCCAAGCCAAAGAATAAGGGGACTGGAAATCAGTTTCTAGCCTACCGGTAATAAACACTAAACCGATTTATCGGGACATCGAAAAGTTAAACTTCCGGTATTGCTGTCTTTCCCAACGACAGGATTGTTGAATGTATGAAACAGTCCTAGCCAGTTTCGTTACAATGGAGACCTATGGCAATTAGATTTACTAAGCATAGATATTTGTGGTTTTTTACCGATTATGTATATCTCATATGAATTTTGAATTTATAGAATTAGTGTGTGTAATTTGAATAAATTTGTTATCTTTTTAAACTAAAAACAAGCCGTTCTATTCTTTCATAAACAGCCAGCGCTGGTTTATTTCTTTTTTGTTGCATATGTGTGGGCGCCTGCATAGAGGAGCCCATGTGCAGTCTCCTTCCGGCTATGCGGGTCCCGCTGAACAGGACCATGTGTGGCCCTAGCCTAACTGATCATGTTTTGAGGATTTCTGTCTGTAGAAGCTGGTGGAATAATTATTTACCCAGCAACATAGAATAAACACACCTGTGTGTGATCTAAGAAATCTACAACACATGACCTGTTGGGGTACTTCAGAACTCAAGCTGAGAACCACTTTTCAGGGAATGTCTTGGCACAGAGGCATTGTGGAAGAACGAACTATAAACTTTGTCATTCATATAACCAAAAAGTTTTTTACAAAGTAAATGTTGTGGTGTGGTTGATCCATAACGGTCAAACTAAGATATTTCTCATCTCTGGTGTATCAGTTCCATGGACCATTATCTTACAGGTTAATGAAACGAACTGAAAATCACATTTTTACTGTAGTGATGCCAATAAAGTGGCGCTTTTTTTTTTTTAAAGGATAGAATTGATATATGCAAGAGCAGATTGTTTGTACCTAAGAAACAATGCTCATTAATCTACTCCTCCACTTCTGTACGTGGAATTGTTTTCTGGTCTAAAATCTCTTAAGATAACTTACTGTAGTATATACATTTCAATACCCAATTCATAAAGCACAAAGTAAAAGAAATAGGAGGAAAGGAAGCTTGTATATAGAGTGCTCAGGAGGGAAATAGACAGTAATAATAGGATTTTAATACCTACCAGTAAATCCTTTTCTCTTAGTCCGTAGAGGATGCTGGGGATGCTTCAAGAACCATGGGGTATAGACGGGATACGCAGGAGACATGGGCACTTCAAGACCTTAAAAGGTGTGTGAACTGGCTCCTCCCTCTATGCCTCTCCTCCAGACTCCAGTTATAGGAACTGTGCCCAGGGAGATGGACATTTCGAGGAAAAGGATTTATTTAATTTTTAGACTAAGGTGAGATACATACCAGCTCACACCTCAAACACGCCGTACAACATGGCATTCAACAACAACGCATGCAACGGCATGACCAACATCAGCCACAGACTGACTGAACTTAACTCAACACGAGTGTAACCATAACCAAACTGCAGATACAGCCCGCACTGGGACGGGCGCCCAGCATCCTCTACGGACTAAGAGAAAAGGATTCACCAGTAGGTATTAAAATCCTATTTTCTCATACGTCCTAGAGGATGCTGGGGATGCTTCAAGAACCATGGTGTTTATACCAAAGCTCTAGAATGGGTGGGAGAGTGCGAATGACTCTGCAGCACCGATTGACCAAACAAGAGGTCTTCCTCAGCCAGGGTAGCAAACTTGTAAAACTTTGCAAAGGTGTTTGAACCCAACCAAGTAGCAGCTCGGTAAAGCTGTAATGCCGAGACCCCCCCGGGCAGCCGCCCAGGAAGAGCCCACCTTTCTGGTAGAATGGGCTTTCACCGATTTTGGTAACGGCAATCCTGCCGTAGAATGAGCCTGCTGAATCGTATTACAGATCCAGCGCGCAATAGTCTGCTTGGAAGCGCCCCAATCTTATTGGGAGCCCAGAGGACAAACAGAGCCTCTGTTTTCCTAATCTGCGCCGTTCTGGCGACATAGATTTTCAAAGCTCTAACCACATCGAGAGACTTCGATTCCGCCAAGGCGTCAGTAGCCACTGGCACCACAATAGGCTGGTTTACGTGAAATGATGAAACCACTTTTGGCAGAAATTGCTGACGAGTTCTCAACTCCGCTCTATCAGCATGGAAGATTAAATAGGGGCTTTTGTGAGACAAAGCCGCCAACTCAGATACCCGCCTTGCGGATGCCAAGGCCAACAACATGACTACTTTCCAAGTAAGGAATTTTAACTCCACCTTAAGCAAAGGTTCAAACCAATGAGATTGCAGGAACTGCAATACCACATTAAGATCCCACGGTGCCACAGGGGGCACAAATGGAGGTTGGATGTGCAGCACGCCTTTTACGAAGGTCTGAACCTCTGGCAGGGAGGCCAATTCTTTCTGAAAGAAGATTGATAAGGCCGAAATTTGTACTTTAATGGAGCCTAACTTTAGGCCCGCATCCACACCTGCTTGCAAAAAATGGAGCAAACGCCCCAGCTGAAAATCTTCCGTAGGAGCCTTCTTGGATTCACACCAAGACACATATTTTCTCCAAATGCGGTGGTCATGCTTTGCCGTTACTTCTTTTTTAGCCTGAAGAAGTGTGGGAATGACTTCACTGGGAATACCCTTTCGGGCTAGGATTTGGCGTTCAACCGCCATGCTGTCAAACGCAGCCACGGTAAGTCTTAATACACGCACGGTCCTTGTTGTAACAGGTCCTCCCGTAGAGGAAGAGGCCAGGGATCTTCTATGAGGAACTCCTGAAGATCTGGATACCAGGCCCTTTTTGGCCAATCCGGAACAATGAGTATCGCCTGAACCCTTGTTCTTCTTATAATCTTTATCACCTTTGGAATGAGTGGAAGTGGAGGGAACACATAGACCTAAGGAAACACCCACGGTGTCACTAGGGCGTCCACCGCTATTGCGTGAGGGTCCCTCGACCTGGAACAATATCTCTGAAGTTTCTTGTTGAGGCGGGACGCCATCATGTCTATTTGAGGAATTCCCCAACGACTTGTCACTTCTGCAAAGACCTCTTGATGAAGACCCCACTCTCCTGGATGGAGATCGTGTCTGCTGAGGAAGTCTGCTTCCCAGTTGTCCACTACTGGAATGAAGACTGCTGACAGAGCGCTTGCATGTCTCTCCGCCCAGCGAAGAACTTTCGTGGCCTCGCCCATCGCCGCTCTGCTCTTTGTTCCGCCCAGGCGGTTTATGTACGCCACTGCTGTTATATTGTCTGACTGAATCAAGACGGGCAGACCGCGAAGAAGATGTTCCGCTTGCAGAATGCCGTTGTAAATGGCCCTTAATTCCAGAATGTTTATGTGCAGACAAGCTTCCTGGCTTGACCATTTTCCCTGAAAGTTTCTCCCCTGTGTGACTGCTCCCCAGCCTCGGAGACTTCCATCTGTGGTCACCAGGATCCAATCCTGAATCCCGAACCTGCGTCCCTCCAGAAGGTGAGAACTGTGCAGCCACCACAGAAGGGAGATCCTGATCCTGGAAGATAGGATTATTTTCCGGGGCATGTCCAGGTGAGACCCGGACAACTTGTCCAACAGGTCCCACTGAAACACCCTGGCATGAAACCTGCCATAGGAATGGCCTCGTAGGCCGCCACCATCTTCCCCAGCAACTGAGTGCATTGATGAATCAACACTCTTGCCGGTTTCAGAATCTGTTTTACCATGTTCTGTATTTCCAGAGCCTTTTCCACTGGAAGAAAAACTCTCTGTAATCCTGTATCCAGAATCATACCCTGGAACGACAGCCGTGTCGTCGGAACCAACTGTGATTTTGGCAAGTTTAGGAGCCAACCATGTTGTTGCAGAATCGTCAGTGAGAGCGCAATGTTTTTCAGCAATTGCTCCTTGGATCTCGCCTTTATGAGGAGATTGTCCAAGTACGGGATAATTGTGATTCCCTGCTTGCGCAGGAGAACCATCATTTCCGCCATAACCTTGGTGAAAATCCTCGGAGCCGTGGACAGACCAAACGGCAACGTCTGAAATTGGTAATGACAATCCTGAACAGCAAACCTCAGGTATGCCTGATGTGGAGGATATGGGTGGTCTTCAGTATGCCGACTGACGGGATCCCGGCGCACAGTATACCGGCGCCGGGATCCCGACAGCCGGCATACCGACACTTATTCTCCCTCGTTGGGGTCCACGACCCTCCTGGAGGGAGAATAAAATAGCGTGGCGCGCCACCGTGCCCGTAGCGTGGTGAGCGCAGCGAGCCCGCAAGGGGCTCATTTGCGCTCACCACACTGTCGGTAAGCCAGTATGCTGGTCGCCGGGAGCCCGACCGCCGGCATACCATAGTGAACCCGGAGGATATATGGGAACGTGTAAGTAGGCATCCTTTATGTCGACCGACACCATAAAATCCCCCTCCTCCAGACTGGAGATCACTGCTCGGAGAGATTCCATCTTGAATTTGAAATTCTTTAGAAAGAAATTGAGGGATTTTAGGTTCAAAAACGGTCAGATCAAGCCATCCGGCTTCGGGACCACGAACAGACTCGGATAAAAACCCTCCCCCTGTTGTGACGGGGGTACTGTGACAATGACTTGATTTTGACACAGCTTTAGTATTGCAGCGCATACTACCTCCCTTTCTAGAAGAGAAGCTGGCAAAGCCGATTTGAAAAATCGGTGAGGGAGCACGTCTTGAAACTCTAATTTGTACCCTTGGGTTACTATTTCTACTATCCAAGGATCCAGGTCCGAGCGCACCCAAACCTGACTGAAGAGTTTGAGACGTGCCCCCACCGGTGCGGACTCCCGTAGAGGAGCCCCAGCGTCATACGATGGATTTGGTAGAAGCCGGAGAGGACTTCTGCTCTTGGGAACTTGCCACAGCCTGTGACCTTTTTCCCTTTCCTCTTCCTCTCGCAGCAAGGAAGGAGGACGCACGTCCTTTTTTGTATTTATTGGGCCGAAAGGACTGCATCTGAAAGTGGGGCGTTTCCTTTTGTTGTGCAGGAACATAAGGTAAAAATGATGACTTACCCGCGGTAGCCGTAGATACCAGGTCAGTGAGGCCGTCACCAAACAAGACCCTACCGTTAAACGGTAGAGACTCCATAGTCTTCTTAGAGTCAGCATCAGCATTCCATTGATGAATCCACAATGCCCTCCTAGCAGAGACTGCCATGGCATTGGCCCTTGATCCCAAAAGGCCAATATCCCTCGCTGTTTCTTTTAAATATGCTGCATCGTCCCTGACATGACCCAGAATCAAAATCACGCTATCCCTGTCCAGGGTATCTACCTCAGATGACAAGTTATCTGCCCACTTTTCAATAGCGCTACTCACCCATGCCGAAGCAACGGCAGGTCTGAGTAGCGAACCCGTAGTGACATAAATGGATTTTAGTGTATTTTCCTGCTTACGATCCGCAGGATCCTGTAGGGCTGCCGTGTCAGGAGACGGAAGTGCCACCTTTTTTTCCGATAGAGCTTTGTCCACCGTGGGAGTCGACTCCCACTTTTCCCTGTCCCCAGAGGGAAACGGATATGCCGCTGGAATTCTTTTGGGAACCTGTACCTTCTTGTCAGGATTTTCCCAAGCCTTTTCAAAAAGAGCGTTCAGTTCATGAGAGGGAGGAAACGTTACCTCAGGTTTCTTTCCTTTAAACATACAGACCCTTGTATCAGTAACAGCAGGGTCCTCTGTGATATGCAATACTTCTTTTATCGCCATAATCATGTACTGAATGCTCTTAGCCAGTTTAGGATTTAATCTGGCATCACTATAGTCGACACCGGAATCAGAATCCGTGTCGGTATCTGTATCTGCTATCTGGGTAAATGCACGTTTCTGTGACCCCAAAGGGGTCTGAGCTTGTGACAATGCATCCTCCATGGATTTTCTCCATGTCTGGTTCCTAGACTCAGATTTATCTAATCTCTTAGTCAACTGAGCCACATTTGCATTCAAAACACTCAACATATTTACCCAATTAGCCATCGGCAGTGCCGACACGGTCACTCCCACAGTCTTTACTGTCCCCACTCCAGCCTCCTCCTGGGAAGAGCACTCAGCCTCAGACATGTCGACAGACACGTACCGACACCTGCAATCATACTGGGGCTATAGGGGACAGACCCACAGCAAAGCCTGTTAGAAAGACACAGAGGGAGTTTGCCAGCTCACAACCCAGCGCCTATCCCGGTACTGAAACTTTATATACAATGCCTCAGACCTGTTAGCACTTTTAGAATAAAGATAATAGCACCAAATGTACTGTGACCCCCCCCCCCCCCCCCCCCCCCCAGTTTTGCAGCCTAACATAGTAACATAGTATCTGAGGTTGAAAAAAGACAATTGTCCATCGAGTTCAACCTATTTGTGGTCTCCTATGCATGATGATTTGACTAAAATTTCTGACAGATGCTGCTGTCAGCCGTTGCATTTTATCCCTATTTATAGTAACTATAATGCATGACTATGCACCATACCCCTGGATATCCTTATCCATTAGGAATTTATCTAACCCATTCTTAAAGGTGTTGACAGATTCCGCCATTACAACTCCCTCGGGCAGGGAATTCCAAACACGTATTGTCCTTACCGTGAAAAAGCCTTTACTCCGTATTGTGCGGAATCTCCTCTCCTCTAACCTGAGCGAGTGTCCACGAGTCCTCTGTGTTGATCTAACCAAAAACAGGTCCCGCGCAAGCTCTGTGTATTGTCCCCTTATATATTTGTAGATGTTGATCATATCCCCTCTTAGTCTCCGCTTTTCCAATGTAAACATGCCTAGTCTTTCAAGCCTTTCCTTGTATTCCATCGTCTCCATGCCCTTAATTAGTTTGGTCGCCCTCCTCTGTACCTTTTCAAGCTCCAGGATATCCTTTTTGTAGTACGGTGCCCAGAATTGTACACAGTATTCAAGGTGTGGCCTCACTAGTGATTTATATAACGGGAGTATAATACTCTCGTCCCTAGCATCAATACCCCGTTTTATGCATGCTAATATCTTATTAGCCTTCTTTGCTGCAGTCCTACTTTGGGTACTACTGCTTAGCTTGCTATCTATGAGGACACCTAAGTCCTTTTCCAGTACAGAATCCCCTAATTTTACCCCATTTAGTAGGTAGGTGTAATTTTTGTTCTTGTTACCACAGTGCATTACCTTACACTTGTCTGTGTTGAAGCGCATTCTCCATTTGGCTGCCCATGCTTCTAATTTAACTAAGTCGTTCTGAAGAGACTCGGCATCCTCCTCTGTATTTATAGCCTTACACAATTTGGTATCATCTGCAAAAATTGACACCATGCTCTCTAGACCTTCTGTTAGGTCGTTAATGAAAATATTGAACAATAGCGGTCCTAATACTGAGCCTTGCGGCACACCACTTAGCACTTCAGTCAAAGTTGAAAAAGATCCATTAACCACAACGCGCTGCTCCCTATTATCTAACCAGTTTTTGACCCAAGTGCATATTGTGCTTCCTAGCACTGATTCTTGTAGCTTGTAGATAAGTCTCATGTGTGGTACAGTGTCGAACGCTTTGGCAAAGTCTAAAAAGATTACATCCACGTCTTTACCCTGATCTAGGTTTGCGCTTACTGTTTCATAAAAGCCTACTTGTACAGCAGTGTGGAGGTCAGGGCCAGCATCTCTGCAGCTTCTGTGAAGAGAAAATGGCGCCGGTTAGAGCTGTGAGGGCTAAGCCACGCCCCCTCACCGGCGCGCTTCAGTCCCGCTCATTTTAGCATATTTATACTGGCGGAGGTCTATATTAAGTGCCCAGGCACTTTTCATATAACTTTTACCAGTTTATTTCAGGTCTACATGCTGCCCAGAGCACCCCCCAGCCTGCGCCCTGCACCCTGTTGGTGCCGCTGTGTGTGTGGGAGAATAGCGCGCAGCGCGACCGCTGCGCGGTACCTCAAGACCTGAAGTCTTCTGCCGTCACTGAAGTCTTCGATTCTTCTTTTACTCACGCGGCTCCTTTTTTCTGGCTCTGCAAGGGGGGTGACGGCGCGGCTCCGGGAACGAGCAGCTAGGCGTACCAAGTGATCGGACCCTCTGGAGCTAATGGTGTCCAGTAGCCTAAGAAGCAGAGCCTTTGAACTCACAGAAGTAGGTCTGCTTCTCTCCCCTCAGTCCCACGAAGCAGGAAGCCTGTTGCCAGCAGAGCTCCCTGAACATAAAAAACCTAACATAAGTCTTTTTTCAGAGAAACTTAGAAGAGCTCCCCTGTGTGTGACCAGTCTCCCTGGGCACAGAATCTAACTGGAGTCTGGAGGAGGGGCATAGAGGGAGGAGCCAGTTCACACCCCTTTTAAGGTCTTGAAGTGCCCATGTCTCCTGCGGATCCCGTCTATACCCCATGGTTCTTGAAGCATCCCCAGCATCCTCTACGACGAATGAGAAAATAGGATTTTAATACCTACTGGTAAATCCTTTACTCTTAGTCCGTAGAGGATGCTGGGGACTCCAAAAGGACCATGGGGTATAGACGGGATCCGCAGGAGACATGGGCACTTTAAGACTTTAAATGGGTGTGAACTGGCTCCTCCCTCTATGCCCCTCCTCCAGACCTCAGTTATAGGAACTGTGCCCAGGGAGACGGACATTTCGAGGAAAAGGATTTTTGTTAACCAAGGGTGAGATACATACCAGCTCACACCACAACACACCATACAACATGGCATTGGCCCAAAACCAGTTAACAGCATGAACCAAAAAAAAAACAGCAACAGGCTGATCGAAACCAAAAACACAACCTTTGTGTAACAAAAGCAATAACTATGAACAAATACTGCAGATAGAGTCTGCACTGGGACGGGCGCCCAGCATCCTCTACGGACTAAGAGAAAAGGATTTACCGGTAGGTATTAAAATCCTATTTTCTCCTTCGTCCTAGAGGATGCTGGGGACTCCAAAAGGACCATGGGGTTTATACCAAAGCTCCAGACCGGGCGGGAGAGTGCGGATGACTCTGCAGCACCGATTGAGCAAACATGAGGTCCTCATCAGCCAGGGTATCAAACTTGTAGAACTTAGCAAAGGTGTTTGAACCCAACCAAGTAGCTGCTCGGCAAAGTTGAACCGCCGAGACTCCTCGGGCAGCCGCCCAAGATGAAGCCACCTTTCTGGTAGAGTGGGCCTTCACCGAATCCGGTAATGGCAATCCTGCCGTAGAATGAGCATGCCGAATCGTATCACAGATCCAGCGCGCAATAGTCTGCTTAGAAGCAGGAGCCCCAATTTTGTTGGGAGCATACAGGATAAACAGAGCTTCTGATTTCCTAATACGAGCTGTTCTGGCTACATAAATTTTCAAAGCTCTGACCACATTGAGAAACTTTGAAACAGCCAAGGCTTCAGTAGCCACAGGCACCACAATAGGTTGGTTTATGTGAAACGAAGAAACCACCTTCGGCAGAAATTGTTGACGAGTTCTCAATTCCGCTCTGTCCTCATGGAAGATCAACTAGGGGCTCTTGTGAGACAAAGCCGCTAACTCCGACACCCGCCTTGCGGACGCCAAGGCCAAAAGCATGACCACTTTCCAAGTGAGAAATTTCAACTCAACCTTTCGTAAAGGTTCAAACCAGTGTGACATAAGAAACTGCAACACCACATTAAGGTCCCATGGTGCCACCGGGGGCACAAATGGAGGTTGGATGTGCAGCACTCCCTTCACAAAAGTCTGAACCTCTGGAAGGGCGGCCAATTCTTTTTGAAAGAAAATCGATAAGGCCGAAATCTGCACTTTAATGGAGCCTAACTTTAGGCCCGCATCCACACCTGCTTGCAAAAAATGGAGAAAACGACTCAGCTGAAATTCATCCGTAGGAGCCTTCTTGGATTCACACCAAGACACATGTTTTCTCCAAATACGGTGATAATGCTTCGCCGTTACTTCCTTTCTAGGTTTAAGTGTGGGGATGACTTCACCGGGAATACCCTTCCGAGCTAGGATTTGGTGTTCAACCGCCACGCCGTCAAACTCAACCGCGGTAAGTCTTGGAACAAGCACGGCCCTTGCTGTAATAGGTCCTCTCTTAGAGGAAGACGCCATGGATCTCCTATGAGTAATTCCTGAAGATCCGGATACCAGGCCCTCCATGGCCAATCTGGAACAATGAGTATTGCCTGAACCCTTGTTCTTCTTATGATCCTTATCACCTTTGGAATGAGTGGAAGTGGAGGGAACACATATACCGACTGAAACACCCACGGTGTCACCAGGGCGTCCACTGCGCAGGCTTGAGGGTCCCTCAACCTGGAACAATATCTCTGAAGCTTCTTGTTGAGGCGAGACGCCATCATGTCTATTTGAGGAATTCCCCAATGACTTGTCACTTCTGCAAAGACCTCTTGATGCAGACCCCACTCTCACGGATGAAGATCGTGTCTGCTGAGGAAGTCTGCTTCCCAGTTGTCCACGCCCGGAATGAAGACCGCTGACAGAGCGCTTGCATGTTTTTCCGCCCAGCGTAGAACTTTTGTGACCTCCGCCATCGCTGCTCTGCTCTTTGTTCCACCCTGGCGGTTTATGTACGCCACTGCTGTAATGTTGTCCGACTGAATCAGGACGGGCAGACCGCGAAGATGATGTTCCGCTTGTAGAAGGCCGTTGTAGATGGCTCTTAATTCCAGAATGTTTATGTGCAGACAAGCTTCCTGGCTTGACCATTTTCCGTGGAAATTTTCCCCCTGTATGACTGCTCTCCAGCCACGGAGACTTGCATCCTTAGTCACCAGGACCCAGTCCTGGATCCCGAACCTGCGTCCCTCCAAGAGGTGCGAACTGTGGAGCCACCACAGGAGAGATACTCTGGTCCTGGAAGATAGGCTTATTTTCCGATGCATGTGCAGGTGAGGCCCGGACCACTTGTCCAACAGGTCCCACTGAAACACCCTGGCATGGAACCCGCCAAACGGAATGGCTTCGTATGCTGCCACCGTCTTCCCAGGCACCCGTGTGCATTGATGAATCGACACTATTGCCGGTTTCAGAATCTCCTTGACCATGTACTGGATTTCCAGAGCTTTTTCTACTGGGAGAAAGACTCTCTGCAGTTCCGTGTCCAGGATCATGCCCAAGAATGACAGCCACGTTGTCGGAATCAACTGTGACTTTGGCAAATTTAGGAGCCAACCATGTTGTTGCAGGACTGTCAGGGAGAGCGCAATGTTTCTTAGTAACTGCTCCTTTGATCTCACCTTTATCAGGAGATCATCCAAGTACGGGATAATTGTGTCACCCTGCTTGCGCAGGAGCACCATCATTTCCGCCATTTCTTTGGTGAAAATCCTCGGAGCCGTGGAAAGACCAAACGGCAACGTCTGATATTGGTAATGACAATCCTGAACAGCAAACCTCAGGTAAGCCTGATGTGGAGGAAATATTGGGACATGTAAGTAGGCATCTTTTATGTTGACTGACGCCATAAAATCCCTTCCAGACTGGAGATCACTGCTCGGAGAGATTCCATCTTGAATTTGAATTGTTTTAGTAAGAAATTGAGGGATTTTAGGTTTAGAATCGGTCTGACCGAGCCATTCGGTTTCGGGACCACGAACAGGCTTGAATAAAACCCTTCTCTCCGCTGTGACGGGGAGACCGTGACAACAACTTTCTGCAGACACAGCTTTTGTATCGCAGCGCATACTACTTCCCTTTCCGGAAGAGAAGCTAGTAAGGCCGATTTGAAAAATCGGTGAGGGGGTACATCTTGAAACTCCAGTTTGTACCCTTGGACCACTATTTCTGGCACCCAAGGATCCAGGGCCGAATGAGCCCAGACCTGACTGAAGAGTTGAAGGCGTTCCCCCACCGGTGCGGACTCCAGCAGCGAAGTCCCAACGTCATGTGGATTTGGCAGCGGCCGGGGAGGACTTCTGCTCTTGGGAGCTTGCCCCAGCCGGCGACTTTTTACCCCTTCCCCTACCTCTAGCAGCAAGGAAGGAGGACCCTCGTCCTTTTTTGAATTTATTAGACCGAAAGAACTGCATCTGATAAGGAGGTGTCTTCTTTTGTTGTGCAGGGACATACGGTAGAAAAGATGACTTACCCGCGGTAGCTTTAGATACCAGATCCGCGAGGCCCTCAACAAACAAAACACCACCTTTATACGGCAAAGCCTCCATAGCCCTCTTAGAGTCAGCATAAACATTCCATTGATGAGTCCATAATGCTCTCCTAGCCGAGATTGCCATGGCATTGGCCCTTGATCCCAAGAAGCCAATATCTCTCGCAGCCTCCCTTAGATAGACTGCAGCGTCCCTGATATGACCCAGCATCAAAAGAACGCTATCCCTATCCAGGGTGTCCAAGTCAGATGATAAGTTATCTGCCCACTTTTCAATTGCACTACTCACCCATGCTGATGCCACTGCAGGTCTGAGCAGTGTACCCGTAGTGACAAACAGATTTCAAAGTAGTTCCCTGCTTACGATCCGCAGGATCCTTTAGGGCCACCGTGTCAGGGGGCGGAAGCGCCACCTTCTTGGACAGCCGTGCTAGAGCCTTATCCATGTTGGGAGTCGACTCCCACTTTTTCCTATCTTCAGAGGGAAACGGGTATATCATAATAATTCTCTTGGGAATCAGCAACTTTTTGTCAGGAATTTCCCAAGCCTTTTCAAAAAAAAGAGTGTTCAGTTCATGAGAGGGAGGAAACGTTACCGGAGGTTTCTTTCCTTTAAACATACAGACCCTTGTCTCAGGAACAGCAGAGTCTTCCGTGATATGTAACACTTCTTTTATTGCCACAATCATGTACTGAATGCTCTTAGCCAGTTTAGGATTCAACCTGGCATCACCATAGTCGACACTGGAATCTGAATCCGTGTCGGTATCAGTGTCTGCTATTTGGGTAAACGGCCGTTTCTGTGACCCTGAGGGAGCCTGCGTTTGGGATAAAGCATCTTCCATGGATTGTCTCCATGTTTGTTCCGGAGCCTCAGATTTATCCAGTCTCTAATTTAATAAAGCCACATTTGCATTCAAGGCACTCAACATATTTACCCAATCAGCAGTCGGCGGTGCCGACAGATTCACTCCCCCACACTGTTCTGTCTCTACACCAGCCTCCTCCTGGGAAGAGCCTTCAGCCTCAGACATGTCGACACACTCGTACCGACACCACTATCACACTGGGCTATAGGAGACAGACCCACAATAAGGCCTATTAGAGAAACACAGAGGTAGTTTGCCAGCTCACACCCAGCGCCTATCCCAGTCTGAAAGCACATATAAATATATAATGCCCCCGACCTGACAGCGCTTTTAATAATAATCAACACCAATTTTGCTGTGCCCCCCCCTCCCCCCCCCCCCGTTTAGCACCCTGTTACTTGTCACAGAAGTGTAGGAGGCCAGGACCAGCGTCTCTGCAGCTCACTGTGGAGATAAAATGGTGCTGATTAGAGCTGGGAGGACCAAGCCCCGCCCCCGTAATGGCGCGCTTATGTCCCGCTATTTTTTATACTGGCGGGGGTTTGTATACAGTGCCTATGCACTGTATGTACTGTTGCCAGGCTGTTTTGAGGTCTTATTGCTGTCCAGAGCGCCCCCGCTGTGCCCTGCACCCAAGTAGTGCCGCTGGTGTGTGGGAGCAATGGCGCGCAGCGCGACTGCTGCGCAGGTACCTCTGACTGAAGTCTTCTGCCGTCTTTAGTGCAGTCTTCTGTACTTCGGTTACTCACCCGGCTTCTTTCTTCTGGCTCTGTGAGGGGGGCGACGGCGCGGCTCCGGGAACGAGCAGCTAGGCTATACCAAGTGATCAGACCCTCTGGAGCTAATGGTGTCCAGTAGCCTAAGAAGCAGAGCCTTTAACTCACAGAAGTAGGTCTGCTTCTCTCCCCTCAGTCCCACGAAGCAGGGAGCCTGTTGCCAGCAGTGCTCCCTGAAAATAATAAACCTAAAAAAAGTATTTTCTAGAGAAACTCAGGAGAGCTCCCCTAGTGTGTGTCCAGTCTCTCTGGGCACAGAATCTAACTGAGGTCTGGAGGAGGGGCATAGAGGGAGGAGCCAGTTCACACCCACTTAAAGTCTTAAAGTGCCCATGTCTCCTGCGGATCCCGTCTATACCCCATGGTCCTTTTGGAGTCCCCAGCATCCTCTAGGACGAAGGAGAAAAGTAATGTAAACTCCACGTTACATCCACAATGCAATTTATTATACCACAGAGATAAACGGGGTGAAGAAGAAACAATCTAAACAAATGAAATATTCATATATAATGCAAGATGGTAAACTCAGGGGCAGATCTAATTAGCCGTGAGCAGCCACTTGTCAGGATGTGTCTCTGGCTGACTTCTGGTCTCAGTCTTTATAGGTATGAGCAGAAATCACGCTGCCGTAATTGCGCTTATGTCTAATTCAGTCTGCCACTAATTATTGCATTTCTACTAACTTCCCACTGTAATTGCTAAAGGTGACGTGTGTGATCAATACTCCCTCCTGGCACCAGAAACAGCTAAAATTGCACACCACTAATCTGTAACATTAGATAAAAAGCGGGTTTGTTATCAGATATAACTGTTAAAGCAAAACATGTTAATTATTTTTTTTTTGACATTTGGTCATACCCAAAATGAGTTTTTCATTCAGTCTGAATGCAGCTTTTCTATTACTGAAGACAAACACTGACTGCTGCACTGCCCTATTGTAATAGAATATAGTGCCACCACCAAAAATAGTTTGAAAATGTATACAACACTGGGATGTGACACACATACATTATTTCAGGTATATTGTTTAACTGGGTGTGATTTACCGGCGCTCGGGATGCCGGCGGTCATATGACTGACAGCAACATCCCAATGGAGAAGATCCCAACAGGGGTCAGGTAAATATACTTACCTTCCCCACCAATCCCCCTAACCCTCCCCAGTGGTGCCTAAACCTAACCCCCATCTCCGCATCATAACCCTCACTTCCCCACAGCCCAACCATAACCCTCCGCAGCCTAACCATAACCCTCTCTGGTGGTGCCTAAACCTAACCCCCATACCCGCAGCCTAACCCTCCCCGTAGGTGCCTAACCTTAACTCTCCCAGGGGGTTCCTAAACCTAAAGAGTCCCCTGCATATTTATGATCAGGGTGACGGCAGTCAGGATTCTGGGGTTGGCATTTCGACTCATGACAGAGTTCCAGCGTCAGTATTTTGGCCGCGTGCTGGGATTCTGGCACCGGGATTTAGACTGCCAGCATCCCGACCACGGGCATGCTGAACATATCCCGTTTAACTCTATCACAAAGGGCTTTCATGTATATTGATGCCTGACAGTGTCTTGACTTCATCATTACTAGAATGTTTCTGTAATGACTGTAAACATTTTAAGACTCATGTGACAGTGCTTCTTTAGGATGATTGGTGCAGAATATTCCCAAGGGAGGGGAGATTTTTAGACAGGTGATATGTCTAGTCAGAATTAGTTCTGTATTACTGATTGGTTGAACAGCGTATTTAATCATATCCTGTACACTGAGAGCGCACTTTGTTTTTTGCCTTGATAAAGACTGCAGACAGGGATGAAACGCGCTGGTTTTGATTGGGACTGCCTTACGGTGATGACAAAACCAATGACGACTGTCTATCAGTGACTTCACCCGGGACGCCTTCTGGTATTTCATTACATCTATGTCCATTCAGAGAGTTGTTCACTTCAGTGCTCCTACACAGTTGGTAATTGTTTCTCATACATCACCACTGCCACATCTCATATTGAGTGCTCTTATTTTTATTGTTCCAAACACAGCATTTTTTTTTGGCATTTTTATGTATGTTGTATCATTAAAAGCAAAATGATTTATGCTACGCACAATATTCTCTGTTCTATGTTATATATTACCCTTATGACATCCGAGTGATTCACGTCACACTGTGAATCGAGGGAGAGTGGAATAGTGCTGTGTACTGCCACCGTGGAGGACATTTTGATTTATCTTGACTATCGGGAGATCGGAGGAGTCCCTTGTCTGCAAAAAGGGACCATATTCTGTATTGCATTTACTGTGGAGCATCAGTGCAAAGGGCCTCCTGTTTTTGCACCTAATTAATAGAATAATGCTTAAATCTATGTTAAATATTATGGGGTTAATTGGTTTTATATATTGGCTTGTAGACTGTTTCTATTTAAATTTAAATAACTAGTACATTGGACCTGGTATTTGCCAGAATACCAGAAAAGTTTCTACACCATATATTATGTTTTGTTATAAGTTACAGTCATTAAATACTAAAATGGGTAGGTAACAAAACCATGTCCACAGATTGTCATTACAAGAAAATAGTTTATTTGGTGTAGGACAATATAAGAATATATTTTTCTGTCATTGATTCATTGGCGAGTCTCTTTCCAGGAGTGTGTGGCAGCTTTCCATATAATCCAGCAGTGGTAGGTAGAGCCACTTTACACCCCCTCAATCATTAGATTAGTGCAGGAAGTACCTCTAGATAAGGACTCTTGGGCTATTTACTATACTCTTCAAAACACGCTGCACGCACCTAATGTTTTGGTATCTAAAACACACCTACTGTGAGTGCTCATTTACAAAACAGTTTTGTGTATTTTCCATAAGCAGCATTGGTTATTATAACAATCACGTCAGCTGTGCCATCTTCTGGTAACACGATTACTTCCTGTACTGAGGCTTCTTTGTGCAGCCAGCTGTCAAACAAACACATACAGCAGACAATGGTCAATGCGTGAGCAGCACAATAAATTAATACACCACAACTGTTAATGCGCCTTTATGGACCCATGAAAAAAATGCTAAATTATAAATACATTTTTCTTTTCTTAATTCACGCATTAATTAAAAGTAATTTATTGTTCTTAAAACTAGAAAAACAATGAATTAATTATGAAAGCACGAAGTTATGCAGAGAAAGCAGTCTGCTAAATGGTAGGAGGCAGATAATGGGGTGTGGATCATAGGATCGACAGTAACTAGGTCAACCACTATTGGTCGACAAGGTCATTAGGTCGACATGGAAAAAATAGGATTTTAATTCCCTACCGGTAAATCCTTTTCTCGTAGTCCATAAGGGATACTGGGTCTTAGTACGATGGGGTATAGATGGGATCCAAAGGAGCCGGTGCACTTTAAATTTCTTCAATTGGGTGTGCTGGCTCCTCCCCTCTATGCCCTCTCCCACAGCGAGTCTAGGTAAAACTGTGCCGAAGGAACAGAACAATAACAAATGGTGAGATTTACACCAGCACACCACAACATAGCTGACCAGCAACAGCTGAACAGGTAAACGTTTACAAAAGAAATCCTGCAGAAAAGTCAACACACTGAGGCGGGCGCCCAGTATCCCTTATGAGAAAAGGATTTACCAGTAGGTAATTAAAATCCTATTTTCTCTAGCATCCATAAGGGATACTGGGGTCTTAGTAAGATGGGGACATCCCAAAGCTTTCAGAACGGGCGGGAATGTGTGTAGACGTCTGCAGCACCGCCTGCCCAAACTGGGTATCCTCTTTGGCCAGGGTATCAAACTTGTAGAACTTCACAAAGGTTTTCTTCGCAGACCAGGTAGCAGCTCGGCATAATTGCACCTAGCCCTGTTGGATAGTCAGCCTAATCCAATGCGCAATGGACTGCTTAGAAACACGGTAACCCTTTTTCTCTTACGTCCAAGTGGATACTGGGGATCTGTACTTTAACCATGGGGTATAGATCGGGTCCACTGGAGCCTGGCACTTTAAAACCTTTAGTGTGTTTATGTGTGTGCTGGCTCCTGCCCTCTATGCCCCTCCTACCAGAATCCATTTAGAATAATGTGCCCAAGGAGCCGGGTGCATTTCTCTGGAGCTCCAGAGTTCCCTTTATTTTAGTTCTTTATTTTCAGATAGTACTGGTTGGCAACCAGTCTACCAACTTAGAGGGGGGACCGAACCAACCTCCTGAGGGTTAATGGTTCGTAATCCCAACTGACAGGACACTGAGCTCCTGAGGTGCTGTTTCACACATCATACTGTGTGTGCCCACGCCAGCAGCTAGCCGTCACCCTCTAACAGATGCCAAAGATCACAGTGCAGTGAGTGTTAACACCGGGGTCCCACTTAGCGGGTCCCCGATGCGGTTTGGCGGCATGTCACGTGGCGGGGACGGGCTATGAGCTGCGGTGCCTGCCGCGGACAATACTGGCTCAGCGGGCTTTATGCTGCACAGGTACTCACTGTCAGTAGGCTTTGTGTGTACTGTATATCTTACTTCAGCCAGTATAAAAAATTTAGTGGGACCGCGTGCCGTTACAGGGGCTTTCCGGAGAGCGCGACCAGAGGCAGGAAGGCGCCATTTCCTGCTGCTGCAGATAATCAAGGCTACATGCATGCTGCTCCCTCCACGGACCCAAGCTCTTACAGACTCTGTACTGGTACCAGAGGGTCATAGCAGTGGGGGGGGGGGGGGGGGGGAGCACATCAGTGGTAGCGCTGCTGCACATATATAAGGCGTTACACATATTTTCACACACTGCGCTGCTGTGTTTTGTGTGTTGGTCTCCGTTTCTGTTTCACTCCAGGGGCTCTCTAGGGACTGTGTGGAGGTGTTTTTCAGTGGCTTTGCACTGCATTACAGTTGTGTACAATATGTCTGTTGACATGGTTATGTGTACTGCTTGTTCTGTAACTCTACCCCTTCTTCTGCAGGGACCCTCATGTGTGAACAGTGCTCCGTATCTATACAGGGACACAGTTCACAGGCACCTAACTGGCTAGATACTTTTAAGAGCATGATTCACAATGTGAATTCAGAATTAGCTGCAGTTAAGGAGAGACGGGTGTTAAAACAGTCTATTTATTGTATGGCTAAAGCAGCAGATACCAGAAAGCCTTCTCAGCCCCCTATGTTGGTTTCACATAAATGCTCTCTGCCACAGGTGCTCCAGTCTGATTCTGACCAGCCTGATGTGGATGATGATGATATGGATGAGGACAGCTCTCTGTCCCCCGGGATGAAGGCCCTCATTTATGCTGTAAGAGAGGTTCTTCACGCACCCAATCAGGAAGCAGAACCAGATGAAGAGTTGTACTTTAATATTAGACCCAAGACTTCAGCCACTTTTCCTGTGTCTAAGGAATAAAACTCACTGGCCAGGGAGGCATCGGTGAACCCTGACAAGAAATTTAAAACTCCTCAGAGGTGGGGGGCGTGGCTTGGATCGGCATGGAGTAGCTGTGTGCAGCCTTAGCTCTCCACTAAAATCCTGCAAACCCATCCTTTTTACCCCAACCTGTGGATCCTGTTCCCTGCCAGCTGGCCCCTGAATGTGTGCTGCCTTTGCTGCTGCCCTTGCTGATCCGGTGAGCGGCGCGGGTGTGCTGTTGAGGACCTTCCAGCGTGGTCTCCGGCTCCCTACCCCTCCGCCGGCCGCCGTCGGAGCTCCGGGAGCGGCGCGTGTCCGCGCACCCGGCGGTGTCTGAGCGCTGGTCCTCCGGCTGGGGGACTACAGAGAGGAGGGCCCTGTCATCTGCTGGGTCCAGTGGAGGTGCATGCCTGGGGCCCCACTGCGGTGACGCTGGAGACCGAGTACGGGCGAAAAAGCCTGCGAAAAGCCGCCATTTTCAGTCCTGCTGCTCCTTCTCCCCCTGAGGTGCTGTGCGATGCGATGACTGTGGTTGCCATCCAGTTTCCCTCTTGGGCTTAATACCTGTCCACAGTGCCCTTTTTTGGATGGACTATATACATTTCACTGGAGCCGGCTGCCCTACATTAGCTGCCTGTTATCCTGTGGGGACAGCTTGGGTGCCCCTGACTCAGCTTTCACTCTGCTGCAATTTCTACAACATACACCTGCTTCCTGATTATCTGCAGTGTGCCCACACACTTGCTCCGTTTATTGGGGTGCCATCTCTGCCCTGACTCTTGTGCAGAACCTGCTGTAATACTCCTCCGGATCTGCATTCCCGTTCAGGGATACCATGGTGAGGGGAGGACAGAGTGCAGCTAACGCTGCTGCGAAACTGGAGAAATTTGCCAGACCACAGCAGGCATCCACTTCGACAAAGCGGGGTGAGGCCGGCCCGCCCTCGCCGATGGCCGAGGGGGACACCTCTGACCATGATGAACAGGTGCATTCTACCCAGCAAATATTGCAGGCAATTTCTGCGTCCGAGCAGAGGGTCACGGACCGGATTGGGCAAGTACAAATGGATGTTTCTCTGCTAAGGCAGGATATGCAGAAGATCCGAGAGCGAGTGGGTGAAACTGAACATCGGATATCGGCTTTGGAGGATGCTGCTCCACCCTTGCAGTTGAAGGTGGCGGACCTGTCTACCCAAGTGACATCTATGCAGGCTAAAATGTCAGATATAGAAGGGAGATTGCGGCGCAACAACGTCCGGTTTGTCGGGCTCCCCGAGAGAGCGGAGGGCACCTCTCCGGAGTCATTTCTTGAAGGGTGGCTTATTGATCTATTTGGCAAGGAGGCATTTACCTCTCAATTTGCGGTGGAGAGGGCGCACAGGCTTCCACCTAGGCCGCCGCCGCCGGGGGCCCCGGCTAGAACATTTATTGCACGCTTCCTGCATTTCAAGGACCGTGATGCGGTGCTCCGTCTGGCCCGAACAAAAGGCCCTATTCAACAAGATGGACATAATATTTCCGTATTTCCTGATTTTGCCCTGGAGGTGCAAAAGAGCCGATCTCAATTTATTCACGTCAAGCGTCAGCTCAGAGACCGCAATATACAATATGCTATGCTGTTTCCAGCCAAGTTGCGGGTGGTGCTTAACAACACCACTCATTTTTTTACATCTCCTCAAGATGCTGGTGCATGGCTGGAACGTCAACCACGTTCTCCTTGATGATGTGTTGTTGCTCAGATGTTGATTTCATTCTTCTTGCACCGCTGTTTCTATTTATCTGATGCATATTCCTGTGAATATAAATGCACTGTGGGGATATATGCGATGTGGGGCGAATAGAAATGGGGCAAAATTATGGTATTGCTTGCTATGCATCGTTATGATATGGCGGTAACGGTCAGCCCCACATTGTTTTACTACTGTTTGATGCTTTATAATGGGGCATGTGCCTAGCTATGTTGTTTTTTCTTATTTTTTTTTCAGGGTTGGGGTACTACTTCCTTCTACAAGTTGTGGAGAGCTCTTGCCGAAAATAGTGTAGGGGCTTTTCCTAAGGTTCTTTGGTTAGGCCCTTATCCCTTAGTTTGGTTACTTAATGGGAGTTATGGGATCCAGGTATGCCTTAAGTTTGCGAGGTGATACAGGGTGGGTGCGGGGGGGGTTAGTTTGTTTTTTTCTAAGCCATCACTTTTTAGTTCTGTGCGTACTGTGCAATGACACGCTATATCCGTACGATACTGCTCTGTGCTCTTTTGTCTCCTGGGGCGTAGGGGGACTGGTTGCTCTTGTCCCTGTTTATTGTTTGCTCAGCCTTGCTCTGCTGCGATGCCAGGTTTTGATGTATGTCTCTTTAATCTATCCTGTTGCACCTTCCTTCTATAACTTCCATGTCTGCTGTTTCTGAGGGGCTTCGTCTGCTCAGCTGGAATGTTCGGGGATTGAATGAGAAAATTAAAAGATCGTTGGTCCTGACTCAGGTTAAAAAATACCAGGCGGACATAATTTGTCTTTCTGAAACACATTTGCATGGAGGTAGGGTGTTGGCACTTAAAAAACCATGGGTTAGTCACGTGTATCATTCCACTTTCTCTAGCAGTGCCAGAGGCGTTTCTGTAATGATTAGAAAGTCCGTACAATTTCACCTGGATGACTGTGAAACTGACCAATATGGCAGATACGTCTTCCTACGAGCCCATATCAACTGCAGATTGTTCCATGTATTAGCAGTATATGTCCCCCCGCCATATAATAATGAGGTTCTCCGTCATGCTGCCCGATTCCTGGCCCGGTCCCCTGCTACCCCTGTAATATGCCTAGGGGATTTCAACAATGTTATGGATGGTGGTATGGACAGGTGGAGGGAGTCTGTTGCGTCCTCCCCTCCCCTAGCGTCCCCTACCCCGTTCGCAAGACTGGTGGGGGAGCTGGGGCTGGAGGATGTATGGAGATGTCGTAATCCCACAGCTACTCACTTCTCCTGTCAGTCCGCTACCCATCATGCTTTTTCCCGTATTGATTTGGTTTTGGTTTCTCCTGATCTGTCCCCGGACGTGCTGGCGGTAGATTATCTCCCTAGGGGTATATCGGATCACTCTCCTGTTTTAGTTACAGTTAATATTGGTTGGGAGCGGGGTGCAAAAATGTGGAAGCTTAACCCCTTTTGGTTGACTTTGCTGGGGGAGGGTGCAGACCTGATTGCCGCTTGGGAAGGGTTCCAGGAAGACAATTTACTATTCAGTGATCTGCCGCTAAAACATGATGCTTTTAAAGCGTTTTTGCGAGGCTCCTTTATAAAGCGGATCTCTGAAGTTAAAGCGTTTAGTAAGAGGGAAGAGGTGCGGTTGGAATCTTTGTGCCGGCAGTTGGAGTCTCAATACCTTATTACCCATCTGCGATCTGATGAGCTGTTGTGGAAGAGCGCGCAGAGCGAGTGGTCGGATTGTTTATTTGAGAAATCCAGGCGTAGACTCCTTTTTGCAGGACATGAGCAGTATTTTCGGGCGGAGATGAATGGCAGCTACTTGGCTTTTTTGGCCCGGTCCGATTCCCCTAGAACTGTAATTCAGTGTGTGAAGAACTCTGCTGGCCAATTGTGTTACTCTGGATCAATGGTGGCGGAGACGTTCCGTAGTTATTACTCCTCGCTCTATGCCTCCCGAGCCAGTTACTCTGACGATCAGCTTCGGGATTTTTTGGCCCAGTTGACCTTGCCATGCTTGTCCCGGGAGGACTCGGAGGCTTTGGATGCACCTATCACGTTGGAAGAAGTGGAGGCTGCGATCCTGTCTCTCCCGGCGTCTAAGGCACCGGGATCCGATGGGCTTCCGGGGGAAGTCTATAAAAAATACAGTACGTTTTTTGCCCCCTATCTCCTACAATTATTTGACTTACTCTTAGAGGGTAAGGCTCTCCCGCGCTCTATGGCCGAGGCCAATATAATTGTCCTGTTGAAACCAGGGAAGGACCCCCTACTCCCCGAGTCTTATCGACCCATTTCCCTCCTCAATACTGATGTCAAGATACTGGCAAAAATCTTGGCATCTCGATTGAATTTGGTAATTGCAACAATAATTCACCCGGACCAGACTGGCTTTATGCCAGGTAAGTCCACGGCCCAAAATTTGCGTAGACTGTTCTGTCATCTCCAGAGGGGTGATGTGGTGGGGTCGGACGCGGTGGTGGTGTCCCTTGATGCGGCCAAAGCGTTCGACTCCGTAGAATGGAGGTACCTGTGGGGGGTGCTGGAGAAATTTGCTTTTGGCCCTCGATTTATTAGCTTTATCCAGTTGTTGTATTCCTTGCCTGTGGCTCGGGTGACGGCTAATGGTTTCACGTCTGAGCTTTTTGCGTTGGAGAGGGGCACTCGACAGGGTTGCCCCCTATCTCCTGCACTGTTTGCAATCGCCGTGGAGCCGTTGGCCGGCCTGCTGCGCAGTAATGGTAGGGTCAGGGGCGTTGAGATTGGGGGTCATGTGGATGTGGTAGCGCTATACGCGGATGACATGCTTCTTTTTTTGCAAGACTCTGATGACTCCCTACAAGCAGTGTTACAGGTAGTGGAAAATTTTGGTATCTTTTCCGGTCTACTAATTAACTGGGACAAATCCCACATTTTCCCCATCTCTGGCCTTCTCCCGGAAAATACACAGGGGGCGTATCCTTTGCAATGGACATTGCGGTTCAAGTATTTAGGCATCTGGATTACTCCTATGGCGCGTAGCTATGTGGCCCAAAATATTGACCCCATTCTAGCGACATTTAAAGAGAAGGCTCATAGCTGGAAAAAACTACCGTTGTCTGTCCTGGGTCGGGTTAATCTATTTAAAATGGTGATGCAGCCAAAATTCCTTTATGCTCTACACAATTCTCCGGTATACCTCCCCAAGAAGATCTTTACTGTTATAGAGGGCGTTCTGTCCTCATTTATATGGGGTGGCAGGCCAGCGAGAGTCTCTATCAGGACATTATGCAGATCTCAGATGTCCGGCGGGGCAAGTCTCCCTGATCTCAGACTATACTATGTAGCGGCTCAGCTGTCTCATCTGAGTGAATGGATCGGGGATTCTCTAGGTACTACGGTGAGGGGGTTTCTGGCTGAGCGGGCGGAGTGCTCTCCTACTTTCTCTCTTTCTCCTCTTCAGCTTCTCCTCTCTGGTCTCTCAGCGCCTGGCTTGCCTCCCCTGTTGCGTCAAGCCTTGCTCATCTGGCGCTATGCACACACTTTATATGATTGGGAGGGACATGATGCCGGTACTCCATTGTGGTTCAATAGTGCATACCCTGAGCTATATGAGATGTCGCTAGATAATATATGGATTGCTAGGGGTGTCGTGGCGCTGGGTCAGCTGTACCACGATGGAGTGCTGAAGTCATTTCAGCAACTGAAAATCGAATTTGATGTACCTAATACTGCTCTGTTCCGGTATTTTCGGCTTAGACATGCTGTACAAACTCAATTCCCTCATGGCCCACCACTGATTGTTGACTCACCTGTTAGGACGATGCTTACTTCTCTGAGTCAGAGGGGGAGGGTGTCTACCATATATGCTGCTTTAAATAATAGAAGCTACCCCGATCTATTAAATAATCTCCGTATTAAATGGGAGACTGATTTGGGGCGCTTGTCCCATGAGCAGTGGCTCCAGATTATGAGCTCCCTTAGATACACTACGCCGTGTATAAGATATAAGCAGGTTTTTTTCTATATTTTACACAGGGCCTATCGTACTCCAGTTACTATGCAGAGGGCTGGTCTTAGGGAAGATTCTAACTGCCCCAGGTGTCGGGCAGCCGATGCCGGATTTTGGCACTTACTGTGGGATTGCCCTGAGATTTCCCTTTTTTGGCGTAAAGTGTGGAGTGATGTGATCATGACAGCACCGTCCCTCCCTACATTAGATCCTGGTATATGCTTGTTTGGGTTAGATCTTGAGGAAACACACTCTGTCTTACTGTATAAATATGTCCTGTGTCTCACTACGCTGGCAAAAGTTGTTATTGCTAGGGTCTGGTTCTCGGCAGATGTGCCTAGGGTGGAGCACTGGAGGGCGTTGGTGAACGAGGTAATTCGTCATGAGAGGCATATGTATAAAATACGGGGTTCCACCTCTCGATTTACGGAGATGTGGGATCGCTGGAGTAGCACATGGCTGGGCGGGCAGGTATTGAGCACTTGAGCGACATTCGTAATAATATTGATATTCTATGTCGTGTACACATATGCGAAAAGAATTAACACGCACACCGAACTGTGATCTGAAAATACCTGTTTATTGATGGCAATTGTTATAGTTTATTTCAATGTTGTTGTTTTGTCTTGTTGTGTCAATGTGTTACAAAACTCAATAAAAAATTACTTGATTAAATAAAAAATAAAAAAAACTCCTCAGAGGTTTTTATATACTTCCTCTTACGTCCTAGAGGATGCTGGGGACTCCGTAAGGACCATGGGGATAGACGGCTCCACAGGAGACATGGGCACTATAAAGCTTTAGAATGGGTGTGCACTGGCTCCTCCCTCTATGCCCCTCCTCCAGACCTCAGTTGATTCCTGTGCCCAGTTGAGACTGGATGCACTGCAGGGGAGCTCTCCTGAGTTTCTCTGAAAAAGCTTTTGTTAGGTTTATTATTTTCAGGGAGCACTGCTGGCAACAGGCTCCCTGCTTCGTGGGACTGAGGGGAGAGAAGCAGACCTACTTAAATGATAGGCTCTGCTTCTTAGGCTACTGGACACCATTAGCTCCAGAGGGAGTCGGAACACAGGTCTCACCCTGTAGTTCGTCCCAGAGCCGCGCCGCCGTCCTCCTCACAGAGCCGGAAGATAGAAGCCGGGTGAGTATAAGAAGAAAGAAGACTTCAAAGGCGGCAGAAGACTTCAGATCTTCATGAGGTAACGCGCAGGGTAACGTTGCGCGCCATTGCTCCCAGCTCACACACACAGGCACCACAGTAAGGGTGCAGGGCGCAGGGGGGGCGCCCTGGGCAGCATAAATATACCTCAGATAACATTGGCAAAGTACTTATATATACTGTAGAGGCTATATAAATCCAAATCCCCCGCCAGTATAAAGATTTAGAGGGGGACCGAAGCCCGCTATCGGGGGGTGGAGCTTGATCCTCCAGCACCAACCAGCGCCATTTTCTCCTCAGCATGCTGCAGAGAAGCGGCCCCGGACTCTCCCCTGCTGTTACCTAGTACAGAGGGTCAGAATGAGGGGGGGGGGGGGCACGTTATTTGGCGCAAAAAATTGTGAAAAAGAGTGTTTTACACATGTATATAAAAAGCGCTGACAGACTGGGATTTTTGTCTCAGTGTACAGCGGCGCTGGGTGTGTGCTGGCATACTCTCTCTCTGTCTCTCCAAAGGGCCTTATTGTGGGTCAGTCCCCATAATATTAGGTATCCCAGTGTGTGTGGGGGTGTCAGTACGTGTGTGTCGCCATGTCTGAGGTGGAAAACTCATCTAGGGAGGAGGCAGAGCAGATGATTGTGGTGTCTATGTCGGCGCCGCCGACACCTGATTGGATGGATATGTGGATGTTTTAAACACAAAAGATTGGACAAAGCTGAGTCCAAGGAAAAAGCAGGGAGTCAATCCATAGCTTTGACTGTGTCACAGGGCCCTTCGGGGTCTCAGAAACGTACCCTTTCACAGGTAGTAGACACTGATACCGACACGGATTCCGACTCCAGTGTCGACGATGATGATGATGATGCTAAGTTGCACCCAAGGGTGGCCAAGAGTATTCAATATATGTTTGCTGTAATAAAAGATGTTTTACATATCACTAAGGACCCCTCTGTCCCTGACATACGGGTCTGCATGTTTAAGGAAATGAAACCGGAGGTAAATTTTCCCCCATCTCACGAGCTGAACGCCCAGTTTGAAAAGTTTGGGAAACTCCAGATAAGAAACTGCAGATTCCCAAGAGAATTATTATGGCGTAACCTTTCCACTCCCAGGACAGGTTACGGTGGGATCCCCCACCCACGGTAAACAAGGCTTTAACGCGCTTGTCAAAAGATACGGCAACCCTTAAGGATCCTGCTGATCGCAGACAGGAAACTACCTTAAAATCGATTTATACACATACGGGTGCCCTACTAAGGCCGACAGTAACGTCGGCATGGGTGGGTAGCGCAGCTGCAGCGTGGGCAGATACCTTGTCATCTGACATTGACACCCTAGATAAAGATACCTTTTTGTTGATCTTGGGTCACATTAAAGAAGTAGCATTATATATGAGAGAAGCTGCAAGAGATATTGGGCTGTTGGGTGCAAGAGCCAATGCCATGGCAATTTTTGCTGGACGGTCCCTGTGGACCCGCCAATGGTCAGGTGATGCTGATTTTATGGTGTCACTAGACAAAGGATGCATACCTTCATGTCCCCATATATCCTCCTCATCAGGCGTACCTGAGATTCGCTGTACAGGATTGTTCTTACCAATTTCAGGCGTTGCCGTTTGGGCGTTCCACGGCCCCGACGAGGTAATGGCGGAATTGATGGTGCTCCTGCGCAAGCAAGGCGTCACAATTATCCCGTACTTGGACGATCTCCTAATAAAGGCGAGTTCAAGGGAAAAATTGTTACAAAGCGTATCTCTCTCCCTGAAAATACTACAACAACACGGCTGGATCCTAAATCTACCAAAGTCGCAGTTGGTTCCAACAACTCGACTGTCGTTTCTGGGCATGATTCTGGACACAGAAAAACAAAAGGTTTTTCTCCCAGAGAAAAAGGCCCAAGTACTCCAGAACATGGTCAGAGACCTGTTAAAGCCAAAAAGAGTGTCAGTTCATCAATGCACTCATGTATTAGGAAAGATGGTGGCGGCCTACGAGGCCATTCCACACGGACTTTTCAGTGGGACCTTCTGGACAAGTGGTCAGGGTCCCACCTGCACATGCATTGGAAGATTGTCCTGTCCCCCCGGGCCAGGGTCTCTCTCTCTCTCTCCTGTGGTGGCTCCAGTGTACTCACCTTCAAGAGGGTCGCAGGTTTGGCACTAGGATTGGGTTCTTGTGACCACGGAAACGAGCCTCCGAGGATGGGGAGCAGTCACACAGGGAAACATTTTTTTAGGGAATACGGTCAAGCCAAGAGGCTTGCCTACACATCAATGTGCTGGAATTCAGGGCCATTTACAACGGCCTCAAACAAGCGGAGAATTTTCTTCGCAACCTACCTGTTCTGATCCAATCAGACAAAGTCACGGCAGTGGCGCAGGTGAACCGCCAGGGCGGGACAAAAAGCAGAGCAGTAATGGCAGAAGCCAACAGGATTCTTCGCTGGGCAGAAAATCATGTAAGCAAACTGTCAGCGGTCTTCATTCCAGACAACTGGGAAGCAGACTTCCGTAGCAGACACGATCTCCATCCAGGAGAGTGGAAACTTCATCAGGAAGGCTTTACAGAAGTGACAAGTCGTTGGGGACTTCCTCAAATAGACATGATGGCATCACGCCTCAACAGGAAGATTCGGATGTATTGTCCAGGTCGAGGGACCCTCAGGCAGCGTCGGTGGACGCCCTGGTGACACTGTGGGTGTTTCAGTCGGTCTATGTGTTCCCTCCACTTCCTCTCATCTCAAAAATATTGAGAATTATAAGACGAACAAGAGTGCAGACGATACTCATTGTTCCAGATTGGCCTCGAAGGGCCTGGTATGCAGATCTTCAGGGGCCCCTTCCTCTCAGGGTGGACCTGCTACTACAGAGGCCGTGCGTGTTCCAAGACTTACCGTGGTTACGTTGGACGGCATGGCGGTTGAACACCAAATCCTAGCTAAAAGGGTATTCCAGATCATTCCTACTCTTATTAAAGCTAGAAAAGATGTTACGGCGAATCACGATCACCGTTTCGGGAGAAAATACGTGTCTTGGTGTGAAACCAAGAATGCTCCTACTGAGGATGTCCAACTAGGACGTTTTATCCATTTTCTATAGACAGGAGTGGATATGGGCCGAAAGTTAGGCTCCGTTAAGGTGCAGATTTCTGCCTTATCCATATTCTTTCAGAAGGTATTGGCTTCTCTCACAGAAGTCCAGTTTTTTGTAAAAGGAGTGTTGCACATCCAACCTCTTTTGGTGCCCCTCAGTGGCACCATGGTACCTTAACGTGATAAGTTTCCTTAAGTCACACTGGTTTGAACCGCTTTAAACAGTTGAATCGAAGTTTCTCACTTGGAAAGTGGTCATGTTATTGGCCTTGGCATCTGCGAGACGGGTGTCCGAATTGGCGGCCTTGTCTTTCAAGAGCCCCTATCTGGTTTTCCATGCCGATAGGGCAGAGTTGAGGACTCGTCCTCAATTTCTGCCTAAAGTGGTTTCGTCATTTCATATGAACCAACCTATTGTGGGCCTGTGGCCACGGGGCCTTGGAGAATTCCAAGTCCCTTGATGTAGTCAGGGCCTTAAAGATTATTGAGCCAGAACGGCTACAGTTAGGAAAACAGAGGCACTGTCTGTCCTGTATGCAGCCAACAAGGTTGGCACTCTTGCTTCTAAGCAGACTATTGCTCGCTGGATCTGTAACACGATTCAGCAGGCTCATTCTACGGCTGGATTGCCGGTACCAAATTCGGTAAAGGCCCATTCCACTAGGAAGGTGGGCTCCTCTTGGGCGGATGCCCGAGGCGTCTCGGCATTACACCTTTGCCGAGCAGCTACTTGGTCGGGGTCAAATACTTTTGCAAAATTCTACAAGTTTGATACCCTGGCTGATGAGGGCCTCATGTTTGCTCAATCGGTGCTGCAGAGTCATCCGCACTCTCCCGCCCGTTTTGGAGCTTTGGTATAATCCCCATGGTCCTTACGGAGTCCCCAGCATCCTCTAGGACGTAAGAGAAAATAAGATTTTAAACCTACCGGTAAATCTTTTTCTTCTAGTCCGTAGAGGATGCTGGGCGCCCATCCCAGTGCGGAAACATTCTGCAAGACTTGTATATAGTTATTGCATTCTTAAGGGTTAAGTTACAGTTGAGATCGGCCTCTGGCTGATACTGTTTTGTTCATACTGTTAACTGGTTATTGTATACCATGTTGTACGGTGTGTATGGTGTGGGCTGGTGTGTATCTCGCCCTTAGATAACAAAATCCTTTTCCTCGTACTGTCAGTCTCCTCTGGGCACAGTCATAACTGAGGTCTGGAGGAGGGGCATAGAGGGATGAGCCAGTGCACACCCATTCTAAAGCTTTACAGTGCCCATGTCTCCTGTGGAGCCGTCTATCCCCATGGTCCTTACGGAGTCCCCAGCATCCTCTACGGACTAGGAGAAAAAGATTTACCGGTAGGTTTAAAATCTTATTTTTCCCCTCCCAGCTGAGGACAGGAAGGTATGGGAACCCCCCCCCCCCCCCCAATCAGTCGATACGTCTGTGCACAGACTGTCTAAGAAATTGGTACTGCCAGTGCCAGGGGCTATATCCCTAAATGACCCTGCTGACCGTAAAATTGAGACCACTCTCAAGGCAATATATACAGCAGCGGGCGTAGCACAGCGCCCCACAATAGTTTGTGGTTGGATTTGTAGGGCAGTAGTCAAGTGGTCTGATAGTATTATTAATGATTTAGACACTCTGCTCCAACACATACAGGATGCTGCAAATTTTATGAGCGAAGCTATAAAGGAATTGTGTAAGATAAATGGCCGCACTACTGCTATGGCAGTTTAGGCACACAGAGCTCTGTGGTCACATCAATGGTCAGCGGACGCTGATTCCAAAAAGGGTGTAGAAAATCTTCCCTTTACAGGTGTTGCCTTGTTTGGGGACGGGTTAAATAAATGGATCTCCCAGGCAACGGCGGGTAAGTCTACCTTTCTGCCGTCGGCTGCACCACCTGCTCGACGTTCTTATACAGAACTCTCCTTGCAGTCCTTTCATGTGGCAGGTTCAGAGGAAGGGGCCGAGGGGTCTTCACCACTCCCAGAGGATCTCATGGTAAGTCCCGTAAACCTGCAACTGCTGCGTCCCTGGATCAGACCACCGGATCCCCTGCCACTAAGCCTTCCGCGTGACGGTTGGCCCGAGCAGCAAGGCGACTTTCAGGTAGGTGCTCGCCTTCAAGAGGCGAAGTCCTGCCGGGACTGAAGGAGGGAGAATTCCTGGTATCGAGAGATGTCAAGGATACTTACCTACACATTCCCATGTGGCCCCCTCATCAAGCTTACCTCAGGTTCGCCATCTTGGACGACCATTTCCAGTTTTAGGCCTTATCCTTTGGCCTATCCACAACTGCGCATGATGGGAGTCAACATAGTCCCCTACTTGGATGATCTCCTGATAAAGGCTATGTCCAGGGAGCGTCTACTGCACAGCATCGATCTGACGACTCGCCTACTTACGGATCATGGGTGGATCCAAAAATGTTCAGAAATCTCACCTGGAACCGACCCAACGTCTTCAGTTCCTGGGAATGATACTAGATACAGTGTCTCAAAAGGTGTTTCTTCCGATGGACAAGACCTTTGATATCCAGGCTATGGTCCACTCAGCGCTCCGTCCTCGCAAGGTATCCATACATCTTTGCATCCATTTGCTGGGCAGGATGGTTGCTGCTTAAGAGGCAATCCAATACGGCAGATTTCATGCCCACCCATTTCAGCTGGATCTGCTGGACAAATGGTCGGGTCTCACCTTCACATGCATCAGGAAGTGACCTTATCTCCGAAAGCCCGGATACCTCTATTATGGTGGCTACAAGTTCCTCACCTGGTAAAAGGCAGGAATTTCAATATCCACTCGTGGATTCTACAGACAATGGATGCCAGCCTCCGGGGTTGGGGGCTGTGACCCAAGGGGCCCAGTTCCAGGTGATATGGTCAATTCAGGAATCTGCTCTGCCAATAAACATCCTGGAACTCAGGGCAATTTACAATGCTCTTCTGCAAGCTTCCCATCTCCTGAAAGATCAGGCGATCCAGGTTCAATCGGACAACGCCACGGCGGTGGCGTACATAAACCGACAAGGGGGAACAAGAAGCAGAGCGGCGATGCGAGAAGTGTCAAAAATACTCTTCTGGGCAGAGGCCAACGCAAAGACCATCTCAGCCATATTTATTCCATGAGTGGACAACTGGAAAGCAGACATCCTCAGCAGACGCGACCTCCATCGGGGGAATGGGGCCTACATCCCCAGGTGTTTCAACAGTTAATTCACCGGTGGGTCTGTCCGCAGATAGATCTGATGGCTTCTCATCTCAACAAGAAGCTATGCCGTTACTGTTCCAGAACGAGGGATCGACAGGCTGTAGCAGTGGACGTACCAGTTTGTGTACCTGTACCCTCCTCTACCGCTAATCCCAAGGGTTCTAAAAAGACTGATAAGGGAAAGCTGGATTGGCCTCGACGGGCGTGGTACTCGGACCTCCTAACCATGGCTCTGGAGGATCCCTGGCCTCTGCCACTTCAAAAGGATCTTCTTCAACAAGGTCCGTTCGTCCATCCAGACTTACAGCGGCTACGTTTGACAGCTTGGAAGTTGAGAGTGAGATTCTAGCAAGAAAAGGTCTTCCCTCCAGGGTTATTTCCACTATGGTCCAGGCCAGGAAGATGGTTACATCTAAACATTACCATTGTACCTGGAAAAAGTATGTTTCCTGGTGTGAAAGTAGAAATGTTTCTTCCGTGGAATTTAGAATTGGTTGTTTTTTTACTTTTCCTGCAAGCGGGAGTGGATATGGGCCTACGTTTAGGCTCCATCACAGTGCAGATTTTGGCGCACTCTATTTTATTTAAGAAACAACTTGCCATGTTGCCAGGAGTACAAACTTTCCTGAAAGGAGTTCTTCATATGAAACCACCCTTCGTACCTCCCACGGCTCAGTGAGATCTCAATGTGGTTCTGTCCTTTCTTCAATCGGACTGAACTGAACCCTTACATAGGGTGGAGTTGAAATTTCTTACCTGGAAGACAGTGATGTTATTAGCATTGGCGTCTGCCAGATATGTCTCTGAATTGGGGGCCTTACCTGTAAGAGCCCTTATTTAATTTTTCATGAAGACAGGGCGGAATTCAGGACCCAACCTCAGTTTTTGCAAAAGTGGTATCAGCTTTTCATGTGAATCAACCCATTGTGGTGCCGGTGTTATCTGACGCTTCCGTTAGTCCAGAGTCCTTGGATGTGGTGAGGGCTTTGAAGATTTATGTCAAACGGACTGCTCGTCATCGGAAATCTGACTCGCTGTTTGTCCTTTATGATGCCACCAAAACTGGATGGCCGGCTTCTAAGCAATCGATTGCTCGTTTGCTCAGGTTGACCATTCAAAAGGCCTATACTTCGGCGGCTCTGCCTTTGCCTAAGTCTATCCAGGCCCACTCGACGAGGTCTGTGGGCTCTTCCTGGGTGGCTGCCCGGGGGTGTCTCTGCCTCGCAGTTGTGCCAAGCTGCTACACAGACACTTTTGTTAAGTTCTATTGGTTCAACACCTTGGCCAAGGATGACCTTCAGTTTGGTCAGGCAGTTTTACAGGGGTCTCAGCACTCTCCCACCCATTTGGGAGCTTTGGGACTTCCCCATGGTACTATAGTACAGTTCCCCAGTGTCCACTAGGACGTAAGAGAAAATAGGAATTTGATACCTACCTGTAATTCCTTTTCTCGGAGTCCATAGCGGATACTGGGCACCCGCCTCAGTGCTTCTATTCCTTCTTACCTGTGTAAGTGTTTAGTTGGCCCACCGTTGCGGTCCCCTTTTGTTGTTCGGATAGCTTTGCTATCCTGGTTCGGTTGGTGTTGCTATCCTCTGTTCTGGTTAGCGCCCTCCTTTTCGGTTATGGTTGTGTGATGGCTTAGTGCCTCACTGCTGTTGTCCCTGTTTTCTTCTCTCGTGGTATGTCCGTATGTTCCCCAGTATCCACTACGGACTACGAGAAAAGGAATTACTGGTAGGTATCAAATTCCTATTTTCTGTGCATCATAAAGCACAAACAAGGAATCTGTCTTTCTGAACCGAGCCGTCCTCTTGACGTAGAACTTCAAAGCTCGCACAGCATCCAATGCCTCCGGAGGGGCAGAACCTGACGGAACCACAACAGGTTGGTTCAAGTGGAACGCAGAGACAACCTTCGGCAGGAACTGCTGCCTCGTCCTGAGCTCTGCTCTGTCTTCGTAAAAGACCAAGTGTGGACTTTTACACCATAAGGCCCCCAATTCTGAGACACGCCTAGCAGAAGCCAGGGCCAGTAACATCACCGCCTTGCACGTGAGGTACTTGTCTTCCACCGTCCTCAACGGTTCAAACCAGGAGGACTGTAGAAATTCCAATACCACATTCAGATCCCAGGGTGCCGTTGGTGACACAAAGGGAGGTTGTATGTGAAGAATTCCTTGCAAGTCTGAACTTCTGGCAACACTGCCAACTTCTTCTGGAAGAAGATTGAGAGGGCTGAAATCTGGACCTTAAGAGAGCCCAGACGTAAGCCCATATCCGCCCCAGCCTGCAGGAAACGTCCCAAGTGAAAAACCGCCGAAGGATACTTGCGCTGCTCAAACTAAGAGACATATCTCCTCCAGATATGATAGTGCTTTCACGTCACATCACAGGTTTTCCGGCCTGAACCGTGGTTGCAATAACCTTTTTGGAAAGGACTTTGTGAGCTAGGATGTTCCACTCAACCGCCATGCCGTCAAACGAAGCCACCATAAGTCCGGATAGACGAACGGACCTTGTTGCAGAAGATCTCTTCTCACTGGCAGAGACCAAGGGCCTGCCATGGACATGTCCTGAAGATCCATGTACCATGCCCTTCGAGGCCAGTCTGGGGCAATCAGAACTGCCTGGACTCTTTGATGCCCGATTCTCTTTAGCACCATCGGGAGCAACGGAATCGGAGGAAACAGGTAGACCAACCTGTAAGGCCACGGTGTCGTCAGTGCATCCCACTGTAACCGCCTGCGGGTCCCTGGTCCTCGAACAATACCGGCGAAGTTTCTTGTTGAGTCGAGATGCCATCAAGTCGATCTGTGGGCAGCCCCGCAGATCGGTGGTCTGCTGAAATACCTGTGGGAGGAGGCTCCGATCCCCCGGGTGTAGGTTGCGACGACTTTGGAAGTCCGCTTCCCAGTTGGCCACCCCCGGAATAAAGATGTCCAACAACGCTCTTGCGTTTCCTTCTGCCTAGAGCAGTATCCTGGACACCTCTCGCATGCAGGCTGTGCTCTTTGTTCTTTCTTGTCGATTGATCTATGCCACCGCCGTAGCGTTGTCCGACTGAACTTGAATGGCCTGATCCCGGAGCAGAGGAGAGGCCTAAAAGAGAGCGTTGTAGATCGCCTGCAGTTCCAGAATGTTGATTGGAAGAAGGGCTTCGTGGGTTGACCACCTGCCCTGGAACTAAGCCCCGTCCGTTGTGAGGAGAATCCAATCCTGAATCCAAAATGTCAACCTTTCAGCAGGTTTGAGGACTGTAGCCAGCACAGGAGGGAAACCCTGGCCTGAGGTGATAGATGTATGATCCAGTGCATCTGAAGATGTGATCCGGACCACTTGCTCAGGAGATCCAATTGAAATGTTCTGGCATGGAACCTTCCGTGCTGGATCGCCTCGTATGAGGCTACCATCTTTTCCAACAATCTTATGCAAAGATGAAGGGAGATCAGATGCGACCAGAGAACCGCTTGGACCATCTCCTGGGGCATCCTTGCCTTGTCCTCTGGGAGGAATACTTTCTGAGCCACTGTATCCAGAAACATTCCCAGGAACAGGAGCCGCTGAGTAGGCTCCAGGTGAGACTTCTGTAAATTGAGGATCCACCCATGATGTGACAGAAGCTGAATAGTACGTTCTATAATGGAGCAATAGAAGCTCCTTGGATTTCACCTTTATCAAGAGATTGTCTAGGTAAGGGACAATATTGACCCCGTGGACTCGGAGCTGGAACATCATCTCCGCCATCACATTCGTGAAGACCCTCGGAGCTATCGACAGGCAGAAGGGCAGTGCCTGGAATTGGTAGTGGTCGTTCAACAGGGCAAACTGCAGGTAAGCCTGGTGAGGCGGCTAAATCGAAATATGGAGATAAGCATCTTTTGTATCCAGCGAAACCATGAACTCCTGTTCTTCCAGGCCTGCAATCACTGCTCGCAAGGATTCCATCTTGAACTTGATGACCTTTAGGTAAGGGTTCAAGGATTTTAGATTCAAAATGGGCCTTACCGAACCGTACGGTTTTGGTACCACAAACAGGTTGGAGTAGTAAACTTTTCCCTGTTGTTGCAGTGGCACTGGAACAATGACTTGGGACTGGACCAATTTCAGGATGGCCTGTTGAAGTATAACTCGCGTATCCACCAAAACTGGCAAGCTTCATTTGAGAAACCGGTGGGGAGAACTGTCGAACTCCAGCTTGTAGCCCTGAGAAATTAGCTCCTTTACCCAGGCATCCTGGCAGGAGCCTTCCCAGATGAGGCTGAAGTGACACAACCGAGATCCCACCTCGAGATTCTCTCAGGGTAGGGGAACACCGTCATACTGAGGCCTTGGTGGAAGCAGAGCTGGTGCTTTGTCCTGAGAACCAGTGGCGGCTGGTTTTCTTGTCTTGCCCCTGGTGCCTCTTGCAGCGTTTGAGGCGCCTCTGGTTCTTGACCTAAATCTAGTGGTCCGAAAGGACTGTGTAGATGGCCCCGGGTAGGAGCATCTGGCCGGTGGAGCCCCAGAGGGCAGAAAATAAGAATTTACTTACCGATAATTCTATTTCTCGGAGTCCGTAGTGGATGCTGGGGTTCCTGAAAGGACCATGGGGAATAGCGGCTCCGCAGGAGACAGGGCACAAAAAGTAAAGCTTTAGGATCAGGTGGTGTGCACTGGCTCCTCCCCCTATGACCCTCCTCCAAGCCTCAGTTAGGATACTGTGCCCGGACGAGCGTACACAATAAGGAAGGATTTTGAATCCCGGGTAAGACTCATACCAGCCACACCAATCACACTGTACAACCTGTGATCTGAAGCCAGTTAACAGTATGATAACAGCGGAGCCTCTGAAAAGATGGCTCACAACAATAATAACCCGATTTTTGTAACTATGTACAAGTATTGCAGATAATCCGCACTTGGGATGGGCGCCCAGCATCCACTACGGACTCCGAGAAATAGAATTATCGGTAAGTAAATTCTTATTTTCTCTATCGTCCTAGTGGATGCTGGGGTTCCTGAAAGGACCATGGGGATTATACCAAAGCTCCCAAACGGGCGGGAGAGTGCGGATGACTCTGCAGCACCGAATGAGAGAACTCCAGGTCCTCCTTAGCCAGGGTATCAAATTTGTAGGATTTTACAAACGTGTTTGCCCCTGACTAAGTAGCCGCTCGGCAAAGTTGTAAAGCCGAGACCCCTCGGGCAGCCGCCCAAGATGAGCCCACCTTCCTTGTGGAATGGGCATTTACATATTTTGGCTGTGGCAGGCCTGCCACAGAATGTGCAAGCTGAATTGTATTACACATCCAACTAGCAATAGTCTGCTTAGAAGCAAGAGCACCCAGTTTGTTGGGTGCATACAGGATAACAGCAAGTCAGTTTTCCTGACTCCAGCCGTTCTGGAACCTATATTTTCAGGGCCCTGACAACATCTAGCAACTTGGAGTCCTCCAAGTCCCTAGTAGGCGCAAGGCACCACAATAAGCTGGTTCAGGTGAAACACTGACACCACCTTAGGGAGAGAACTGGGGATGAGTCCGCAGCTCTGCCCTGTCCGAATGGACAAACAGATATGGGCTTTTTTGAGAAAAAAACCACCAATTTGACACTCGCCTGGCCCAGGCCAGGGCCAAGAGCATGGTCACTTTTCATGTGAGATGCTTCAAATCCACAGATTTGACTGGTTTTAAACCAATGTGATTTGAGGAATCCCAGAACTACGTTGAGATCCCACAGTGCCACTGGAGGCACAAAAGGGGGTTGTATATGCAATACTCCCTTGACAAACTTCTGGACTTCAGGAACTGAAGCCAATTCTTTCTGGAAGAAAATCGACAGGGCCGAAATTTGAACCTTAATGGACCCCAATTTGAGGCCCATAGACACTCCTGTTTGCAGGAAATGCAGGAATCGACCGAGTTGAAATTTCTTCGTGGGGCCTTCCTGGCCTCACACCACGCAACATATTTTCGCCACATGTGGTGATAATGTTGTGCGGTCACCTCCTTCCTGGCTTTGACCAGGGTAGGAATGACCTCTTCCGGAATGCCTTTTTCCCTTAGGATCCGGCGTTCCACCGCCATGCCGTCAAACGCAGCTGCGGTAAGTCTTGGAACAGACATGGTACTTGCTGAAGCAAGTCCCTTCTTAGCGGCAGAGGCCATAAGTCCTCTGTGAGCATCTCTTGAAGTTCCGGGTACCAAGTCCTTCTTGGCCAATCCGGAGCCATGAGTATAGTTCTTACTCCTCTACGTCTTATAATTCTCAGTACCTTAGGTATGAGAAGCAGAGGAGGGAACACATACACCGACTGGTACACCCACGGTGTTACCAGAACGTCCACAGCTATTGCCTGTGTCCACCTTTGGTATTTCCCAACGGTTCACAATCATGTGGAAAAACTTCCCGATGAAGTTTCCACTCTCCCGGGTGGAGGTCGTGCCTGCTGAGGAAGTCTGCTTCCCAGTCTCCATTCCCAGAATGAAACACTGCTGACAGTGCTATCACATGATTTTCCGCCCAGCGAAAAGTCCTTGCAGTTTTTGCCATTGCCCTCCTGCTTCTTGTGCCGCCCTGTCTGTTTACGTGGGCGACTGCCGTGATGTTTTTCCCACTGGATCAATACCGGCTGACCTTGAAGCAGAGGTCTTGCTAAGCTTAGAGCATTATAAAATTACCCTTAGCTCCAGTATATTTATGTGGAGAAAAGTCTCCAGACTTGATCACACTCCCTGGAAATGTTTTCCTTGTGTGACTGCTCCCCAGCCTCTCGGGCTGGCCTCCGTGGTCACCAGCATCCAATCCTGAATGCCGAATCTGCGGCCCTCTAGAAGATGAGCACTCTGTAACCACCACAGGAGAGACACCCTTGTCCTTGGATATAGGGTTATCCGCTGATGCATCTGAAGATGCGATCCGGACCATTTGTCCAGCAGATCCCACTGAAAAGTTCTTGCGTGAAATCTGCCGAATGGAATTGCTTCGTAGGAAGCCACCATTTTTACCAGGACCCTTGTGCAATGATGCACTGACACTTTTCCTGGTTTTAGGAGGTTCCTGACTAGCTCGGATAACTCCCTGGCTTTCTCTTCCGGGAGAAACACCTTTTTCTGGACTGTGTCCAGAATCATCCCTAGGCACAGCAGACGTGTCGTCGGGATCAGCTGCGATTTTGGAATATTTAGAATCCACCCGTGCTGTTGTAGCAGTATCCGAGATAGTGCTACTCCGACCTCCAACTGTTCCCTGGACTTTGCCCTTATCAGGAGATCGTCCAAGTAAGGGATAATTAAGACGCCTTTTCTTCGAAGAAGAATCATCATTTCGGCCATTACCTTGGTAAAGACCCGGGGTGCCGTGGACAATCCAAACGGCAGCGTCTGAAACTGATAGTGACAGTTCTGTACCACGAACCTGAAGTACCCTTAGTGAGAAGGGCAAATTTGGGACATGGAGGTAAGCATCCCTGATGTCCCGGGACACTATATAGTCCCCTTCTTCCTGGTTCGTTATCACTGCTCTGAGTGACTCCATCTTGATTTGAACCTTTGTAAGTGTTCAAATTTTTTAGATTTAGAATAGGTCTCACCTAGCCTTCTGGCTTCAGTACCACAATATAGTGTGGAATAATACCCCTTTCCTTGTTGTAGGAGGGGTAATTTGATTATCACCTGCTGGGAATACAGCTTGTGAATTGTTTCCCATACTGCCTCCTTGTCGGAGGGAGACCTTGGTAAAGCAGACTTCAGGAGCCTGCGAGGGGGAAACGTCTCGACATTCCAATCTGTACCCCTGGGATACTACTTGTAGGATCCAGGGGTCCTGTACGGTCCCAGCGTCATGCTGAGAGCCTGGCAGAAGCGGTGGAAGGCTTCTGTTCCTGGGAATGGGCTGCCTGCTGCAGTCTTCTTCCCTTTCCTCTATCCCTGGGCAGATATGACTCTTATAGGGACGAAAGGTCTGAGGCTGAAAAGACGGTGTCTTTTTCTGCAGAGATGTGACTTAGGGTAAAAACGGTGGATTTTCCAGCAGTTGCCGTGGCCACCAGGTCCGATGGACCGACCCCAAATAACTCCTCTTCCTTTATACGGCAATACACCTTTGTGCCGTTTGGAATCTGCATCACCTGACCACTGTCGTGTCCATAAACATCTTCTGGCAGATATGGACATCGCACTTACTCTTGATGCCAGAGTGCAAATATCCCTCTGTGCATCTCGTATATATAGAAATGCATCCTTTAAATGCTCTATAGTCAATAAAATACTGTCCCTGTCAAGGGTATCAATATTTTTAGTCAGGGAATCCGACCAAGCCACCCCAGCTCTGCACATCCAGGCTGAGGCGATCGCTGGTCGCAGTATAACACCAGTATGTGTGTATATACTTTTTATGATATTTTCCAGCCTCCTGTCAGCTGGCTCCTTGAGGACGGCCCTATCTATAGACGGTACCGCCACTTGTTTTGATAAGCGTGTGAGCGCCTTATCCACCCTAAGGGGTGTTTCCCACCGCGCCCTAACTTCTGGCGGGAAAGGGTATACCGCCAATAATTTTCTATCGGGGGGAACCCACGCATCATCACACACTTCATTTAATTTATCTGATTCAGGAAAAACTACAGGTAGTTTTTTTACATCCCACATAATACCCTCTTTTGTGGTACTTGTAGTATCAGAAATATGTAACACCTCCTTCATTGCCCTTAACAAGTAACGTGTGGCCCTAAAGGGAAATACGTTTGTTTCTTCACCGTCGACACTGAAATCAGTGTCCGTGTCTGTGTCTGTCGACCGACTGAGGTAAAAGGACGTTTTAACGCCCCTGACGGTGTTTGAGACGCCTAGACAGGTACTAATTTGTTTGCCAGCCGTCTCATGTCGCCAACCGACCTTGCAGCGTGTTGACATTATCACGTAATTCCATAAATAAGCCATCCATTCCGGTGTCGACTCCCTAGAGAGTGACATCACCATTACAGGCAATTTGCTCCGTCTCCTCACCAACATCGTCCTCATACATGTCGACACACACGTACCGACATATAGCACACACACACAGGGAATGCTCTGATAGAGGACAGGACCCCACTAGCCCCTTGGGGAGACAGAGGGAGAGTTTGCCAGCACACACCAAAGCGCTATATTTTACAGGGATAGCCTTATAATAAGTGCTCCCTTATAGCTGCTTTTATAAAATCACAATTTCGCCAAATTTTGCCCCCCCTCTCTTGATTTAACCCTGTTTCTGTAGTGCAGTGCAGGGGAGAGCCTGGGAGCCTTCCTGACCAGCGGAACTGTGTGAGGAAATGGCGCTGTGTGCTGAGGAGATAGGCCCCGCCCCCTTTTCGGCGGGCTCGTCTCCCGCTTAAAAATGGATTCTGGCAGGGGTTAAATATCTCCATATAGCCCCGGAGGCTATATGTGAGGTATTTTTTGCCAAAAAAAGGATTTTCATTGCTGCCCAGGGCGCCCCCCCCCCAGCGCCCTGCACCCTCAGTGACTGCCGTGTGAAGTGTGCTGAGAGCAATGGCGCACAGCTGCAGTGCTGTGCGCTACCTTAAGAAGACTGAGGAGTCTTCTGCCGCCGATTCTGGACCTTCTTCTCTTTTCAGCATCTGCAAGGGGGCCGGCGGCGAGGCTCCGGTGACCATCCAGGCTGTACCTGTGATCGTCCCTCTGGAGCTAATGTCCAGTAGCCAAAGAAGCCAATCCATCCTGCACGCAGGTGAGTTCACTTCTTCTCCCCTAAGTCCCTCGATGCAGTGATCCTGTTGCCAGCAGGACTCACTGTAAAATAAAAAACCTAAGCTAAACTTTTCTAAGCAGCTCTTTAGGAGAGCCACCTAGATTGCACCCTTCTCGGCCGGGCACAAAAACCTAACTGAGGCTTGGAGGAGGGTCATAGGGGGAGGAGCCAGTGCACACCACCTGATCCTAAAGCTTTACTTTTTGTGCCCTGTCTCCTGCGGAGCCGCTATTCCCCATGGTCCTTTCAGGAACCCCAGCATCCACTAGGACGATAGAGAAATGTGGATTTACTCGCAGTAGCTTTTGACACCCACATATCCAACTCAACCCCGAATAGCCACTCTCCCGAGAAAGGAAGAGACTCCACACTGCGCTTGGAATCTGCATCCGCTCTCCACTGACGCAGCCATAAAGCTCTGCGCAAAGACACTACCATGACAGAAGTACTAACATTAATAGCACCTATCTCCTTCATAGAATCACACAGGACACGTGCAGTATCCTGAATGTGTTTTGTCAGTATAACCATATTCACCAGAGACATATCCCCCGCAAGGCCCACTTGAATCTGGCTTGCCCATGTGTGAATGGCATGTGTCATCCAGCAACCGCTATCACAGGCCTTTGTGATACACCAGCTGCTGTGTCAATGGACTTTAATGTAGTCTCTATTCTCCTATCCCCAGGGTCCTTTAAGGCAGAGGCGCCCGGGACTTGTAATACGACCTTTTTAGATAGGCGTGAGACCGACACGTCTACAGCCGAAGGATCTTCCCAAATTTTCCTGCCATCCAGAGGAAATGATAAAGTACATGTCAATGAATTCCTTATAATCAGGGAAAGTGACGCTAACCTTTTCCTGGGAGGAGAAGAACGACTGTGTTGCTGCATCGTCTTCCACTGGGATTTTTAATACATCCTGATAGCAAGTATGAGGGGTTCAATCCCCTGTGCTGGAGATGAATCCTCTGTAATAGGGTCCAGCTCCTCCCCCTCCTCCAGTCCCTCTTCATCAGATTCTGAGAATAAGTCAGGGCGTCCACGTTTATGCATCACTGAGCTAGGGAGAGGGTGCTGTCTGTCATCTGCCTTTGCAACCAGGTCTGCTACAGCCTGCTGCAGCTTGCTGTGTCTTTAGACTATTTGCAGTGAGCTAAGAAGACATATCATTTTGCTGGAAATGGTCAGCGCGCTCATTAGTGGAATGGAGAGATGAGAAAAGAGGTGTTGCGGAATGGGTGTGATCTATGTGTGTATATATGTGTGTTTGATTTTGCTTTCCTATAGATGTGTATATAAGGCAATGATAATCTAGGATGGGTGTTTAACACTCACTTTATTGTGTGTACAATGTTCTGATGCAGTATGCAGGCTGCTGTTTTATCAGCAACCTCCTTTTGGTATGTTATAAGTTCTTAGTTGTCCTTCGTTCACCGCTGTCAGGTGTATCCTGCAGACTACCCTTTGCAAGGTATACCTCCTATTGGTATACCAAAATGAACCCCAGCTCAGGTAAATGTCAGGTGTACCCTGCGGGTCACCTTTACCATAGGAGTGGTGAATGCCTATGTTCCCTCTGAAGCTGTGTCCTAATACAGTACTTGGGGTGTGTGATCAGTGCGGCGTGAAGACATATCAGCCATCATGGTTTTTATAGTACCTAACCAGGATGGCTCCTAACCACAACGCCCCCCAGCTTCCTCACTAACTTGGGAGGAATGGCTGCTTTGTTCACATGAGGGGGAACCAGCAACGGAGGGAGAGAAGCTGATATTACAAACTTTACATAATTGATGTTTTACCATGTTTACAGGAGACAAAACACTCACACACAACACACAGACAAGTATATATAGCAAGCCTGCCAGACTGGTATGTAAGAGACCAGCACACTCAGTAAGACTGCAGGCTGTATTAGCTTGGCGTAATACCGTACTTTGTCCTTTTCAGGACACTATTTTCATGTATAATAGTGTCTCTCCCCTTAATTTACACCCCTGTACCAGTTTCCTGTGTATCTTGAGTGTCCTGGAGGAACTGTATGCCTTGCTGCTGCAGCTGTAAGCAGAGGAAGGCGTCAAAAAGCCACTGGTCCCGCTCTGAGTAAGCTCCACCCCCTGTAATGGCGCCGGAGCTATGCATTTATTTATACTGGCAAATGTCTCCTATTGTGTAAAACAGAGTATGAATACTTGTTTTCACCAAACCGCTGTGCAGTTTACGCAGGGGGGCTATGGGATCCCCCCAGGGGGTGTTCCGGATGCTGCCCCTGCGATAGTGCCACCCCAGGCGGAGCCCTCCGGTTTGTACTCACCACTCTTTTGTAACCTTCAGATAATGTTGGGGTTGTGCGGCGTGCTGCGTTTGCGTTCGCTAAAGCGCCGTGCCCGTGGTACCACAACCTCTCAGGACAGTGGTCCTACAGCAAGGAAGCGGCTCTGAGACCTTACAGAGGCTGGTGACCATCCCCCCTAACAGCCATGGTGCAGGTATACCGAAAATAACAACGTTCAAAATAAACTGAAGAAAAATCCTCTGGAGCTCCAGAGTGTGCATTCTCTCCTGAGGGCACATTTTTCTAAACTGGCTGTGGGAGGGGGCATAGAAGGGAGGAGCCAGCACACCCAGTTGAAGAAATTTAGAGTGCACCAGCTCCTTTGGACCCCATCTATACCCCATTGTACTAAGACCCCAGTATCCCTTATGGATGCTAGGTCGACATGAGTGACCGGGAACCCCAAATAGTGCACCGTATCCCCTTGCTTCGGGCAAGGTGCCTCGCTCAGCACAGGTTACTATTCCCAATCGCTGTCCACGTGAATCGTACATTTTAAAAAAATGTAAAAGAAAAAGAAAATAAAGGGAAAAACTCATGTCGACCTTTTTCCATGTCGACCTAATGAATGTCGAGCAAAAGTGGTCGACCTAAAGACTGGATCCCCAGATAAAAATACAGAAATGTACATTTAAGCCTGAGGTGCTTAATATGTTGGTTGTCAAACAAACAGACCTCCATCAGAATTTAGAAGAAGCCCCACAGAATCTTTTTGCAGAATCAGCAGGTAGTAATGTAATTCTAGATGTAGTATTCTCATGTCCAGTGCAAACTGTTATAAATAATTACTGTACTGACTCAGATCCCAGGTTGAAATAGATTAGAAAACATCCATAAATATAATACAACATATTTGTAAAAGGTGGTATAAGTTAGGGATGACCATCGACAATTAGCAACCATCGATGGCTTGCCAACAATACCTGATATCCCATAGTTCACCACAATTGATGGCAGTTAAGCAACAAGTTTTCCTTCGCTGGGTAGGAGGTACGGAGCTAAGCCCCATCCCACTCAGTCCCAGACCACCCCCATATGCCGCTGAGTCAGTTTCCCACTCTTCCCTGACTGACCTGCCACTTTCTAGAGAAGGGCTGTCCATTGATTATTTCATGCCATTTCATGTAGACATTGCAAGCTGTACAACAAGTTACAGTTGTATTTTGCACAATTAATTACTTTCTATATGAAATGTAAACTTATGGCACTAATAAAATGCATAAAACACAATTCATAAAAAACAAGTGAAATCTTAGCGACCGCTACACTTCCTAGGGAGACCTGGTAATGGTAACTACATTCACAGATAAGCTCATCTAATTTACGTGCCTGGGTACTCTGTTAATACTCTACCTCTGGAATCGAAAAATGTGCACCTATGTACTAAACAGTTATTATAACCAATTGTTCTATGTATTGCAAGACTGTGTGTGTTTTTATTAGGTTTAGATTACATACCTTAATTGGGGACCTTCCAGGTTCACCCTAATTGTCATACTAATCCTTCCTGTATTTTTCATCACTGCTTTCTCTATGTGTTGTTTCAAGCCATCCAAGCCGTAACCCAAAAGTGCAGACACAGGTATAGCTGCCTCATCCGGTTCATGTCTACAATGGATTGAACAATATTGTAGGTCAAATCTCAGGTAACCAATTAAAATTGTAATCCTTGAAATGTTAAAAATATTCTTAAATTCAAAAACATTCATGTAAAACTGTAAATAACGTTAGCCTACCACATTTATGACACCGGAAAGATATATTCTACACTCCCCCTTTCTGAATAAACTGTCTCGCCATATATAGCTGTCATTGTATGTTTTGTGTAGATTAAACGTCAAACAAAGCACGTAAATATATAAGTCACTTCCATCATGTGTTTACATTAGTAAGTGCCCAGTCATACCTTGAAAAAGCTGTGAATACAGCGAAACGCGTTGGTTCTGAGGAGCCGTATGCCACTGGAAACAATTTCGTCACTTGGAAACCAGCCTAGAAGTCCACCAGCAAATTGGGAAAATAGCGGATGTCCATAAGGCGCAGAAAGATCCAGTAATCCAACAGGACTCAATCCAGTCCGGATCAAACACTATAAAGATCTGCCTTTGCATTTGGACCTCACCTGCTAAGCACTGAAAACTGCACCCTAGGACTGTGGCTACCATTCCAAGGACTCGTACCAGTGTACTTATTCGGCTTCCTCGTGTGGTAAATTACCAAACAAAAATTGCTGTGCCTGCCCTATAGATTTTTATCTGAGTCTTTTATTGACAAAATAATGTCTCTTTTTTATAATGAATTTAGTTGTTGCAACAATTTTTTACAATAAATTGTGATTATTAATTTCCCCATATCCAGTTTGTTATTAGCGCTGTATATTTCTTTACCTTTATCACTCATACAGGGACTAACTATCCCTTTAAACAGCAGCTGTAAAGGACAAGCATATCCTCTTAACAGCGCCGGACAAATTACCTCGGTAATTTACTCTATGCTTTCTACAGATGTATACAGATCCCCAAGCTAGAAACATAAAAACCTCTAATACAAATTAGAAGTACCACATACATTTTAATTACAAATACATTTCTGTTCTATTAATAAACAAATATGTATGCCTACTAATAATTAAAATATCTGTCAACACAACTTTAGCATTTAGACTACTAATTAGTATAAGTATTGACATATAAGACACCAATATGAGCACTTACGTTTGAACTAAGTCAATTTTGTTATGCACCTCAATCATTGTGTCGAGGAGCTTGTGTGGGACGGTCAGATTGGCGAGAGCAGACAGCACACTTTTCTTCTGATTCACAGCTTCTGGGTGGCTGATATCTCTCACGTGAATTAATAAGTCCTGGTAAATTAAATAAGCAGGAAGAAATATTAGCATATGCTACCTGTAAGAGAGGGTGTTTCCCGATTGCTCTACTAATTTGTATAGTAAAATACAGCAAATGAGAAAATTCTATATTAAAAGCCTAAATTATCAATCTTATACAAGCGAATATTGGGCCAGATATGACTGTCTGCTTGCTATGCATGCTAGTTCTGTTATATATTAGAATATATATATATATATATATATATATATATATATATATATATATATATATATATAGTCAACTAGATGATACACATCTAAACAATGGTTTAAACTACTTAAACAGTTCTATAATGAAAAATAAAAAAAATAGACCACATAGGTTGTTACATTTAAATCCACGTGCAATTCTTTCAGGAATAACTTCTGGTTCATAAAATGTTTACAGGGGACAGCATGAAAGCGTAATGTAGTTCTACTTTACAATTACAGCAAGTATAACTAAGTTCTACTTTAAAGGCCAATGGTCGTCTCCATGCATTCCCCCCGGTACTTTCCTTTTCCTGTATCCCCTTCCCATTTTTGCAAACATTTCAATGAAAATTTATTGACAGAAAAAAAAAAAGTCAGTGGTCATCAATTTACATTTGAAGGTTATTACCGAGTGGATAACATCCTCCAGCGTGGCAGAAAAGGACTCAATCAGGCTATGAGGCAGCTGAGACAGAAATCCAATCGTGTCAACAAAAATAACTGGCATTCGACAAGGAAGCAATCCACCATGGGCAGTGACATCAAGTGTGGCAAAGAGCTGGTCACGGGGCTGAAGGTTTGCATCACCTGTAAGCGCCTTTACTAATGTTGTTTTTCCTGCAATCAGAATATCACACCAGATACATACATGTACTGTATCAATCATGAAAACCATTAAATAGAATCCCTTATACACGCACCACAGTTTGTATAACCCATCACAGAGATAACTGGAAACTCCCGTCTTGTGCGCTGGGTCCTAAGCAACTTTCTCTTCTTCCGCAATTTCTCCAAAGCCTTCTTTATCTTTATTTCTCTTTCTTTTAAGAGTCTCTGCTGGACCTCCATGAAGGTTTCACCTTAAGGATTATAATGGGGGGAAATTACAGAGGATTTTTTACTTCTGGCAAAATAAATGAATTTGAAGTGGACCTGTCCCCACTGAAAATGGCTGAGGCACCTCATCGGCCGCCTCCTACCTGTACACCAGTCCTTCCAGCACTGCTTACATAGAGGAGGGAGGATAATGCTGCCCACGCAACATGTTTAGGAAATTTACTACTCTGCAATGCATACATAAAAAAACCTTATTGCCCTAAATAGTATATAAGACTTAGAAAATAAAAGTGTTAATCAATGGAAAAATAAGAATTTACTTACCGATAATTCTATTTCTCATAGTCCGTAGTGGATGCTGGGGACTCCGTAAGGACCATGGGGAATAGCGGCTCCGCAGGAGACTGGGCACATCTAAAGAAAGCTTTAGGACTATCTGGTGTGCACTGGCTCCTCCCCCTATGACCCTCCTCCAAGCCTCAGTTAGGATACTGTGCCCGGACGAGCGTACACAATAAGGAAGGATTTTGAATCCCGGGTAAGACTCATACCAGCCACACCAATCACACCGTATAACCTGTGATCTGAACCCAGTTAACAGCATGATAACAGAGGTGCCTCTGAAAGATGGCTCACAACAATAATAACCCGATTTTTGTAACAATAACTATGTACAAGTATTGCAGACAATCCGCACTTGGGATGGGCGCCCAGCATCCACTACGGACTATGAGAAATAGAATTATCGGTAAGTAAATTCTTATTTTCTCTAACGTCCTAAGTGGATGCTGGGGACTCCGTAAGGACCATGGGGATTATACCAAAGCTCCCAAACGGGCGGGAGAGTGCGGATGACTCTGCAGCACCAAATGAGAGAACTCCAGGTCCTCCTCAGCCAGGATATCAATTTTGTAGAATTTTACAAACGTATTTGCTCCTGACCAAGTAGCTGCTCGGCAAAGTTGAAAAGCCGAGACCCCTCGGGCAGCCGCCCAAGATGAGACCACCTTCCTTGTGGAGTGGGCATTTACAGATTTTTGGCTGTGGCAGGCCTGCCACAGAATGTGCAAGCTGAATTGTACTACAAATCCAACGAGCAATAGTCTGCTTAGAAGCAGGAGCACCCAGCTTGTTGGGTGCATACAGGATAAACAGCGAGTCAGATTTCCTGACTCCAGCCGTCCTGGAAACATATATTTTCAGGGCACTGACAACGTCTAGCAACTTGGAGGCCTCCAAGTCCCTAGTAGCCGCAGGCACCACAAATAGGTTGGTTCAGGTGAAACGCTGAAACCACCTTGGGGAGAAACTGAGGACGAGTCCTCAATTCCTCCCTGTCCGAATGGAAAATCAGATAAGGGCTTTTTCAGGATAAAGCCGCCAATTCTGACACGCGCCTGGCCCAGGCCAGGGCCAACAGCATGACCACTTTTCATGTGAGATATTTTAACTCCACAGATTTAAGTGGTTCAAACCAATGTGACTTTTGGAACCAAAAACTACATTGAGATCCCAAAGTGCCACTGGAGGCACAAAAGGAGGCTGTATATGCAGTACTCCTTTTACAAACGTCTGAACTTCAGGGACTGAAGCTAGTTCTTTTTGGAAGAAAATTGACAGGGCCAAAATTTGAACATTAATGGACCCCAATTTCAGGCCCATAGACACTCCTGTTTGCAGGAAATGTAGGAATCGACCCAGTTGAATTTCCTCCGTCGGGCCTAACTGGCCTCGCACCACGCAACATATTTTCGCCAATTGCGGTGATAATGTTTTTGCGGTACATCCTTCCTGGCTTTGATCAGGATAGGGATGGCTTCATCCGGAATGCCTTTTTTCCTTCAGGATCCGGCGTTCAACCGCCATGCCGTCAAACGCAGCCGCGGTAAGTCTTGGAACAGACAGGGTCCTTGCTGGAGCAGGTCCCTTCTTAGAGGTAGAGGCCACGGATCCTCCGTGAGCATCTCTTGAAGTTCCGGTTACCAAGTCCTTCTTGGCCAATCCGGAACCACGAATATAGTGCTTACTCCTCTCCATCTCATCAATCTCAGTACCTTGGGTATGAGAGGCAGAGGAGGGAACACATACCCTGACTGGTACACCCACGGTGTTACCAGAGCGTCTACAGCTTATTGCCTGAGGGTCCCTGGACCTGTCGCAATACCTGTCGAGTTTTTAATCATGTGGAAGACTTCTGGGTGAAGTCCCCACTCTCCCGGGTGGAGGTCGTGCTGAGGAAGTCTGCTTCCCAGTTGTCCACTCCCGGAATGAATACTGCTGACAGTGCTATCACATGATTTTCCGCCCAGCGAAAAATCCTTGCAGCTTCTGTCATTGCCCTCCTGCTTCTTGTGCCACCCTGTCTGTTTACGTGGGTGACTGCCGTGATGTTGTCCTACTGGATCAACACCGGCTGACCTTGAAGCAGAGGTCTTGCTAAGCTTAGAGCATTGTAAATGTCCCTTAGCTTCAGGATATTTATGTGAAGTGATGTCTCCAGGCTTGACCATAAGCCCTGGATATTCCTTCCCTGTGTGACTGCTCCCCAGCCTCGCAGGCTGGCATCCGTGGTCACCAGGACCCAGTCCTGAATGCCTAATCTGCGGCCCTCTAGAAGATGAGCACTCTGCAACCACCACAGGAGGGACACCCTTGTCCTTGGTGACAGGGTTATCCGCTGATGCATCTGAAGATGCGACCCGGACCATTTGTCCAGCAGGTCCCACTGGAAAGTTCTTGCGTGGAATCTGCCGAATGGGATTGCTTCGTAGGAAGCCACCATTTTACCCAGAACCCTTGTGCATTGATGCACTGAGACTTGGCTCGGTTTTAGGAGGTTCCTGACTAGCTCGGATAACTCCCTGGCTTTCTCCTCCGGGAGAAACACCTTTTTCTGGACTGTGTCCAGGATCATCCCTAGGAACAGAAGACACGTCGTCGGAACCAGGTGCGATTTTGGAATATTGAGAATCCAATCGTGCTGCCGCAACACTACCTGAGATAGTGCTACACCGACCTCCAACTGTTCCCTGGATCTTACCCTTATCAGGGAATTGTCCAAGTAAGGGATAACTAAAATTCACTTCCTTCGAAGGAATATCATCATTTCGGCCATTACCGTGGTAAAGACCCGGGGTGCCGTGGACCATCCATACGGCAGCGTCTGAACTGATAGTGACAGTTCTGTACCATAAACCTGAGGTACCCTTGGTGAGAAGGGTAAATTTTGACATGAAGGTAAGCATCCTTGATGTCCCGAGACATCATGTAGTCCCCTTCTTCCAGGTTCGCAATCACTGCTCTGAGTGACTCAATCTTGAATTTGAACCTCTGTATGTAAGTGTTCAAAGATTTTAGATTTAGAATCGGTCTCACCGAGCCGTCCGGCTTCGGTACCACAACAGTGTGGAATAATACCCCGTTCCCTGTTGCAGGAGGGGTATCTTGATTATCACCTGCTGGGAATACAGCTTGTGAATGGCTTCCAAAACTGTCTCCCTGTCAGAAGGAGACATCGGTAAAGCCGAATTTAGGAAACGGCGAGGGGGAGACGTCTCGAATTCTAATTTGTACCCCTGAGATATCACCTGAAGGATCCAGGGGTCTACTTGCGAGTGAGCCCACTGCGCGCTGAAATTCATTGAGACGGGCCCCCCACCGTGCCTGATTCTGCTTGTAAAGCCCCAGCGTATACTGGGAGAGGGTTTCTGTTCCTGGGAACTGGCTGATTTCTGCAGCCTTTTTCCTCTCCCTCTGTCACGGGGCAGAAATGAGGAACCTTTTGCCCGCTTGTCCACGAAAAGACTGCGCCTGATAATACGGCGTCTTCTCATGTTGAGAGGCGACCTGGGGTACAAACGTGGAATTCCCAGCTGTTGCCGTGGCCACCAGGTCTGAAAGACCGACCCCAAATAACTCCTCCCCTTAATAAAGCAATACTTCCAAATGCCATTTGGAATACGCATCACCTGACCACTGACGTGTCCATAACCCTCTACTGGTAGAAATGGACAACGCGCTTAGACTTGATGCCAGTCGGCAAATATTCCGCTGTGCATCACGCATATATAGAAATGCATCTTTTAAATGCTCTATAGGCAAAAATATACTGTCCCTATCTAGGGTATCAATATTTTCAGTCAGGGAATCCGACCACGCCAACCCAGCACTGCACATCCAGGCTGAGGCGATTGCTGGTCGCAGTATAACACCAGTATGTGTGTAAATACCTTTTAGGATACCCTCCTGCTTTCTATCAGCAGGATCCTTAAGGGCGGCCATCTCAGGCGAAGGTAGAGCCCTTACAAGCGTGTGAGCGCTTTATCCACCCTAGGGGGTGTTTCCCAACGCACCCTAACCTCTGGCGGGAAAGGATATAATGCCAATAACATTTTAGAAATTATCAGTTGTTATCGGGGGAAACCCACGCATCATCACACACCTCATTTAATTTCTCAGATTCAGGAAAACTACAGGTAGTTTTTCCTCACCGAACATAATACCCCTTTTTTGGTGGTACTCGTATTATCAGAAATGTGTAAAACATTTTTCATTGCCTCAATCATGTAACGTATGGCCCTACTGGAAGTCACATTCGTCTCTTCACCGTCGACACTGGAGTCAGTATCCGTGTCGGCGTCTATATCTGCCATCTGAGGTAACGGGCGCTTTAGAGCCCCTGACGGCCTATGAGACGTCTGGACAGGCACAAGCTGAGTAGCCGGCTGTCTCATGTCAACCACTGTCTTTTATACAGAGCTGACACTGTCACGTAATTCCTTCCAACAGTTCATCCACTCAGGTGTCGACCCCCTAGGGGGTGACATCACTATTACAGGCAATCTGCTCCGTCTCCACATCATTTTTCTCCTCATACATGTCGACACAAAAGTACCGACATACAGCACACACACAGGGAATGCTCTGATAGAGGACAGGACCCCACTAGCCCTTTGGGGAGACAGAGGGAGAGTTTGCCAGCACACACCAGAGCGCTATATATATACAGGGATAACCTTATATAAGTGTTTTTCCCCTTATAGCTGCTGTATAGTTAATACTGCGCCTAATTAGTGCCCCCCTCTCTTTTTTAACCCTTTCTGTAGTGTAGTGACTGCAGGGGAGAGCCAGGGGAGCTTCCCTCCAACGGAGCTGTGAGGGAAAATGGCGCCAGTGTGCTGAGGAGATAGGCTCCGCCCCTTTTTCGCTGACTTTTCTCCTGCTTTTTTATGGATTCTGGCAGGGGTTAAAATTCATCCATATAGCCCTGGGGGCTATATGTGATGTATTTTCGCCAGCCAAGGTGTTTTTATTGCGTCTCAGGGCGCCCCCCCCCAGCGCCCTGCACCCTCAGTGACCGAAGTGTGAAGTGTGCTGAGAGCAATGGCGCACAGCTGCAGTGCTGTGCGCTACCTTGTTGAAGACAGGACGTCTTCTGCCGCCGATTTTCCGGACCTCTTCTGCCTTCTGGCTCTGTAAGGGGGCCGGCGGCGCGGCTCTGGGACCCATCCAAGCTGGGCCTGTGATCGTCCCTCTGGAGTTAATGTCCAGTAGCCTAAGAAGCCCAATCCACTCTGCACGCAGGTGAGTTCGCTTCTTCTCCCCTTAGTCCCTCGATGCAGTGAGCCTGTTGCCAGCAGGTCTCACTGAAAATAAAAAACCTAACTAAAACTTTCACTAAGAAGCTCAGGAGAGCCCCTAGTGTGCACCCTTCTCGTTCGGGCACAGAGATCTAACTGAGGCTTGGAGGAGGGTCATAGGGGGAGGAGCCAGTGCACACCAGATAGTCCTAAAGCTTTCTTTAGATGTGCCCAGTCTCCTGCGGAGCCGCTATTCCCCATGGTCCTTACGGAGTCCCCAGCATCCACTTAGGACGTTAGAGAAATTGTATTTCTTGCAGATTTAACAGAGTGACTGTCATGCGTTAGTAGTTGCTACATTATATATGGATCCCAGTGTCAATTGTGATGGCATTTTTTAGTTTTTTGTCAAATGTCATGGTGGGCAAGCATCATTCAGGATCCATTGTGTATTTATAAGACGTCCCATTAGGACCTACTATGCATTCCTCATAATGATGTGCTGATGACGGACATCTGAGTGCATTGAAAAAAGCCAACCAAGATGCTATAGGCGCCTGTGCTGTAGAACTCCTGTGACTATGAGCTTTATGGGCGCTAAAACACAAGAAGTATGGGTAGGAAGATGTATTAGCTATGTGTATGATATACTCTAACATATTAATAAGACCAATATGTCAATCAATTTAACTGAACCTACTGTTCATAAGTGAAAGCAATGCATACAGTATTACCTGATCCCATGATATATCTGGATCCGCCACCCTGCTGGTCCAAGTGGGCAGTTTCATTTTTAATACTAGATCTATGTAAAAATAAGACAGAACAAAATCTCCTAAAATATATTGGCTATCCAATGGTGAACATGTGCTCATGTTTTATTCGGTCTCTTGTGAATTGTTTGCGTATCCCAGCTAATTTTTCCTTTTTGGGGATGACATATTAGTAGTGTTTCTATCAGTGTTTTATTTTGCTAGGATGACATTGAGTGAATTGTACAAACATACAATTAGGGCACCCCCAGACATAGGTTCAGAATACATTTACTCAATATATGTACTTACAAAGGGAGAGAAGGGTACATTACACACACACACACATATATATATATATATATATATATATATATATATATATATATATATATATATATATATATATACACACATACATACACACACAGTTGTGTGGGATAGATATATATATATATATATATATGTACAAAAAGATAGTACAGCACCACTTGTGAAATGAAAATCTCAGTAAGGCTATGTAAACGATAAAAGGTTTTACCACACAAAAATACTAAAAGCCCATTTGACCTTATCAAAAGGTGTCAGCCAACCCTAAAAATACAACAATGGTATTGTGTTGTTAAAAATGCATAAAACAGGGGTATAGGGGTACAGGCCTGTACTGACCACCCAGTGTTTTCAAGTTAAGTTTTATTCCCTATCCTTTTTATCCTTTTATATTCTTTTATATGAAATCTTTGCTTGTACTCTAAACAATTTTTAAAACTGTTATTACTCTCATATATTAAAAACTTTTTGCTTTTATATTTTTTGGCTTTCAATTTTAATACATTTTTTAATCACGGTCTTTTAGCCACATTGGTTGCCGGTACCCCTATCCCCCCTGTTATATATATATATATATATATATATATATATATATATAGCAAATATCTGTACTCGCACGAATAGGACAGCTACCTTAATTTACCACCCTATAATTAATTAATTTGTGCACTAAGGGGTATATTTACTATAGTGTGGGTTTATAGAAGTAGAGATGTTGCCCATAGCAACCACTCAGATTCCACATCTCTTTTTAAGCAGCACCTTCTAGAAGATAATGGGCTGAATCTGATCTACACTTCTAAAAACCAGCATTTTATTAAATATGTCCCTTAGTGTAGGAAGGGATAAAAGGAATAAAGATAACTACTGTAGGTCCCCTCTGTTGCCATAGATCTACTGTAAAGGGACTCTATTAGAGCAAAATAACTGATGTGGCACCCTACAAACAAAGAGGCACATTACTAACTGAGGATTACACGGTGTCTCCCTACCTCAGCAGTGGAAGCTCAGCTAGTGCAATCTGTAGCTTGGCCTCTCTTGTGCAAGCATTGTAGCGGAAAACATTTAGGACCACTGTATATCTGTCAAAAACTTTCACTCCCCATACTGCTTCCAGCTCTTTCTGGTTTTGAAAGTAGAATAAAAGTAGAGTCAGAATAGAAGAAGATGTTTATGAAAAGAATATGATAATTTTGGGGGATTCGTTATAAATCTCATATCACAACAGGACCACACACCTTCTATTCAAACTTTTTGATCTTCCTGTCATAAGCTTTCCCCTAATACTGTATATTCACAGTGGGAGATTATGGACAATTAAGACTCACAGAAATGTAGATCTTAAATAATTTCTTTATACATGAGTATTACACACACTACAATCAGGACACTATTATCAGATACATCTACCTTTGAAATCAGTAGAATGAAAATCTATATACTTAGATATTTGGTGCCTAGCTCAACTATAAAAGTTACAGTCACTAAATATAAATAGACTCTTTGTGGCCTAAAGTGGAACATATCCATTAAGACCATAACCTTCTGAGGAAGCCACTGATACATATTTAAGGCGGTGAAACGCGTTAAAGACATTGCTATTGCTCCAGCCAGTACCCCTGTTCTGTCCTTGAAGAGCTCTGTAGAGACTGAAACTTGTGCCCTCTGGAAATGGCTGCAATATACGACAGCACCAGCAGCCGGGAGGTGAACTACTTACTTTATATATATGCCTGTTTGCTGCATCAAAGGACTAAGGAGCTACCTAGTGGTGTGTCCTCATACATCTTTGATATAGTCACACGAAACGGGATCGGTTTGGTATCCCGCCGCACAGGATGCCGATTGTCATTATACAGACATCGGCATCCGGAGCGGTGGAAAGCCGGCAAGCCCCTTGTGGGCTCGCTGTGCTCGCCACGCTACGGGCTCGGTGGCAAGCCATGCTCGCCACAGGTTCTGTTCTTCCTCTATGGGTGTCATGGACATCCATAGAGGGAGAATCACCCACCTCACTGGTGTACCAGTGGCGGTATGGTAACTCAGTCGGGATCCCAGCATTGATATTGTGACAGCCCGGATCCTGACGAGTGGTATGCTGACCGCATACCCACCAAACAGCCCCTCTTGGCACACCAGGACGTGTGAGAATCTTCAAGTGTCGGACGGCTTTTAATTTTGCAGAAACTGTGTCCTATTCGCAATGCGCATCTAAGTCGCAATGCGACTAGGATGCACGAGGAGACTGGTACTTAATTTGCTATATGTCACTTGTATATCTGTGTGCGACTGAGTCTCTGTGTGTGACTGAGTCTCTGAATATGTTCATTAAGTTCTAGAATGTAGCATCTTCAAATTTTTTCAAATAAAAGTTCAGTTGCGCTTTGTATACAGTCTCAGACACACACAATATTCAAGTGTCATATCAAATGAATCAGCACAGTTTCCTTGTGTGTCCTAGTCGCATTGCGTTGCATTTTCGAAAAAAAAAAAAAAAAACATTAGCAGAGTTTCACAGAACCTGACGGCTCACTCATGCCAGGCATCTCGCACTGCATGGCATATGGAGGCTGGATGCATGAGGACACATCTGGCTGTACAAAAAGTACTAACCATGCTAACACCGATTACCTGGCTAGGAATGGAAGCAGGAGTAAGTAACCCTGCTCTAAAGACACATACACACGGTGCGATATAACTACTGATGTGGACTATATAGACCACATTGGTAGAAAACATAGTGCATATCGCATCGTGTGTATACGCCACGGGGTCCGCATCACAAGTAAAGATAGTGCAGGCAGGTCAATTTTGACTAGAAAGTGTACAATCTAGTTTCTAGTATAATCAAAATTGTACAGAGCCAAAATTGCACCGTGAGTATAGTCAGTATAGATGGTTCTGAATTCTGGGGAGTTTAACGGAAATTGCCAAGTCAAAATCTGCCTTGAGGCAGAATTGCACAGTGTGTAGGCCTCTTAATATCTACTAATCATAAAGATACTGGGAACTTTAAACAAGGTTGAAACCTATGCTACTAACAAAGTGACAGTTATCTGCATTGTGTGTTTCTAGTGCATAATAAAGGGATTTTTGTTTACTTACCGTAAAATCTCTCTCTCCGATTCTATCTGGGGGACGCTACGTCTGTACTGATGGAGTTAGAGTGTGGGAAGGGAGCTTTGGCACAGAACCTATAAAAACAAACTCCTCCCCCCTCTAACCCCTCCCATCTCCAGCCTGACTAGCAGATTACCTCAGTTAACGTTTAGCAAAGCCGGAAGAGGCAGACAGAATACAACCAATAAACCAGACAAAAATACGGGAGGGATCGCAGCGTCCCCCAGATGGAATCAGAGAAAGAGATTTTACGGTAAGTAAACAAAAATCCCTTTTTGTCTTTCATCCATCTGGGGGACGCTGCGTCTGTACTGATGGGATTTCCCAAAAGCAAGGTAAAATAAGAATTTACTCACTGGTAATTCTATTTCTCGTAGTCCGTAGTGGATGCTGGGAACTCCGTAAGGACCACGGGGAATAGACGGGCTCCGCAGGAGACTGGGCACTCTAAAAGAAAGATTAGGTACTATCTGGTGTGCACTGGCTCCTCCCTCTATGCCCCTCCTCCAGACCTCAGTTAGGGAAACTTTGCCCGGAAGAGCTGACACAACAAGGAAAGGATTTGGAATCCAGGGTAAGACTCATACCAGCCACACCAATCACACTGTACAACTTGTGATAACCATACCCAGTTAACAGTATGAACAACAACTGAGCCTCCTTTTACGGATGGCTCATAACAATAACCCTTTAGTGAAGCAATAACTATATACATGTATTGCAGAGAGTCCGCACTTGGGACGGGCGCCCAGCATCCACTACGGACTACGAGAAATAGAATTACCGGTGAGTAAATTCTTATTTTCTCTGACGTCCTAGTGGATGCTGGGAACTCCGTAAGGACCATGGGGATCATACCAAAGCTCCCAAACGGGCGGGAGAGTGCGGATGACTATGCAGCACCGAATGAGCAAACTCAAGGTCCTCCTCAGCCAGGGTATCAAACTTGTAGAATTTAGCAAACGTGTTTGAACCCGACCAAGTAGCAGCTCGGCAAAGCTGTAAAGCCGAGACCCCTCGGGCAGCCGCCCAAGAAGAGCCCACCTTCCTTGTGGAATGGGCTTTCACTGATTTAGGATGCAGCAGTCCAGCCGCAGAATGTGCCTGCTGAATCGTGCAACAGATCCAGCGAGCAATAGTTTGCTTTGAAGCAGGAGCACCCAGCTTGTTGGGTGCATGCAGGATAAAAAGCGAGTCCGTTTTCCTGACTCCAGCCGTCCTGGAAACATAAATTTTCAAAGCCCGGACTACGTCCAGCAACTTGGAATCCTCCAAGTCCCGAGTAGCCGCAGGCACCACAATAGGTTGGTTCAAATGAAACGCTGATACCACCTTTGGGAGAAATTGGGGACGAGTCCTCAATTCCGCCCTGTCCATATGGAAGATCAGATATGGGCTTTTACATGATAAAGCCGCCAATTCTGACACACGCCTAGCCGAAGCCAAGGCCAACAGCATGACCACCTTCCACGTGAGATACTTTAGCTCCACGGTTGTAAGTGGCTCAAACCAGTGTGATTTCAGGAAATCGAACACAACGTTAAGATCCCAAGGTGCCACTGGAGGCACAAAAGGGGGCTGAATATGCAGCACTCCCTTAACAAACGTCTGAACTTCAGGCAGTGAAGCCAGGTCTTTTTGAAAGAAAATAGATAGGGCCGAAATCTGGACCTTTATAGATCCTAATTTTAAACCCATAGACACTCCTGACTATAGGAAATGCAGGAATCGACCCAGCTGGAATTCCTCTGTAGGGGCCTTCCTGGCCTCACACCAAGCAACATATTTTCGCCATATACGGTGATAATGTTTTGCTGTCACGTCTTTCCTAGCCTTTATCAGCGTAGGAATAACTTCATCCGGAATGCCCTTTTCCGCTAGGATCCGGCGTTCAACCGCCATGCCGTCAAACGCAGCCGCGGTAAGTCTTGGAACAGACAGGGCCCCTGTTGTAACAGGTCCTGTCTGAGAGGCAGAGGCCATGGGTCCTCTGAGATCATTTCTTGTAGTTCTGGGTACCAAGTTCTTCTTGGCCAATCCGGAACGATGAGTATAGTTCTTACTCCTCTCTTTCTTACTATCCTCAGTACCTTGGGTATGAGATGAAGAGGAGGGAACACATAAACCGACTGGTACACCCACGGTGTCACTAGTGCGTCCACAGCTATCGCCTGAGGGTCCCTTGACCTGGCGCAATATCTTTTTTGCTTTTTGTTGAGGCGGGACGCCATCATGTCCACATGTGGCAGTTCCCAGCGATTTACAATCTGTGCGAAGACTTCTTGATGAAGTCCCCACTCTCCCGGGTGGAGGTCGTGTCTGCTGAGGAAGTCTGCTTCCCAGTTGTCCACTCCCGGAATGAACACTGCTGACAGTGCTAGCACGTAATTCTCCGCCCAACGAAGAATCCTTGTGGCTTCTGCCATTGCCATCCTGCTTCTTGTGCCGCCCTGGCGATTTACATGGGCGACCGCCGTGATGTTGTCTGACTGAATCAGTACAGGTTTGTTTTGAAGCAGGGGCTCTGCTTGCCTCAGGGCGTTGTAAATGGCCCTTAGTTCCAGTATATTTATGTGTAGTGAAGTCTCCAGACTTGACCACTGGCCTTGGAAGTTTCTTCCCTGAGTGACTGCCCCCCATCCTCGGAGGCTTGCATCCGTGGTCACCAGGACCCAGTCCTGTATGCCGAACCTGCGGCCCTCGAGAAGATGATCACTCTGCAGCCACCACAGTAGAGACACCCTGGCCCTTGGGGACAGGGTGATCAACCGATGCATCTGAAGATGCGAACCAGGCCATTTGTCCAACATATCCCACTGAAACACTGAAAGATCCTTGTATGGAACCTGCCGAAGGGAATTGCTTCGTAAGAAGCCACCATCTTTCCCAGGACGCGTGCAGTGATGCACCGACACCTGTTTTGGTTTCAGGAGGTCCCTGACCAGAGATGACAATTCCTGGGCTTTCTCCGCCGGGTGAAACACCTTCTGCTGTTCTGTGTCCAGAATCATGCCCAGGAAAAGCAGACGCGTCGCAGGAATCAGCTGCGACTTTGGGATATTCAGAATCCAGCCGTGCTGTTGCAACACTTCCTGAGAGAGTGCTACGCTGACCAACAACTGCTCTCTGGACCTCGCCTTTATAAGGAGATCGTTTAAGTACGGGATAATTATAACTCCCTTCTTCCGAAGGAGTATCATCATTTCGGCCATTACCTTGGTAAATATTCTCGGTGCCGTGGAGAGACCAAACGGCAACGTCTGGAATTGGTAATGACAGTCCTGTACCACAAACCTGAGGTATTCCTGGTGAGGTGGGTAAATGGGGACACGCAAGTAAGCATCCTTGATGTCCAGCGACACCATAAAATCCCCCTCTTCCAGGCTTGCAATAACCGCCCTGAGCGATTCCATTTTGAACTTGAACTTCTTTATATAAGTGTTCAAGGATTTTAAATTCAGGATGGGTCTCACCGAACCGTCCGGTTTCGGTACCACAAACATTGTGGAATAGTAACCCCTGCCCTGTTGAAGGAGGGGGACCTTGATTATCACCTGCTGGAGGTACAGCTTGTGAATTGCCGCCAGTACTACCTCCCTTTCCCTGGGAGCAGCTGGCAAGGCTGATTTGAGGTAACGGCGAGGGGGAGTCGCCTCGAACTCCAGCTTGTATCCCTGAGATACAATTTGTACAGCCCAGAGATCCACTTGTGAGCGAACCCACTGGTTGCTGAAGTTTCGGAGACGCGCCCCCACCGCACCTGGCTCCGCCTGTGGAGCCCCAACGTCATGCGGTGGACTTAGTGGAAGCAGGGGAGGATTTTTGTTCCTGGGAACTGGCTGCCTGGTGCAGCTTCTTTCCTCTACCCTTGCCTCTGGCCAGAAAGGATGCTCCTCTGACCCGCTTGCCTTTCTGAGGCCGAAAGGACTGCATTTGATAATACGGTGCTTTCTTAGACTGTGAGGGAACCTGAGGTAAAAAAGTCCCCAAATAATTCCTCACCCTTATAAGGCAAAACCTCCATGTGTTTTTTAGAATCAGCATCACCTGTCCACTGCCGAGTCCATAATACTCTCCTGGCAGAAATGGACATTGCATTAATTCTAGATGCCAGCAGGCAAATGTCCCTCTGTGCATCCCGCATATATAAGACGACGTCTTTTATATGTTCGATGGTTAGCAAAATAGTATCCCTGTCGAGGGAATCAATGTTGTCTGACAGGGTATCAGTCCATGCTGCTGCAGCACTACACATCCAGGCTGAAGCAATAGCAGGTCTCAGTAGAGTACCAGAGTGTGTATACACAGACTTCAGGATAGCTTCCTGCTTTCTATCCGCAGGATCCTTTAGGGCGGCCGTATCCTGAGACGGCAGTGCCACCCTTTTAGATAAGCGTGTTAGCGCCTTGTCCACCCTAGGGGATGTTTCCCAACGTAACCTATCCGTTGGAGGGAAAGGGTACGCCAATACATCTTTCATTGCAGTAATCATGCATCAGGTGGCTTTTGTAGACTGTACATTTGTCTCATCCTCATCTACACTGTAGTCAGACTCCGTGTCGACATCTGTGTCTACCATCAGAGCTAGCGGGCGTTTATGAGCCCCTGGCGGCTTCTGAGTCACCTGGGCAGGCACGGGCTGAGACCCCGGCTGTCCCAAGGCTGCTGCGTCATCGAACCTTTTATGTAAGGAGTTGACACTGTCGGTTAAGACCTTCCACATATCCATCCAATCAGGTGTCGGCCCCGTCGGGGGCGACACCACATGTATCTGCCCCTGCTCCGCCTCCACGTAACCCTCCTCATCAAACATGTCGACACAGCCGTACCGGCACACCGCACACACACAGGGAATGCTCAGACTGAGGACAGGACCCCACAAAGTCCTTTGGGGAGACAGAGTGAGAGTATGCCAGCACACACCACAGCGCTATATAACACAGGGATTTACACTGCTAATAAGTGATTTTCCCAATAGCTTCTTGTCTGTATCGATTTGCGCCTAAATTTATGTGCCCCCCCCCCCCTCTCTTTTTAACCCGTCTTGTACCTGGATACTGCAGGGGAGAGCCTGGGGAGCGTGCTTCCAGCGGAGCTGTGAAGGGAAAATGGCGCTGGTGTGCTGAGGAAGAAGGCCCCGCCCCCTCAGCGGCAGGCTTCTGTCCCGCGTTTTCTGTACTTAATGGCGGGGTTTTTTACACATATACAGTTAACTGACTGTATTATGTGTATTTTTTGCCAAAAGGTAATATAATTGCTGCCCAGGGCGCCCCCCCCAGCGCCCTGCACCCTAGTGACCGGAGTGTGTGGTGTGCAGTGGGAGCAATGGCGCACAGCTGCAGTGCTGTGCGTTACCTTAATGAGGACAGGAGTCATCGTTCTTCTTCTGTCTTCTGGCTCTGCAAGGGGGACGGCGGCGCGGCTCCGGGAACGGACGATCGAGGTCAGGCCCTGTGTTCGAACCCTCTGGAGCTAATGGTGTCCAGTAGCCTAAGAAACACAATCTAGCTGCAAGCAGGTAGGTTTGCTTCTCTCCCCTCAGTCCCACGTAGCAGTGAGTCTGTTGCCAGCAGATCTCACTGAAAATAAAAAACCTAACAAATACTTTCTTTTCTAGCAAGCTCAGGAGAGCCCACTAGGAGCACCCAGCTCTGGCCGGGCACAGATTCTAACTGAGGTCTGGAGGAGGGGCATAGAGGGAGGAGCCAGTGCACACCAGATAGTACCTAATCTTTCTTTTAGAGTGCACAGTCTCCTGCGGAACCCGTCTATTCCCCATGGTCCTTACGGAGTTCCCAGCATCCACTAGGACGTCAGAGAAATAAAGGAGGGAGAAACAGACTGTAGGGCAGTCTGTAAAATTTGACGCCCCAAAAGAGGCAGTCTCCAAACCAAAAGTATGAAAACGGTAAAACTTGGTGAAAGTATGCACGGAAGATCAAGTAGCTGCTCTACACAACTGCTCAACTGAAACATCGCCACAAACAGCCCAGGAGGCTCCAACAGCCCTAGTCGAATGAGCCCTCAATGAATCCGAAACAGGTACTGCAGAAGAAACATAGGCCTGCGAATAGCAGAAGTAACCCAACGCGCCACCGTGTTTTTAGAAGCCGGCCAGCCACGTTTGGGTGCATCAAAACCAACAAGGTATCCGTACGACGAAGAGACACAAATAAATGCGTAAAGCCCAAACAACATCCAATAGAGCCAACTGACAATCCCTACCAGAAGACTCTGGAACAAACGCTGGAAACACAATGTCCTGATTCATATGAAAAGCTGACACAACTTTGGGTAAGCAGGAGGGCTTCATACGTAAGACCACTCGATCACTGTGAAAAACCAACAAAGGCGGTCTGCAAGAAAGCGCCGCTAACTCAGAAACACGCCTGGCCGAAGCAACGGCCAAAAGAAAAACCACCTTCAGAGTAAGAAAACGTAATTCAACAGTTTCTTGTGGCTCAAACGGAGGCTTCTGGAGAGCCTGAAGAACCAAATTTAAATCCCAGGGTGGAACCGGAGGAACAAACGGAGGTTGAATCCTGAGTACACCTTGAAGGAATGTCTGTACCTCTGGAACGAGAGCCAATCTTTTTTGAAAAAGAACCGACAATGCTGAAACCTGACCCTTAAGGGAAGTCAAATGAAATCCTTTAGTCAGACCATCCTGAAGGAAGGACAACAGACGAGGTAAACGAAAGAGGTGCGGCGACAACCCGTGCCGTTCACACCAAGCAATGTAAATAAGCCATACTCTATGATAAATATGAGAGGTGACTGGTATCCTAGGCTAAAGCATAGTCTTTACCACTGGTCGAGATAACCCTTTCGCCCTTAAAATATACGTTATGGTAAGAACTTACCGTTGATAAGTCCACAGGATCGCAATGGGATATGATGAAGTGACAGCGGATTTGCACCAATCGGTCAAAGCTTTACGGCCTCCCAGCATGCAACAGGCCCGTCCATATATCCCCGCCTCCTGGCTCAGGCAAATCAGTTGTATTCCAAAGCTCAAGGCAGGAGTATCATAGATAGCCCTAATCAGGCGACAAGAACACACATGCACACCCTTCCGTACAAGAAGGAAGAGGTTAGTGAGTAAAAGGATCATCAAATCAGGTGCGTCAGGGTGGGATCCCTGTCGATCCTGTGGACTTAGGAGAAATACAATTATCAATGGTAAGTTCTTACCATAACGTATATTTCTCCGGCAGGGTCCACAGGTTATCCACAGGATAACAATGGGATTTCCCAAAGCAATTTAGTGGTAGGGACGCTCCCGACTGGACAGGAGAATCCTTCGCCCGAATTCAGCGTTATGAGAGGCAAAGGTATCTATGGCATAATGTTTAATGAATATGTTAATGGAAGACCATGTGTGCACCCCAGGACCCCTCCCCTGAAGACCATGTGGCTGCCTTGCATATCTGTTCTGCTGAAGCACCACGTTGTGCTGCCCATGATGGACCTACCTTTCGAGTAGAGTGAGCAGACATTAGCCGGAACAGGCTTCTGAAATAGTCATCCGAAGCCATCTTGCCAGAGTCTGCTTATCAGCAGGCCATCCTCTCTTGTAAAATCCGTAGAGAATGAAATGAGAATCTGTCTTTCTGATGGCACTGGCACGATCCATGTAGAGCCTTAATGGACGGACCACGTCCAGCGATCCATCTCCTGCAGAAAGACCCTGTACCTGGAAAGCCGGGACTACAATTTCTTCATCAAGGTGGAAATTAGGCACCACCTTCGGAAGATACCCAGATCTAGTTCTGAGAACTGCTCTATCTGGATAAAAAAAAATCAGAAATAGGGAACGACATGATAATGCCCCTAAATCTGATACTCTTCTAGCTGACGCCATAGCCAGTAGAAAGAGAACTTTAGCGGTCAACCATTTAAGATCCACTTTATTAAGTTGTTCAAATGGGTCAACTTGAAGGGCTTTCAGGACTAGACTTAAGTCCCAAAGCACTGTAGGAGGAACAAAAGGAGGTTGAATGCGCAGCATTCCCTGGAAAAAAGTACGCACATCCTGTAAATTGGCAATTTTCTTTTGGAACCACACAGTTAATGCTGACACTTGCACTCTCAAGGAAGCCACCTGCATCAGTAGATCTGGACGTTGAGGGAGCAGAAGTGGAGCATCCATCGACATTGTCTGCAGATCTGTGTACCAATGCCTTTTGGGCAAAGCCGGAGCTATTAGTATCACGGCACCTTTCCCTTGCTTTATATTTCTCACCACCCTGGGTAATAGGGTGATGGGAGGGAACACATAAGCCAGATGAAAGTCCCATCTCAGCGACAGGGCATCCACAAAGATTGCTCTGGGATCCTTTGTTCTTGACCCGTATGCGAGAACTTTGTTGTTCAGATGGGACGCCATGAGATCTACCTCTGGCAACCCCCACTTGTCTACTAGAGTCTGGAAGACCTCCGGGTGTAGAGCCCATTCGCTTGCCTGAATGGCATGTCAACTGAGAAAGTCCACTTCCCAGTTTAGGACTCCCGGAACAAACACTGCGGACAAGGCTGGATGATGAAGTTCTGCTCACTTTAGTATGTGACTTACCTCCTTCATCGCTTTTCAGCTGCGAGTTCCTCCCTGATGGTTGAGGTACGCTACTGCCATCGCATTGTCCGAGCGGATATGGACTGGTTTTCCCCAATGAATGTCCTTTGCCTGAATCAGTGCCATGTATATGGCCCGAAGTTCCAATATATTTATTGGCAGGCAACCTTCCTCCATGGTCCATTGCCGCTGGAAACACAACCTTCCTGACACTGCTCCCCAGACCTGGAGACTGGCATCTGTCGTCAGAATTTCCCAATCTGATATCCAAAAGGGTCTCCCCTTGTCCAGATGGGATGTCTGTAGCCACCAGGCTAATGACCTTCTTACTTCTAGCGTAAGAACCATAGTCTGTGTTTTTATCGTCTGATGCAACCCATTCCATCTGGCTAGAATCAAACGCTGCAGAGGCCTTGAGTGGAATTGTGCATACTCCACCGTGTCGAATGTTGACACCATCAAACCCATCACAAGCATTGCTGCGTGAATGGATACCTTTTTACTGTGTAGCATGTCCTGAATCCTTGACTGATCCTTGGATATCTTGTGCAGAGGTAACATTACTCTCTGAAGACTTGAATCCAGTACAGCCCCCAAGTGAGTCATCAGCTGTGACGGAACCAGAGATGATTTTGCCCAATTTATGAGCCACCCGTGCTTCTGCAGACACGTTATTGTCTGTTGCAGATGACATAGGAGCAATTCCTGCGACTGTGCCAGGATTAAAAGATCGTCGAGGTATGGAAAATTCTTATCCCCTGCTGGTGGAGATAAGCTGCCATTACCACCATAATCTTGGTAAATACTCTGGGGGCTGTGGCTAACCTAAAAGGTAGGGCCTGGAACTGAAAATGCTGTTGGAGGATAGCGAACCTGAGATAGCACTGATGGGACAGTGCTATAGGAATATGTAGGTAAGCATCCTGTATATCCAGGGAAACCATATAATCCCCTGGCTCCATGGCCAAAATTATGGAACGTAAAGTCTCCATGTGAAACCCAAATGTATTTGTTCAGCACTTTGAGATTGAGAATGGTCTGAAATGACCCATTTGGCTTCTGAACTAAAAACAGGCTGGAGTAAAATCCCTGTCCTCGTTGTGCATGAGGAACTGAAATGACTACTCCTGACTGAAGCAACTTCTGAACTGCCTCTTGCAAAGCCCTGGCCTTCGTCTCTACCCGAGACGGGCTGGTAAAAAAAAGCCTTCGAGGAGGGTGCTTCTTGAAGGCAAAAGCATAACCTAGAGATACCGCTTCCTGCACCCAGGCATCTGTTGTAGACTGCTGCTAGATCTGAGCAAACTGAAGAAGTGGGATCCCCCAGGTGGAGGCCCGCACCATCAGGCTCATGGCTTATCTGTTTTACCAACTGGTCCTCTGGTAGCCCAATGCTTTTTAGTCTTACCAGACTTGTTGTATTGGGACTGCCTGCTACCACTTTTACCTTTAGCATTTCCTTATCCGAAAGGGCCGAAAAGCTGGAACTTTACGTTTGAAATTTTATGTGGAAGGAAACTACTTTCTTGGAGTCTGCTTCTGACTCCAAAATATTTGTCAATTCTTTACCAAAAAATAAGATTTTACTCACTGGTAAATCTATTTCTCGTAGTCCGTAGTGGATGCTGGGAACTCTGTAAGGACCATGGGGAATAGCGGCTCCGCAGGAGACTGGGCACAACTAAAGAAAGCTTTAGGACTACCTGGTGTGCACTGGCTCCTCCCTCTATGACCCTCCTCCAGACCTCAGTTAGGATACTGTGCCCGGAAGAGCTGACACAATAAGGAAGGATTTTGAATCCCGGGTAAGACTCATACCAGCCACACCAATTACACCGTATAACTCGTGATACTATACCCAGTTAACAGTATGAAATATAACTGAGCCTCTCAACAGATGGCTCAACAATAACCCTTTAGTTAACAATAACTATATACAAGTATTGCAGACAATCCGCACTTGGGACGGGCGTCCAGCATCCACTACGAGAAATAGATTTACCGGTGATTAAAATCTTATTTTCTCTGACGTCCTAGTGGATGCTGGGAACTCCGTAAGGACCATGGGGATTATACCAAAGCTCCCAAACGGGCGGGAGAGTGCGGATGACTCTGCAGCACCGAATGAGCGAACTCTAGGCCCTCCTCAGCCAGGGTATCAAACTTGTAGAATTTAGCAAACGTGTTTGACCCCGACCAAGTAGCTGCTCGGCAAAGTTGTAAAGCCGAGACCCCTCGGGCAGCCGCCCAAGAAGAGCCCACCTTCCTCGTGGAATGGGCTTTCACAGATTTAGGATGCGGCAGTCCAGCCGCAGAATGTGCAAGCTGAATCGTGCTACAGATCCAGCGAGCAATAGTCTGCTTTGAAGCAGGTGCACCCAACTTGTTGGGCGCATGCAGGATAAATAGCGAGTCAGTCTTTCTGACTCCAGCTGTCCTGGAAACATAGATTTTTAGGGCCCGGACTGCGTCCAGCAACTTGGAGTCCTCCAAGTCACGAGTAGCCGCAGGCACCACAATAGGCTGGTTCAAATGAAACGCTGAAACCACCTTTGGGAGAAATTGGGGAAAAGTCCTCAATTCCGCCCTATCCATATGGAAAATCAGATAAGGGCTTTTACATGACAAAGCCGCCAATTCTGACACACGCCTGGCCGTAGCCAACAGCATGACCACTTTCCACGTGAGATATTTTAGTTCCACGGTTTTAAGTGGTTCAAACAAATGCGACTTTAGGAAATCCAACACCACGTTGAGATCCCAAGGTGCCACTGGGGGCACAAAAGGGGGCTGAATATGCAGCACTCCCTTAACAAATGTCTGAACTTCAGGTAGTGAAGCCAGTTCTTTTTGGAAGAAAATCGATAGAGCCGAAATCTGGACCTTAATGGAACCCAATTTTAGGCCCATAGTCACCCCTGACTGTAGGAAGTGCAGAAATCGACCTAGCTGAAATTCCTCCGTTGGGGCCTTCCTGGCCTCACACCACGCAACATATTTCCGCCATATGCGGTGATAATGGTTTGCGGTCACTTCTTTCCTAGCTTTAATTAGCGTAGGGATAACTTCCTCCGGAATGCCCTTTTCCTTCAGGATCCGGCGTTCAACCGCCATGCCGTCAAACGCAGCCGCGGTAAGTCTTGGAACAGACAGGGCCCCTGCTGCAGCAGGTCCTGTCTGAGCGGCAGAGGCCATGGGTCCTCTGAGATCATTTCTTGAAGTTCCGGGTACCAAGCTCTTCTTGGCCAATCCGGAACAATGAGTATAGTTCTTACTCCTCTCCTTCTTATTATTCTCAGTACCTTGGGTATGAGAGGCAGAGGAGGGAACACATACACCGACAGGTACACCCACGGTGTTACCAGAGCGTCCACAGCTATCGCCTGAGGGTCCCTTGACCTGGCGCAATATCTTTTTAGCTTTTTGTTGAGGCGGGACGCCATCATGTCCACAAGTGGCCATTCCCAATGTTGTACAATCATTTGGAAGACTTCTGGATGAAGTCCCCACTCTCCCGGGTGGAGGTCGTGTCTGCTGAGAAAGTCTGCTTCCCAGTTGTCCACTCCGGGAATGAACACTGCTGACAGTGCTAACACATGATTTTCCGCCCATCGGAGAATCCTTGTGGCTTCTGCCATCGCCATCCTGCTTCTTGTGCCGCCCTGTCGATTTACATGAGCGACCGCCGTGATGTTGTCTGACTGGATCAGCACCGGCTGGTGTTGAAGCAGGGGTCTTGCCTGACTTAGGGCATTGTAAATGGCCCTTAGTTCCAGAATATTTATGTGTAGGGAAGTCTCCTGACTTGTCCATAGTCCCTGGAAGTTTCTTCCCTGTGTGACTGCCCCCCAACCTCGAAGGCTGGCATCCGTGGTCACCAGGACCCAGTCCTGTATGCCGAATCTGCGGCCCTCTAGAAGATGAGCACTCTGCAGCCACCACAACAGCGACACCCTGGTCCTTGGAGACAGGGTTATCAGCCAATGCATCTGAAGATGCGATCCGGACCACTTGTCCAACAGATCCCACTGAAAGATCCTTGCATGGAACCTTCCGAATGGAATTGCTTCGTAAGAAGCCACCATCTTTCCCAGGACTCGTGTGCAGTGGTGCACCGACACCTGTTTTGGTTTTAGGAGGTCTCTGACTAGAGATGACAACTCCTTGGCCTTCTCCTCCGGGAGAAACACTTTTTTCTGTTCTGTGTCGAGAACCATCCCCAGGAACAGTAGACGCGTTGTAGGAACCAGCTGCGACTTCGGAATGTTCAGGATCCAGCCGTGCTGTTGTAGAACTGCCCGAGCTAGTGCTACTCCGATCAACAACTGTTCCCTGGACCTCGCCTTTATAAGGAGATCGTCCAAGTACGGGATAATTATAACTCCCTTTTTTCGAAGGAGTATCATCATCTCTGCCATTACCTTGGTAAATACCCTCGGTGCCGTGGACAGACCAAACGGCAACGTCTGGAATTGGTAATGACAGTACTGTACCACAAATCTGAGGTACTCCTGGTGAGGGGGGTAAATGGGGACATGCAGGTAAGCATCCTTGATGTCCAGTGATACCATGAAATCCCCTTCGTCCAGGCTTGCAATAACCGCCCTGAGCGATTCCATTTTGAACTTGAACCTTCGTATATAAGTGTTCAAGGATTTCAAATTTAAGATGGGTCTCACCGAACCGTCCGGTTTCGGTACCACAAACATTGTGGAATAGTAACCCCGTCCCTGTTGAAGGAGGGGTACCTTGACTATCACCTGCTGCGAATACAGCTTGTGAATTGCCTCCAGCACTGCCTCCCTGTCCGAGGGAGCCGTCGGCAAGGCAGATTTGAGGAAACGGCGAGGGGGAGACGTCTCGAATTCCAGCTTGTACCCCTGAGATACTACCTGTAGAATCCAGGGATCCACCCGTGAGCGAGCCCACTGGTCGCTGAAGTTCTGATGGGCCCCCACCGTACCTGGCTCCGCCTGTGGAGCCCCAGCGTCATGCGGTGGACTTAGAGGAAGCGGGGGAGGACTTTTGTTCCTGGGAACTGGCTGTATGCTGCAGCTTTTTCCCCCTACCTCTGCCTCTGGGCAGAAAGGACGCGCCTTTAACCCGCTTACCTTTCTGGGGCCGAAAGGACTGTACCTGATAATACGGTGCTTTCTTTGGCTGTGAGGGAACATGGGGTAAAAATGCTGATTTCCCAGCTGTAGCTGTGGAAACGAGGTCCGAGAGACCATCCCCAAACAACTCCTCACCCTTGTAAGGCAAAACTTCCATGTGCCTTTTAGAATCAGCATCACCTGTCCACTGCCGAGTCCACAATCCTCTCCTGGCAGAAATGGACATTGCGTTTATTTTAGATGCCAGCCGGCAAATATCCCCCTGTGCATCTCTTATGTATAAGACTGCGTCTTTAATGTGCTCTACGGTTAGCAATATAGAGTCCCTGTCTAAGGTATCAATGTTTTCTGACAGGGAATCTGACCACGCAGCTGCAGCACTGCACATCCATGCAGAAGCAATAGCTGGTCTCAGTATAATGCCTGAGTGTGTATATACAGACTTCAGGATAGCCTCCTGCTTTCTATCTGCAGGTTCCTTTGAGGCGGCCGTGTCCGGAGACGGTAGTGCCACCTTCTTTGACAGACGTGTGGGCGCTTTATCCACCCTAGGGGATGTCTCCCAACGTGACCTGTCCTCTGGCGGGAAAGGGTACGCCATTAGTAACTTTTTAGAAATTACCAGTTTCTTATCGGGGGAAGCCCACGCTTCTTCACACACTTCATTTAATTCATCAGAAGGGGGAAAAACCACTGGTAGTTTTTTCTCCCCAAACATAATACCCTTTTTTGTGGTACCTGGGGTAATATCAGAAATATGCAACACATTTTTCATTGCCGTAATCATGTAACGGGTGGCTCTATTGGAATGTACACTAGTCTCATCATCGTCGACACTGGAGTCGATAACCGTGTCGACATCTGTGTCTGCCATCTGAGGTAGCGGGCGTTTTAGAGCCCCTGATGGCTTTTGAGACGTCTGGGCAGGCACGTGCTGAGAAGCCGGCTGTCCCACATCTGCTATGTCGTCAAACCTTTTATGTAAGGAGTTGACACTGTCGCGTAATTCCTTCCACATAACCATCCACTCAGGTGTCGACCCCGCAGGGGGTGACATCACATTTATCGGCACCTGCTCCGCCTCCACATAAGCCTCCTCATCAAACATGTCGACACAGCCGTACCGACACACCGCACACACACAGGGAATGCTCTGACTGAGGACAGGACCCCACAAAGTCCTTTGGGGAGACAGAGAGAGAGTATGCCAGCACACACCAGAGCGCTATATATATAGGGATTCACACTACCCACAGTGATTTTTCCCCTATAGCTGCTGATATTACACAGATTGCGCCTAAATTTAGTGCCCCCCCTCTCTTTTTTACCCTATGTAGTCTGGAAACTGCAGGGGAGAGCCTGGGGAGCGTCCTTCCAGCGGAGCTGTGAGGAAAAATGGCGCCAGTGTGCTGAGGGAGATAGCCCCGCCCCTTTTCCGGCGGACTTCTCCCGCTTTTTTATGGAATATATGGCAGGGGATTTTACACATATATAGTCTTAATGACTATATTATGTGTTATTTTGCCAGTAAGGTACTCTTATTGCAGCCCCAGGGCGCCCCCCCCCCCCCCCAGTGCCCTCCACCCATCAGTGACCGGAGTGTGTGGTGTGCATGGGGAGCAATGGCGCACAGCTGCAGTGCTGTGCGCTACCTAAAAGAAGACCGAAGTCTTCTGCCGCCGATTTTCAGGAACATCTTCTTGCTTCTGGCTTTGCAAGGGGGACGGCGGCGAGGCTCCGGGACCGGACGACCGAGGCTGGGCCTGTGTTCGATCCCTCTGGAGCTAATGGTGTCCAGTAGCCTAAGAAGCCCAAGCTAGCTGCAAGCAGGTAGGTCCGCTTCTCTCCCCTAAGTCCCTCGTAGCAGTGAGTCTGTTGCCAGCAGATCTCACTGAAAATAAAAAACCTAAATATAACTTTCTTTTCTAAGAGCTCAGGAGAGCCCGTAGTGTGCATCCAGCTCGGCCGGGCACAAAATTCTAACTGAGGTCTGGAGGAGGGTCATAGAGGGAGGAGCCAGTGCACACCAGGTAGTCCTAAAGCTTTCTTTAGTTGTGCCCAGTCTCCTGCGGAGCCGCTATTCCCCATGGTCCTTACGGAGTTCCCAGCATCCACTAGGACGTCAGAGAAAGAATATTTCCAGAAAAGGGCAAAGATTCCAAAACCTTCTTAGATTCTGTATCAGCTTTCCACGTACGTAGCCAAACTGCTCTACGAGCAGCTATTGTTGAAGCTGATGCCCTGGAGGCAATAGTACCCATATCCAATGCTGGTTCTTCCAAGAACATTGCAGCCTGTTTTACATGTGCTATATGGGATTTTTGCTCTCTATATGCTATTGAAAAATCCCCCTCCAATGCATCAGCCCAGGTAGCCACTGCCTTTGCCATCCAAGCTGAAGCCATGGCTGGCCTTATGACTGCCCCAGACAGGGAAAAAATTGTTTTTAGAAAACCATCCACTCTCCTATCCGTGACATCATTTAATGATGTTGAAGGCAAAGGTAATATAGATTTTCGTACTAATCAAATCACATGCTTAGTTTAGGAGCCACCTCCCGTTTTAAACAATCCCCAGCTGGAAGAGGATAATTGGAATTCCATTTCTTAGGAATTCTAAACTTCTTATTAGGCATAGGCCAAGCCTCTTCCATGATTTCCGTCAGCTGATCTGACGCTGGAAACTCAGTCTTAACTGTTTTGGGACGTTTAAACACAGGTGCCTTGATTTTTAACACAGGCTCTGCTGAATCCTCTAAGGATAGAATGGCTTTCATTGCTTTAATTAACTCAGCTGTATCAACTGAGCTGAGACCTTCCTCCTCCTCTTCGTATGCTGAAGTAGAATTAATTGAGCTTTCATCTTCCAATGAATCCTCATTTGAACCATGTGTAGCCTATGAGGATGAAGATTTACTTACCACCGGCTTATCAGCCTGTTTCTTTTGAGAGGCAGCTTCTGGAAGTGATACACCACAGGTGGGAAGCTGCATGTAAGGGTTAATCATGTAACCTAACCCCGGTACAGACGTTGGAGGAAGTATCCTTCCAGCTATACTAGATAAAGTATGTGCAAACATCACCCAAGGTGGATCAACCTGCACCTGAAACAATTTGCACACAAACCATCCTGAACCAGATCCTGAGAGGATAACACAGCTTTGCAAGACAAACATGATATGAGTGTTGGTGTTGCTGTGAGTGTATCTTCCTCACCTTTGCCGCTCTTAGACATGATAAATAATCAACACTTCCACAGTGTTCTACACAATTTGTGACTGTAATCACTTTAAGAATTTTAAAATGACATACAATCCGACCCTACCCATGCACCAGCATTGAGGATCGGAATAGAACAAAACTGACAGAATATAGTAAAGTCAGCAATCACACTAGCAGTCAGTCACATGTTATACATTAGTATAATAAGCAATTTGAGCACATTAACTACATTTCAAGTATGTAGGAGAACATATTACTGAATAATGTTTAAACAGATCTACCGTATTCAGACGCACTGCGAAAGAAACAGTAAATGTACAGACTCATACGCAATAGGCACTTATCTAACTATTCATACTCAAAAAGGTAGAGACTTAGTGCTGTATTACCCGTACTCAGTAGAGTGGGATACAGGGAGACTCACCTCGCTTCCAGGATTGATCAATACGTTAGCGAACGCTGAGTCCATCCAGACGCTACTAGTGTACACTGCCGCTCCATGGACCTATAGTGAACACAAACGCTCAGTGAACACAGACGCACCAGTCACACAGCTGCCTATGCTGTGACTGGGTCCCCTTCGTGTACAGCATCTGAGACGGAAGCGGGAAACACTTCATGGCGGGAGACTCGGAGGAAACTGGTCATGAACCGAGGGGAGGGGTGACCAGGAAAGCATCTGACTCCCCACTGCTGACAACCCTAGTGATCGCGGCCTCATACTATTCCTGGAGCCTATGATCCCTAAGGCCTAACGCTGGTGCACCCGAGGTGGCAGCCGCGTCTGCGACTGTTTGGTAGTCTCCTCCCAAAACAGTGCGGCTGTATCCGTAATCCCCTTCTAAGCGGAACCGATGCCTTAGCTTCTCCCCGTGCTCCGGCCACAACCTGGTAACGTCTGCTGGACCTGCTAGTTTATCTGACACAGACGCCCGCCGAAACAGCGCTGTACTCGTGGGTAAGCGTTGTCGCGACCCAGTGGAGAGTTGTTGGAGCGACTCTTTCTAAGGTATGTATAAGACGCTGTTTAGAAAGATTGCTCAGAAAAATAGCAAGACTATAAAAATTAAATAAGAAAGCTTAGGGATGGTAAAAACCAGCAGCCCTCTGACCATGGTCCGGCTCCTGCCGCACCAAACAAAAAACTGATTTGCTTGAGCCAGGAGGCGGGGATATATGGACGGGCCCGTTGCATGCTGGCAGGCCGGATGGCTTTGACCGACTGGTGCAAATCCAGTGTCGCTTCATTATATCCCATTGCTATCCTGTGGATAATCTGTGGACCCTGCCGGAGAAATGCTGGATTCAAGAACCATGCCGTCAAAGCCAGACGATTTAATCGTGGTAGTGACAAGGACCCTGTAGAAGTAGATCGGGTCGCAGAGGCAGACGGAATGGTTCCCTGGTTACCATGCTGCAGAGAAGAGAGTACCACGGACGACGAGACTAGTCTGGTGCTACCAGAATGACTGAGAGACCCCCTCTCCGAATGCGTTGAAGTAGGCGCGGTATCAGGGGAAATTGCGGAACACGTATCCTAGTTGAAATTGCCACGGTGCTGTCAATGCATCGATCAGCGTTGCTTGACGATCCTGAGTTTGCGAACCGTGCTGAGGTAGCTTTCGGTTGAGACGAGACGCCATGAGGTCGATGTCGGGTGTTCCCCACAGAGACACGATGGTCAGAAAGACCTCTTGATGAAGTTCCCATTCTCCCGGATGTATCGTGTGACGGCTTAAATCTGCTTCCCAGTTGTCCACGCCTGGAATGTGAACTGCGGAGATGGTCGGAATCCACCGTTCTGCCCACTGGAGAATATGGGCGACCTTTTTCATGGCTCTCCAGCTGCGAGTCCCGCCTTGTTTGTTTATGTAAGCCACCGCCGTGGTGTTGTCTGACTGAATGCGTACCGGATGACCCTGAACCTGAATCAGAACATAACGAATTGCTCTCAACTCCAAAATGTTGATTGGTAACTTCGATTCTTGACCATTCCAGAGTCCCTGGAAGTGTTGAGATTGAAACTGCATGGAATCTGGCATACGGTACTGCTTTGAAGGTCGCCCGCATCTTGCCCAACACCTGCATACATCGGAGAACTGAGACCCTCGGCAAGTGTAACAGGGATCAGACTCTGGATTGCAGATCCTGAAGTTTGTCTTGAGGCAGGAAAACCTTCTGACGTCTCGTGACGAATAATAGACCGAGAAAAACCATCTCTTGAGAGGGGATCAAGGAAGATTTCCGGAAATTCACAATCCATCCGAATGATTGTAGAGCAGGGGTGGCCAACCCGCGGCTCTCGAGCCACATGCGGCTCTTTCATCCGCCGCATGCGGCTCGGCTGGCTCCTGGCCACCTCTGCCCCCAATACCCAGACACACGCACGCCTCTCCGGCAGCGGTGTCTCGCTTCAATTCGGCGCGTCGGCCCGCGTGCCAATCAGTGTTCGCAGACCGGCAGCTAAGGCTCCTGATTGGCTGCCGGACTGCTAGCTTAGATTGGCTCACGGACCGGCGCATAATTCAAGAGAGACACCGCCGCTGGAGAGAAGCAGCAGTAGCGCGGTGAGCGGAGGGAAGCGGAACGGGGGGAGGGGGGTCTGGTGAGCACTGTGGGGACATGCGTGTCTGTACTGGGGGCATAGCAGGCACTGGGGGTGCATATCTGGCACTGGGGCATAGCAGGCTCTGGGGGCATAGCAGGCACTGGGGGCATAGCAGGCACTGGGGGCATAGCAGGCACTGTGGGGACATGGGTATCTGCACTGGGGGCATAGCTGGCACTGTGGGTGCATATCTGGCACTGGGGACATATCTGCCACTGGGGGCATAGCAGGCACTGTGGGGACATGGGTATCTGCACTGGGGGCATAGCAGGCACTGTGGGGACATGGGTATCTGCACTGGGGGCATAGCAGGCACTAGGGGCATATCTAGCACTGGGGGCATAGCAGGCACTGTGGGGACATGTGTATCTGCACTGGGGGCATATCTAGCACTGGTGGCATAGCAGGCACTGGGGGCATATCTGGCACTGGGGGCATAGCAGGCACTGGGAGCAACGCAAGCATTGTGGGGACATGGGTATCTGCACTGGGGGCATAGCAGGCACTGGGGGCATAGCAGGCACTGTGGGGACATGTGTATCTGCACTGGGGGCATATCTGGCACTGGGGGCATAGCAGGCACTGGGGGCATAGCAGGCACTGGGGGCATAGCAGGCACTGGGGGCATAGCAGGCACTGTGGGGACATGGGTATCTGCACTGGGTGCATATCTGGCACTGGGGGCATAGCAGGCACTGGGGGCATAGCAGGCACTGTGGGGCATAGCAGGCACTGTGGGGCATAGCAGGCACTGTGGGGCATAGCAGGCACTGTGGGGCATAGCAGGCACTGTGGGGACATGGGTATCTGCACTGGGGACATAGCAGGCACTGGGAGCATATCTGGCACTAGGGGTATATCTAGCACTGGGGCATAGCAGGCACTGTGGGGACATGTGTATCTGCACTGGGGGCATATCTAGCACTGGTGGCATAGCAGGCACTGGGGGCATATCTAGCACTGGTAGCATAGCAGGCATTGTGGGGACATGGGTATCTGCACTGGGGGCATAGCAGGCACTGGGGGGACATGTGTATTTGCACTGTGGGCATATCTGGCACTGGGGGCATAGCAGGCACTGGGGGCATAGCAGGCACTGGGGGCATAGCAGGCACTGGAAGCATAGCAGGCACTGTGGGGCATAGCAGGCACTGGAAGCATAGCAGGCACTGTGGGGCATAGCAGGCACTGTGGGGCATAGCAGGCACTGTGGGGCATAGCAGGCACTGTGGGGACATGTGTATCTGCACTGGGGGCATATCTGGCACTAGAGGTATATCTGGCACTGGGGGCATAGCAGGCACTGTGGGGACATGTGTATCTGCACTGGGGGCATATCTAGCACTGGTGGCATAGCAGGCGCTGGGGGCGCAGCAGGCACTGGGAGCATAGCAGGCATTGTGGGGACATGGGTATCTGCACTGGGGGCATAGCAGGCACTGGGGGGACATGTGTATCTGCACTGGGGGCATATCTGGCACTGGGGTCGCATAGCAGGCACTGGGGGCATATCTGGCACTGGAAGCATAGCAGGCACTGGGGGCATAGCAGGCACTGTGGGGACATGTGTATCTGGCACTGGGAGCATAGCAGGCACTGGGAGCATAGCAGGCACTGGGGGCACATGTGTATCTGGCACTGGGGGCATATCTGGCACTGGTGGCATAGCAGGCACTGTGGGGACATGTGAATCTGGCACTGGGGGCATATCTAGCACTGGGGGCATAGCAGGCACTGTGGGGACATGTGTATCCGCACTGGGGGCATATCTAGCACTGGTGGCATAGCAGGCACTGGGGGCATATCTAGCACTGGGGGCATATCTGGCACTGGGGGCATAGCAGGCATTGTGGGGACATGGGTATCTGCACTGGGGGCATAGCAGGCACTGGGGGCATAGCAGGCACTGTGGGGACATGTGTATCTGCACTGGGGGCATATCTGGCACTGGGGCATAGCAGGCACTGGGGGCATATCTGGCACTGGGGGCATATCTGGCACTGTGGGGACATGGGTATCTGCACTGGGTGCATATCTGGCACTGGAGCATAGCAGGCACTGGGGGCATAGCAGGCACTGGGGGCATAGCAGGCACTGGGGGCATAGCAGGCACTGGGGGCATAGCAGGCACTGGGGGCATAGCAGGCACTGGGGGGACATGGGTATCTGGACTGGGGGCATAGCAGGCACTGTGGGGACATGTGTATCTGCACTGGGGGCATATCTAGCACTGGTAGCATAGCAGGCACTGGGGGCATATCTAGCACTGGGGGCATAGCAGGCACTGTGGGGACATGTGTAGCAGGCACTGGGGGCATATCTGGCACTGGGGGCATAGCAGGCACTGGGGGCATAGCAGGCATTGTGGGGACATGTGTATCTGCACTGGGGGCATATCTGGCACTGGGGCATAGCAGGCACTGGGGGCATAGCAGGCACTGGGGGCATAGCAGGCACTGGAAGCATAGCAGGCACTGGAAGCATAGCAGGCACTGTGGGGACATGTGTATCTGCACTGGGTGCATATCTGGCACTGGGGGCATAGCAGGCACTGGGGGCATATCAGGCACTGGGGGCATAGCAGGCACTGGGGGCATAGCAGGCACTGGGGGCATAGCAGGCACTGGGGGCATAGCAGGCACTGGGGGCATAGCAGGCACTGGGGGCATAGCAGGCACTGGGGGCATAGCAGGCACTGTGGGGACATGTGTATCTGCACTGGGGGCATATCTGGCACTGGGGGCATAGCAGGCACTGGGAGCATATATGGCACTGGGACATAGCAGGCACTGGGAGCATAGCAGGCACTGGGAGCACATGTGTATCTGGCACTGGTGGCATAGCAGACACTGTGGGGACATGTGTATCTGGCACTGGGGGCATATCTGGCACTGGGGGCATAGCAGGCACTGTGGGGACATGTGTATCTGCACTGGGGGCATAGCAGGCACTGGGGGCATATCTGGCACTGTGGGGTCATGTGTTTCTGGCACTGTGGGGACATGTGTATCTGGCACTGGGGCATATCTGGCACTGGGTGCATAGCAGGCACTGGGAGCATATATGGCACTGGGACATAGCAGGCACTGGGGGCACATGTGTATCTGGCACTGGTGGCATAGCAGGCACTGTGGGGACATGTGTATCTGGCACTGGGGGCATATCTGGCACTGGGGGCATAGCAGGCACTGTGGGGACATGTGTATCTGCACTGGGGGCATAGCAGGCACTGGGGGCATAGCAGGCACTGGGAGCATATATGGCACTGGGACATAGCAGGCACTGGGAGCATAGCAGGCACTGGGAGCACATGTGTATCTGGCACTGGTGGCATAGCAGGCACTGTGGGGACATGTGTATCTGGCACTGGGGGCATATCTGGCACTGGGGGCATAGCAGGCACTGTGGGGACATGTGTATCTGCACTGGGGGCATAGCAGGCACTGTGAGCATAGCAGACACTGGGGGCATATCTGGCACTGTGGGGACATGTGTTTCTGGCACTGTGGGGACATGTGTATCTGGCACTGTGGGGACATGTGTATCTGGCACTGGGTGCATAGCAGGCACTGGGAGCATATATGGCACTGGGACATAGCAGGCACTGGGGGCACGTGTATCTGGCACTGGTGGCATAGCAGGCACTGTGGGGACATGTGTATCTGGCACTGGGGGCATATCTGGCACTGGGGGCATAGCAGGCACTGTGGGGACATGTGTATCTGCACTGGGGGCATAGCAGGCACTGGGGGCATATCTGGCACTGTGGGGACATGTGTTTCTGGCACTGGGGGCACGTGTATCTGGCAATGGGATCATATATGGCACTGGGACATAGCAGGCACTGGGGGCACGTGTATCTGGCACTGGTGGTATAGCAGGCACTGTGGGGACATGTGTATCTGGCACTGGGGGCATATCTGGCACTGGGGGCATATCTGGCACTGGGGGCATAGCAGGCACTGTGGGGACATGTGTATCTGCACTGGGGGCATAGCAGGCACTGTGAGCATAGCAGGCACTGTGAGCATAGCAGGCACTGTGGGGACATGTGTTTCTGGCACTGTGGGGACATGTGTTTCTGGCACTGTGGGGCATAGCTGGCACTGTGGGGACATATGTATCTGGCACTGGGGACATGTGTATCTGGCACTGGGGGCATATATGTATCTGGCACTGTGAGGCACCCATTTTTGGGCGTTATTATATGTATGTGGCACTGTACGAGGGGCATTATATGTATCTGGCACTGTACAACATGACGAAAAACGGGGTTATGATATGAGGTCATACTTCTACAAACGTCATACCGAAAGGTGTGCACAAAAAAATGGGGTGTGGCTTTGTGACAACTACGCCATGCCCTCATATTTGCGATAGTGGCTCTTTGTCTTGACTACAGATTTTTTCTGGCTCTTTGCCTCTGACTGGTTGGCCACCCCTGTTGTAGAGTGTCCATGGTGAGTTGCAGGTGTTGTTGAAGACGTTCCTGTGATGGAGCTTCTCAGCAACAAATCGTCCATGTAAGCAGTAATGTTGACCCCCTGACATCTGAGGATCGCCACTACGTGTCCCAAAACTTTTGTAAATACTCAAGGGGCCATGGATAAACCGAACGGGAAATTGGAAATGCCAAGGACCGATTGCGAACCTCAAAAGATGTTGATGACCTGACTAAATGGGAACATGGAGGTACGCATCCTTTATGTCTATAGATGCCAAATATTCCTCTGGTTCCATAGCAGCGATGATTGAAAGAATGGATTCCATTTTTAATTTCTGGACACAGATACATGGATTCAGGGATTTTAGATTTAAAATGGGTCGAAATGAAATATCCAGTTTGTTTATGAGAAACAGACTTGAGTAAAAGACTTGACCCCGTTGTAGTTTGGGGACTGAAAGAAATACTCCATTTTGTAAAAGTGTGGAGGCTACCTGAATCAGTGCTTGTTGCCTGGAGGGATCGCATGGTAGAGCAGTGATGAAAAAGCGGTCTCGGACAGGTTCCTCGAAATCCAAAATGTAACCTCGGGTTATGACCCCCGTCACCCACCGATCTGGTTGTGACAGGAGCCACACTTCCTTAAACCGTAGTAACCGTGCCCCCACCACCGCGGATCCCTCCGGAGACCTACCTGCGTCATGCGGTAGGCTTGTCGGCAGGCTTGACTACCGGTTTGTGAGGTGCCTGTGATCCTCTACCACAGTACGCACCTCTGCGTGGAAATCTTGAAAAGGCTCGAAAGCTTGAAAAGGCTCAAAAGGACTGGAAGCTGCCCCTGCCTTGAGTACGAAAGGACCAAAATTTTGTTGGTTTCGGCTTTTGAGGAGCATCTGGAAGAAACGGGCTCTTGCCACCCATGGTATTAGAGATAATCTTTGTACGTTCCGGACCAAAGAGGAATTCTCCTTCAAATGGAATGGCTGTCAATGTTTGTTTGGAATCAGAGTCAGCATTTCAAACACGAAGCCAGAGTGAACGCCTCGCTGTAACCGCTAGAGCAGAAACACGTGACTGTAGCTAGGCCGAGTCCAACTAGGCTTCACCAACATAGGTGAGAGCCTCAGAAATCTGCTCAGCTAATTGAATAGCCTCCGATGGGTCATCAAACTGTATGCCCGATACCACTTGCGCTAACCAGTCATCTATAGCTTTAAGAACCCAGACACCAGCGAGGACTGGACGCAGAGAAATACCTGATAAGGCAAACATGGATTTAAGAATCGCCTCAATTTTCCTATCCGTTGGATCCTTTAATGTCCCTGATTGTACTGAAGGAATTACTGTAGCCTTCGCCAGGTGAGAAATAGGAGCAAACACCTTTGGAGCCGTTTCCCAGAATTTTTTATCTTCCTCTGCAAAGGGATATAGAAACGGGATGCGGTCAAGATGCCGCCGGCCGGAATCCCGGCGGTCGAAATACCGACGCCGGAATCCCGACCGCCACAATCCCGACCGCCACAATCCCGACATATTCTCCCTCCGTGGGTGTCCACGACACCCATAGAGGGAGAATATAATAGTGTGCCGAGCGTAGCGAGGCACCGTGCCCGCAGCGTGGCGAGCCCTCAAGGGGCTGCGTTCCGCCCGCCACCCCTGTCGGGATTGTGTGGTCGGGATTCCGGCGTCGGTATTTCGACCGCCGGGATTCCGGCCGGCGGCATTTAGTACTGATCCCATAGAAACCTTAATTTTTTAGGAGCCTGAAAGCGTGAATCCGGCTTAAGCCAACGTTTCTTCAAGGTATCAGCAAAATGTGTACATGAAGGAAAGACAGCTACTTGTCTCTTCTGTCGTTTGAAAAAATGCTGTTGAAGTCTCTGCCTCTACCGTATCTTGAAGATTAAGAGTTTGACGTATAGCTTCGATTAATAACCTGACACCTAAATTTGTAGACAATTCCTCTACTTCCCAAGTGGAAGTATCCTCCTACTCAGAATCCAGTTCACCCTCTTCCAAAGGAGTGACTGAATCTAACTCCTGACCAGGAAAGGTGATAGCAGGCCGCGGATGCTGTCTCTTACAAGCCGCTGAGCCCGAAGTAGTCACAATTTTGTTAATAGACTGCGCTATATCCGAAAGACATTTGCCCATATGTCTTGCCCAAGGAGGTTCCTCGACAGATTGACTTGAATCAGTACCTGACTGGGACTGACGCAAATCCGCAGTAGCATCGGCCATGTTCCTGGCCCACAGAGGAATAAGCTGAGCTGTAGATCCACTAGACTGCTCAACAACAGGCGCCCCAGAGAATGCAGTGCAGTGAGAACCACGATCTGTGCTACCCTTAGAAAGTTTGAACCCGCACTGAGAACAGGCAAAATAAACAGCAGAGCCTGCCTTCCCCTTAGCAGATTTGTCTGGCTTATTGACCATACTGCCGTGTTAAAATATCACAAGTGTCCTAAGAAGGAAGCACTCAGTACGGACTACAACTACAAACTGTAACTCCTTACTCCTTCTGTAGATCTAAAACCCCCCTGTATAATGAAAAGGGGGGGGGGGGGACTGGTATATGAACAGATAAACATTAGGTAGCCCGCTATGAAAGTAATACAGTGTACTTGCGGTAAGCTGACCCCCGCCTGAGAGGGTGAGAAGCTGAATCCCCCTGATATGCTGTGTATGTGTGCTCCGGAGCGCAGCATTCCCGGCAGTGCTTCAGCGTGGAGAAAATGGCTCCTGTAGCAGAAGCCCGCCCCAACAGACTGAGGTGGGCGGCGCAGTAACATCCTCTGAGCGGGAGACGAAGGTGGGAAGTCGTGCTTCCCCTTCTGTTTCCGCCGCGGCTGGACGGTCCCCTTCAGGAAGGGGAACTAAGTGCAGACCGGCGCTAGAAGCAGGCGGAAGCAGCGTCCCGCCTGTCTCTCCGTAATAGTGACCGGGGAACTGCCTGACCGCTGCTGTCAGATAGCAGTCAGTGCCCCCCCGCCACGCGCGCTGTATCCATAACCACCAGTCACAGCACGCGCTGCATACACAGAGCCGCGCACCTCTTACAGTCCACATAAACACCAGCTTATGGGGGGAAGAAACTGACAGCCCAACACTGTAATACAGGTTGTGGCTGCCAGCATCTTGCCTGTATTTTTGCCTCCTCGGATTACCAGTCCGGATACAGGGAGCCCCAGTGATCACAGTGTGGTGACTTCCCCAGAGACTGTAGAGAGCAGGGAAAAGCTAACTAACTACTCCCCACTCAAAATATACCTGTCACCTGTAAGGTACTTAGGATATGTTAGTCAGTCAGTCAGGCTGGAGATGGGGGGGGGGGGGGGGGGGGTTGTTTTTATAGGTTCTGGGCCAAAGCTCCCTTCCCACACACTCTAACCCCATCAGTACAGATGCAGCGTCCCCCAGATGAATGAAGGGGAAAGATATATTAAATACTTGTATACCGGCGCTTCTGTTTTGAGATTGGTCATTAAGACATGCTTGATTTGTGCATGCAATCATGTACCATGCTTGAGAATAGGAGCGCTAACATACAAACCTGTTTTTTCCTATCACCATATGAACTGATTACATTGGTAAGAATGTAGAGCACACTTTGAGATGGTCAGGGTGTAACACAAATATACAATAAAACAGGTTTAGAAAATATAACCAATCTCAAGTGGAGCTCCATATAGCTGCGTTTCCAATGGTGGTCCTGTTAGTTTACACTTGCTCTCCATCACCATCCGCACTTACCCATCACTAATAGTTTTCCTGATTGTTAATCTAGGATATATAATTGCTACTCGTTTACAAATTATTACACTTATGTATTTATTATCATATTAAGAAAGTTCAATATTACCTCAGTCAAAGAAGATAGTCTTTCAACATTCAAGAAGACTGCAGTGAGCGGAGACATACCTCTAATCCTCTCTGTGACCAAAAGAAAGTGCAGGTAAGATAAAGTGGAAGAAAGATTCTTAGCTATAATACATGCAGAACACATTACCATACCATTAGCAATGGATGGCACAAGGGGCACCGAGTAAGAACTAGATACCCATGGAATAATGGGATAGAAGGCTGTGTCTTTTTATGCGTATACTAGTAATGTTCTCAGTACCATATCCACGATTAGTCTAGGGACAACCAGGGTCACAAAGCACTGGCCATGAATATAAGGGACAATATTTCATTGACAAATTCTCAGAGATACACCTTGTTCTACCATTATTATATTCTATTTATATGGTGTTACATGGGTTCCTTAGCTGTGTAAATAGCTATAGAACATACTACATACACTACATGGATACAAGGTGAAAAATGTAAACAGATTCAGGTTCACAAATGAACTTAATAATTACCTGCAAATTACGTAGAGATAACAGAAGAATAGAGTTTGCATTCTTAATGGGAAATGTGCCGTTACAGTACATTTAGGGTGGCCAATCCCGGGATCGGCGGGATCCGAGGCCAAAAATGCCGGGATTTGAATCCCGGGATTGGAGCCTCCAATCCCGGGATTCACGGGATTAAACTGCGCATGCGCATTGTGTTTTTCTTGTCCGGGCAGCGCTGCTGAGCACTAGCGCTCGGCTCAGCCTCAGACGCTGCCCGGCCCTGGCTGTGCGTGGCGTGCGCATCTCACACCTTCCCTCCGGTGGCCCGCGGCATCTACTCTTCGGCTGCCTTCCAGCCCGCCTGATCAGTGGAGGAGGCCGGCCCTGGCTGCCCGTCTGTGCGCGGCGTGACGTCAGCGAGGTCACTCTGCGCATCCGCACACCTTCCCTCCGGCGGACCGGGCGCGGCCAGGGTTCCCGGGATTGAAAAAATGCCCCGGGATTGGCCTCCCTAATTGCATTCCAGGACTAAGACCTGAGAGGATTATGGGTTGGGTTAGATTTGCCGGTGGTCAAAAAACCCACTGTGGCATCCCGATGTTTGGAATTCCAACAGGGGAAGGTAAGTATAATTAACACCCCAACACCCACAGCCCAATCCTAACTCTCCCCGGTGGTGCTTAAATTTAATCATCCCCACCGTTCACAGCCTAACCATTCCTGGGGGGTTGCCTAACCCCCACCCTAAACCTAATCACAGCCTAAACCTAACCTCTCCCCTGGCCGGATCCCATGGTAGACCAGAGGAAGAGTTAAGATATTTTTAGTGACTTGTGTCGTCAGGTTGGAACATAACCTGCCATCTATGTGCCCCTGCTGTTGAAGGAGACAATTTCTTTCAGCAATGTTATACATTAAAGTGCACATTACCTGTGAGAACCTGCAAATTCCCTTTGCCAAAAATGTATTTACTGTCAGGTGATTTAGTAGACATTATTAATTTGTCTACCACCGTCCAATTCGGAATGCTCTGTACCAGACTGACAGCCTCAGCAACCTGCAATTCGGCTGGGGAGAAGAAAAACAGTTTATGAAAATGGAAATGAATACAATTAGTAGCAAGAACAAACAGTGAAACAGGTGCTAGTTGTGCAATTTGCAGCCAACATAAAAAGGAAAGTGTTGTACTGTAAGTGTGTAACAAAAAATGTTTTTGACATTAACAATATACAGTAATTACTATTTGCATCACTTTACTACAGTCTATTTTAAATAGTTACCGCTAACTAAATGTTTGAACAACTGGTCACACACTGCAGATACAGGGAAGATATGTATCAGACAGGGCCAGGCTGAGGTTCGCGAGGGCCCCTACCAATAGGATTGTTAATTTGTTGGCAATGTTATTAAAAATAGGATTTTAATTACCTACCGGTAAATCCTTTTCTCGTAGTCCGTAGAGGTTGCTGGGGTTCCATTTAGTACCATGGGGTATAGACGGGTCCCTTGGGAGCCATGTGCACTTTAAGAATTTAATAGTGTGGGCTGGCTCCTCCCTTTATGCCCCTCCTACCAGACTCAGTCTAGAAACTGTGCCCGAGGAGACGGACATACTTCGACAGAAGGAAATACACAGATAGTGGTGAGATTCACACCAGCTCACACCGAAATGAAAAACTATGCTGACCAGTATGCAACATGGAAAAACCATGCTAATCAGCATGCAACATGGAGAAACCATGCAAACCAGCATGCAACTTGAAAAAATCAAGCGAACCAGCATGAAACATGAGGAAACCATGCCAACTGGCATGCAACATGAAAGAAACCATGCTAACCAACCGGAACATGGAGAAACCATGTTAACCAGCATGCAACATGAAGAAAACATGCTAAGCAGCACGCAACATGAAGACACCATGCTAACCAGCAGGAACTAGAAGAAACCATTCTAGTCAGCAGGAAAGAGGAACAGAAACAGCTGAACCAATACTTAACCAAGTAACAACGCAGGAAACGAAGCGCTGGGCATCCACTATGGACTACGAGAAAAGGATTTACCAATAGGTAATTAAAATCCTATTTTCCCTTACGTCCTAGGGGATGCTGAGGTTCCATTTAGTACCATGGGGATGTACCAAAGCTCCCAGTATGGGAGGGAGGGTGCTGAGGCTCCTGCAGAACAGATTGACCAAACTTAAGGTCCTCAGAGGCCAAAGCATCGAACTTGTAGAACTTAGCCAACGTGTTCGACTCTGACCAAGTAACTGCCCGGCAAAGCTGCCAAGCTGAGACACCCCGGGCAGCCGCCCGGAAATAACCCACTCTACGGCTAGAGTGGGCCTCAACAGACTTTGGACACGGCAATCCTGCCGTAAAATAAGCATGCTGGATAGAAAATCCTGATCCAGCGAGAAATCGTCTGCTTAGAAGCAGGACTAGGGAGGCCAATCCCGGGGCATTTTGCAATCCCGGGAATCGGGATTGAAAAATGCTTAATCCCAGGATTCCCGGGATCCCGGGATTGAACCGTGATTCAATTTTTCTCCCACCCAAGCCCCGCCCATTTTAAATTTAGATTAAAAAATAAATAAATAACAAACTCACTACAGGCATGAGCATAGTCTGGCGGCGTCCTCCTCCATTTAAGGTCAAAGAAGGCGGGCTGTAGGGCAGCCACGATGTAGACCATATGCGGCGGTCCGCCGGAGGGAAGGTGTGCGGATGCGCAGAGTGACCTCGCTGACGTCACGCCGCGCACAGACGGGCAGCCAGGGCCGGCCTCCTCCACTGATCAGGCAGGTTGGAAGGCAGCCGAAGAGTAGATGCTGCGGGCCACCGGAGGGAAGGTGTGAGATGTGCACGCCACGCACAGCCAGGGCCGGGCAGCGTCTGAGGCTGAGCCGAGCGCTAGTGCTCAGCAGCGCTGCCCGGACAAGAAAAACACAATGCGCATGCGCAGTTTAATCCCGTGAATCCCAGGATTGGAGGCTCCAATCCCGGGATTCAAATCCCGGCATTTTTGGCCTCAAATACCGGGATCCCGCCGATCCCGGGATTGGCCACCCTAAGCAGAACCACCAACCTCGTTGGGATCATAAAGGACAAACAGAGCGTCCGACTTTTTGTGACGAGAAATTCTCTTCCCATAAATCTTCAAAGCCCTCACATCCAAGGACTTGGAAATAATTGAGGAGTCAGTAGTCACTGGCACCACAATAGATTGGTTGATATGAAAAGCTGACACAACCTTTGGAAGAAATTGCTGACGCATTCTGAGCTCAGCCCTATCTTCATGGAAAAGAAGTAGGGGCTCTTGAAGGACAATGCCCCCAATTCTGACACACACCAGCAGATGTTAATGCCAACAGTGTGACTGCCTTCCAAGTAAGAAACTTGACCTCTATCTCCTGTAAAGGCTCGAACCAATCAGACTGTAGGAACTGCAGCACCACAGTAAGATCCCACGGTGCCGTAGGAGCCACAAAAGGTGGTGGGATATGCAGAACCCCATTCAAGGAAGTCTGAACCTCAAGGAGAGCAGCCAATCGTTTCTGGAAGAAAATGGACAAGGCCAAAACTGGACTCTTAAGGAGCCCAAGTGTAGGCCCACATCCACACCTGCTTGTAGAAAGAGGAGAAACCGCCCTAGTTGAAACTCCACCATAGGAAATCTCTTGGATTTACCCCAAGACACACACTTTTTCCAAATCCGATGGCAATACTGAGATGTAACTCCCTTCCTAGCCTGTAGCAGAGTAGGAATGCCCTTTTTCAGAATGCCCTTCCGAGCTAATATGAAGCGTCCAAACTCCATGCCGTCAAACGTAGCCGCGGGAAGTCTTGATAGGTGAACGCCCCTTGTTGCAGAAGGCCCTCGCGAAGAGGAAGAGGCCTCGGATCCCCCAGCAGTAATGCCAGAAGATCCGCGTACCAAGCCCTTCTTGGCAAGTTCGGAACAATTAGGAACACCTGAACTCTTGTCTTATGAGTTTGAGAAACCTTGGGATGAGTGGAAGTGGAGGGAACACATACACTGACAGGAACACCCTCGGATTTACCAGGGCGTCCACCGCCACTGCATGTGGGTCTCTCAACCTGGAACAGTACCTCCAAAGCTTCTTGTTAAGGCGAGAGGTCATCATGCCTATCTGAGGCACACCCCATCGGCTTATGACCTCTATGAATACCTCCGGATGGAGGCCCCATTCTCCTGGAAGGAGATCGTGTCTGCTAAGGAAGTCCGCTTCCCAGTTGTTCACTCCCGGAATGAAGAATGCTGACAGCGCCACTGTGTGATTTTCTGCCCAGAGGAGTATTTTTATCACCTCTGACATTACAGCTCTGCTCTTCGTTCCACCCTGTTGGTTTATGTAGAAGACAGCCGTACATTGTCCGACAGAACCTGAATGGCCTGATCTTGAAGAAGATGAGCCGCTCGTAGAAGGCTGTTGAACCCGGCCCTTAGCTCCAGAACGTTTATTGGAAGGATGGATTCAGACTTGACCACTTTCCTTAGAAGTTTTTCCATTTGGCGACAGCTCCATAACCTCTGTCGAGAAGGTGAGAAGTTTGCAGCCACCAGAGGAATGAAATTCTGGCTTTCGGCAACAGGCGTATGTGCTGGTGCAAGTGAAGATGAGATCCCTACCATTTGACCAGAAGATCCAGTTGGAACGACCCTGCTAGGAACCTTCCGTACTGTCGAGCCTCATAAGAGGCAACCATTTTCCCCATAAGGGGAATGCACTGATGAACCGATATCCGGTCTGGCTTTTGGACATTCTGGACCATGGATTGGATCAACAACGCTTTCTCCACCGGTAGAAACACCCTCTGCACTTCCATGTCAAGAATCATCTCCAGGAAGGAACGCCTCCTTGTCGGTTCCAAATGTGAAATTGGAAGCTTCAGGATCCACCCAAGATCCCGGGACAGTTGATTTGAGAGAGCTGTAAGTGTCCGGAGTCTTACCGGTACGCTGGGGCCGCGGGGCTGGCTTCTCAGGCGGCGTGTGGGCAGCGGCGGAGGTGGGCTGCTGTGCCGAGTCCGAGGGCAGCAGTAGCGGTGGTGAGGGGGTCCGCTCGTGGCGGCGGAACGCCGCTGCAGCGGGTTGCTCTTGCTGAGCCGTTGCTAGGAGACCAGGGGCAGTGAGCTGTGTGGCTATGCAGAAAGGTCTGCATTACTGGGTGCCGCCATGTTGGAGACCAAGTTTGAGGCATAGTTCCTGTATCCTGTTTCTTCCAGCCAATCCAGGGGAAGTTCTCCCTATAAAAGGGGGCTAGTTTAGGACAGGGACGCCAGTGCTTCAAGTTACAACCCTGTTGTAGGTGCTTTAGCCTGTGCTCCCAGGATTCTTGCCGTATTCTGGTTACTCCTGACCCTGCTTGGCCGGTTCTCAGTTGCTGCTGCAGCCCTGCCGTTCCTAACCTGCTGCTGCCTGTGGAAGCGCTCCTGGAAAACCCGGTCCAGTAAGACCCTTTGGGCACGGTCGACCCCGGGTCTCCTGCCTCGTCTTTCAAACCACAGTCCACAGTTCTTTGTCTCCAGCCACGTCTTTAACCACCATTCACAGTTCTGCAGTTCATTATCTACAGCCTCGTCTTTCAAATCACAGTCCACAGTTTTTCGTCTCCAGCCACGTCTTTAACCACCATTCACAGTTCCGCAGTTCATTATTTACAACCTCGTCTTTCAAGTCACAACCCGCAGTTCTTTGTCTACAACTACGTCTTTAAATCATCGTTCACCAGCTACAGTTCTCTACCTCAGTCCTGTCCACAAGAACTACAACCCACTGACTCTTAGCCCCGCCTACGTTCTTCATTGCCCCTTGTCCCATGAGAAGGAACTATATCCAACCCCCTCGTCTTGTTCATCCACAGACAACTACCTCCTTGGGCAAGTCTTAGCTGCCGGATCCTCAAACCTTGCTAGACGTGACAAGAGCAACACTCTGTAACAACATCCCCCTGGAGGAAGTTAAGGTCATCCAGATTTGGAATTATGTCAACTCCTGGACTGTGGAGTAGGAGCACAATCGCTGCCATGGCCTTGATGAACACCCCCGGTGTCGCGTATACGCCAAGTGCAGTGATTGGAAGTGACATAGTTGTAGTGCAACCTTAGATAGGTCTAGAGAGGCAGCCAGATTGGAATGTGAAGGTACGCGCCCCTGATATCCCGGGATACCAGGAATTCCCCTATATCTCGACCAGAGATCACCGCTCTCTGACTCCCTCCTGAATTGAACACCCACCAATAGGAGTCCAGTGACCTTATGTTTGAATAGTAACCCCTGTTACGTAAATGAGGTGGAACCGGAATAATGACATGTGTTTGACAAATGTTAGAATAGCTTCCAGCAGTATTGTACTTTCAGCCTGAGAAGCTAGTAAGCCTGATGTGAAGAATCTGTGAGGCGGGAGTACTAGAAGTCTAACATTTCCCAGGGGACTAGGCAGGATATCGCCCAGATGCTTTACTGAAATCTTTTTAGTCTCTCTCCCACCTGCTTGATCCCCAGGCAGCGAGGTCCACCATCAAAACGAAGGTTATTAGAATGCCGAACCCGAAATCCATTCCTAAGAACCTGGCGGTGCAGGTTTTCTGGAATTTCTCCAACGTCCTAAAAGGAAGTGGAGGAACCCTTGGAAGGGATTGCAGTATAGGTGTAGGATTTAATTTCCTAGTCTGTGTAGTTGCGGAAGGAAGATATGGAAACTTACTTGCAGTTGGCTCGGATATTCAAGTATCACGAGCATCCCAACAGGGCCTCACCCGTGAAGGGCTGACTCACCGTACCGTTCTTGGATTCTGTATCTGCAGTCCATTGGTGTAGCCACCGTCCCCTGCATGTCGAAACTGCCAGAGCAGTGGCCCTGCGTTACACAGGCCAATCTTTTTCATGGCATCCAGCTGTGAAGCCGGTAGAATCCTGTATGTGACAGAGAAACAAGTACATGTCACTCCTACATATAGAATCTAAATCATCAAGAGCCTGAACACGTTACAATATCTCCAGAGATCTACGCAATAGTGGGTCTCCGAGTCAAACCTGCAGCAGTGTATAGTATTAGAGATTAGTCTCAATCTGTGATCAGCCTTTATGGAGGTTGTACCAGGTACAGGTAACACAACCTTTGACAATTTAGACACTCTTTAGGGATGTGGATAATAACTCAGGGTGTACTCAGGTTTTCCCAAATCAGGAGTTTAACGCCCTAAACAGTGGGAAGACATTTATTACATATATATATATATATATATATATATATATATATATATATATAAGTAATGTTCCTCATCCCTAATAGCCTCAAACATATGTTGCCCTCCTATGTCATGCATTATATGGGCAAGTGTACGCTTGTTAGGGTATGTAAATGGGGCCAGAGGCACAGCTGTGGGATTTTAATCCCCAGCCTACTCCAAAACTGCAGCTTCTTCCTAATATCGGATATATTTATGTAAGAAATATAAATCAAAGAACACCTTATGGAGGCCACCCCAGGGGGACTGCCACCGAAGCCTAAGAATTTGTACAGTTTTGAGCATGTTAGACTCCCCAGGAGAAGATATACATTCTACAGTACAGGACTAAGGGGGTCATTCCGAGTTGATCGTAGCTGTGCTAAGTTTAGCACAGCTACGATCGTTAACTCAGACACGCAGGGGGACGCCCCGCATGTCAGTGCCCCCCCACAAATACAAAAGCATCGCACAGAGGCGATGCCTTTGTATTTGAGGAGTAACTCCCGGCCAGCGCAGCTCCTGCGGCTGGCTGGGAGTTGCTCATCGCTCACGCTGGCCGTAGCGGCTGCGTGACACATCACGCAGCCGCCGCGGCCCGCCCCCCCAACGGTCCGGCCACACCTGCGTTGGCCGGACCGCTCCCCCTAAACGGCGGCTTAACGCCGCCGTTCAGCCCCCTCCCGCCTCTCTCTGAGGCGATCGCTAGGTAACGAAAGCTGCCATGCGCCGGCACATGCGCAGTTCCGACCCGATCGCTGCGACAAACTGCAGCGAGCAATCGGGTCGGAATGACCCCCAAAGTCCCTTAAATATGGTAAACTTGTTTACACAGACACACAGTAAAATGTCAGCACAGTTTCCCCCCAGAATACCTTCAGAAAGTCACAGAGTATAAGGAACCAGCCAAACAGCGCCCCAGTAGGCAGTTATTATGCTAAATGCCTGGCGCTGACTGAATAATATATTACACAGTGAAATATAACACTCTCCCCCCTTTATCTAATACACCCTGGTACCGCAGAGGATATCTGGAGTGAAGAGGAGGGCAGCGCTCCCTGTCAGCGTCTCTGTAGTGTGATCTGCAGGGAGAAAATGGCACTGGTGAGTGCTGGATCCGCTCTGAGGAAGAAGCCCCGCCCCCTGTAATGTCTTCCCGCTGATGAGATTATACTGGCCTGAGGTGACTGTGGTTACTAACAGTGGGATTAGCCCGTTAGCCTCTGGATACCAGTGTAGGGTCTGTGCGCTGGCTCAGGGCGCCCCTCACATCGCCGCACATCGTACCGCTGAGACCTCCAAAGCGCAGCTTCACAGGGCTGCGCTCCAACCCTTATGCCGCCATTTCACGACGGTGACCCGCTTACTGGGGCACCGGCATCATACTCACCACTCCATCTTCTGGCTCTGTTTGGGGGGTGGCGGCTGTGCTGCGGGAGTGAGCGGTCGCCTCGTGGGTTTGCGATCATCACCCTGAGGAGCTCAGCGTCCTGTCAGCGGAGATAGGAGCCATTAACCTCTAGGTTTGGATCCTACTCCCCCGCCCCCCTAAGTCCCACGAAGCAGGGAGGCTGTTGCCAGCAGCCTCCCTGGACCTAACATCTCTTAAATAATAATAAAACTAGAAAAGCCCCTAGGAGCTCCCCTAGCTGTGACCGGCTCCACCGGGGACATTTTCTAAACTGAGTCTGGTAGGAGGTGCATAGAGGGAGGAGCCAGCCCACACTATTAAACTCTTAAAGTGCCCATGGCTTCCAAGGGACCTGTCTGTACCCCATGGTACTAAGTGGAACCCCAGCATCCTCTAGGACGTAAGAGAAATATTTGTGTAATTACTCCCAGCACAACAAATGTGGTAAGCACACTGTGGTGTCCACACTTAACATTATGCCACACAGAAACTCCAGTTCACATATGCCACAGTGCCCCCCTCCCCACGCTGGTGATGTAGCGATATGTGGTGGCTCTGGATTTTGTCAATCCAGCTCCGGCTTCAAGGGACATCAATAGAAATGACTTCAAAGAGCATGAGGTTAGCAATAACTAAATCTGTTGGCTACCTGGCTCATGGAATTAGTTTACTCTTATCATTCCCCCCACCCCCCTTCCATAATGCTAAATATGTAGTAGACACAAGAGTCCCATTTGAAAACTACTCACTGGGCTCAATCCATTTAGGTGCGAGTCTGTAAATGTTTGTTTCATGAAACTCGCAGACTTCGCACACCCAAGAAATGCGAGATCCAATTAGAAATACCTAATTGCAGTAGTTGTGGTGAAGTTGTGCAATATTTCTACAAAATGCGACTTGGGAGCAGCGCATCAAAAAGCGAGGAGACCTTTCTGGACCGAAATAAGTGACAACTTCATTAGCAGAATCATGTAGAAGGCTGCTAGTGGGCCTAAAGAACGCACTGGCTGTTTTGGGTTTTTTTTAAATATTTTTATTGAAACACTGTAAAAAAATAAAGACATATTACAACAAAGCAAGTCTTGTACAGGAAAGTAACATGAGGTATCCGTCCATGTGATATACATAAATCACAACGTAGCCTAATACATAAAAAAGGTAAAGTTAGATAGCATAGTACTGGATGCTTTTAACCGGATTAACCCATTTTCCACTGAGCCGCGACCTGGGTTATCGAGGCAATAACCCGGGTTCTAGCTGCAGTGGAAAAGAGGCATTCCTGAAAATTTCCAAGTGCCTAGTCATTAGGGGTCAACAAGGGGTTCTGAAGCAAGCCCCCACATTTTTACCTTAAAATACAGATTTTCCCTACCTTTTCAAACCCTTAGGGCACGCATAAAACTCCCACAAATTTACTGTGAAAACCGCTCGCACAATCCAACTTACACCTAATTGGATTGACCTCAATGTGTATTTTATTTTCATTTGTTAAAATACACAATTTAGTACCACACATCTATTACCGATAAATATTACTACCTCACCTGCTGGGGTGGGTGATCTGATCAGATGATTGACATAAATAATGGGCTTATGATACAGCAACCCTTCAAATGCAATGTTAGCAATCGCGGTTGTCTCTCTGGAAGGGTCTATTTGTCACTAGTGGCTTTTTGCAGCAATGTGAAGTTACTTTTAAAGGATATTAACATACAGGTACACCACCGATAATCCGGACACGTCAGGTGCTGGGGGAAGTTAGGCTGCTAATGTGAGGTGGGAGGATGTAGATAGGCTGTGGGATGATTAGTTATGCTGCGAGTGGGGGAGTCTGGCTGTGGGCAGGGAGTCTGGCTGCGTGGCTGGGGTTAGGCTCTGGGAGACATGCTTTATAAGATTAGGCTGCGAGTGGAGGTCAGGATGCCACCAACACCACTCTCTGTAATACAACCGATAGTCCAGCACAGTGCTGGAACTGAGGGTGCCAGATTATAGGTGGTATACCTGTAGTAATGTATAACTGACGCCTATTGCCATCAACCAAGTGTGACAGCCTTTAATACATTTACAGTCCCATATGAAATAACATTTTCTTCAAATATGTAAACAGATCCTCCTGACGCCACAAAGAAATAACCACCATTCTAGCTGTCAATTATCTGCGGGATTTACCGCCGGATTTTAGCTCCTCGCTTAAATGTCCAGAGCTATTCAATTACCACTGTAAGCCCATGGCTGTCGCGCAGTAACCCATAGTTCCTGGGGTAAGTGCCCGCGGCTGTGCAATTACTGCTTGTGACTAGCCCCAAAAGCACTACCTACCGCAGATTTCTGTTCACCCCCACAGCAGAGTGCAAGCAGAAATCCATGTTACGTCCATCCTCAGGGTTAGCTCCAGACATTTAAACTGGGAGCTAAAAGCCCACGCTAAATTAAATTCCCACTAGGACTGTTCACCTGCTGCTTACATGCTGCGACTCCTTTGCTGCCAGTATTTTTGATAATAATCTTCTACAGATAATTACTTTGAATTGTGTAAAACAGTAGTTGAGTTTACCTAAGGAATTAAAATAAATAAATAAAAAAAAATAAGATTTTAAACCTACCGGTAAATCTTTTTCTCGTAGTCCGTAGAGGACTCCGTAAGGACCATGGGGATAGACGGGCTCCGCAGGAGACATGGGCACTTTAAGAAAGACTTTAGATCTGGTGTGCACTGGCTCCTCCCTCTATGCCCCTCCTCCAGACCTCAGTTAGAAAAACTGTGCCCAGAGGAGACGGACAGTACGAGGAAAGGATTTTTGTTAATCCAAGGGCAAGATTCATACCAGCCACACCAATCACACCGTATAACTTGTGATATACTATCCAGTTAACAGTATGAAAACGACATAGCATCAGTCCAAGACCGATGAGACTATAACATAACCCTTATTTAAGCAATAACTACATACAAGTCTTGCAGAAGTAGTCCGCACTTGGGACGGGCGCCCAGCATCCTCTACGGACTACGAGAAAAAGATTTACCGGTAGGTTTAAAATTTTATTTTCTCTTACGTCCTAGAGGATGCTGGGGACTCCGTAAGGACCAAACGGGCGGGAGAGTGCGGATGACTCTGCAGCACCGATTGAGCAAACACGAGGTCCTCCTCAGCCAGGGTATCAAACTTATAGAACTTTGCAAAGGAGTTTGAACCCGACCAAGTAGTAGCTCAGCACAGCTGTAGCGCCGAGACCCCTCTGGCAGCCGCCCAAGAAGAGCCCACCTTCCTAGTGGAATGGGCCTTGACCGATTAAGGTAACGGCAATCCAGCCGTAGAATGCGCCTGCTGAATCGTGTTACAGATCCAGCGAGCAATAGTCTACTTTGAAGCAGGGGCACCAATCTTGTTGGTTGCATGCATGACAAACAGTGCTTCTGTTTTTCTGACTGTAGCCGATCTGGCCACGTAAATTTTCAAAGCCCTGACCACATCAAGGGACTCAGGATCCACCAAGTCACGCGTAGCCACAGGCACCACAATAGTTCATATGAAAGGATGAAAACACTTTTGGCAGGAATTGAGGACGGGTCCGAAATTCCGCTCTATCCATATGGAAAACCAGATAGGGGCTTTTATGTGATAAAGCCGCTAATTCCGACACTCACCTAGCCGAAGCCAAGGCTAATAACATGACCACCTTCCAAGTGAGATTTTTCAACTCCACCGTTTTAAGTGGTTCAAACCAGTGTGACTTAATGAAACTTAACACCACGTTAAGGTCCCAAGGCGTCACCGGAGGTACAAAAGGAGGCTGAATACCTAGTACTCCCTTCACAAAAGTTTGTACTTCAGGGAGAGAGGCCAATTCCTTTTGAAAGAAAATGGATAAGGCCGAAATCTGAACCTTAATAGATCCTAATTTTAGGCCGAAATTCACTCCAGTTTGCAGGAAGTGAAGGAAATGGCCCAGATGCAATAATTCCGTAGGAGCATTCCTGGCCTCACACCAAGAAACATATTTTCGCCATATACGGTGATAATGTTTAGATGTCATGTCCTTCCTAGCCTTTATTAGCGTAGGAATGACCTCATCCGGAATACCCTTATCCGCTAGGATCCGGCGTTCAACCGCCATGCCGTCCAACGCAGCCGCGGTAAGTCTTGGAATAGACATGGCCCCTGTTGCAACCGGTCCTGTCTTAGAGGAAGAAGCCACTGATCTTCTGTGAGCATTTCCTGCAGATCCAGATACCAGGTCTTTCGTGGCCAATCTGGAACAATGAGGATTGTTCTCATTCCTCTCCCTCCTACCATTCTCAACACCTTGGGTATGAGAGGAAGAGGGGGAAATACATAGACCGACTGGAACACCCACGGTGTCACTAGGGCATCTATAGCTACTGCCTGAGGGTCTCTTGACCTGGTGCAATACCTCTGTAGCTTCTTGTTGAGGCGGGACGCCATCATGTCTATCTGTGGCAGTTCCCACTGACTTGCAATCTGTGCGAAGGCTTCCTAAAGAAGTCCTCTCTTGGATGCAGGTCCTGTTTGCTGAGGAAGTCTGCTTCTCAGTTGTCCACTCCCGGAATGAACTGCTGAAAATGCGCTTACATGATTTTCCGCCCAGCGGAGAATCCTGGTGCCTTCTACCATTTCCACTCTGCTCTTTGTGCCGCCTTGGCGGTTTACATGAGCCACTGCGGTGATGTTGTCTGACTGGATCAGAACCGGTAGGTCGCGAAGCAATGTTTCTGCTTGCCGAAGGGCGTTGTATATGGCCCTCAGCTCCAGGATGTTGATTTGAATACAAGTTTTTTGACTTGACCCAAAGAACTTTAAAGTTTCTTCCCTGTGTGACTGCTCCCCCACCTCGGAGGCTCGCGTCCGTGGCTACCAGAATCCAGTCCTGGATGGCGAACCTGCGACCCTGCAGAAGGTGAGCACTCTGCAGCCACCATAGGAGAGACACCCTGGCCCTAGGGGACAGGGTGATTAACTGATGCATCTGTAGATGTGATCCGGACCACTTGTTCCGTAGATCCCATTGGAAAGTCCTCGCATGGAACCTGCCGAAGGGAATGGCCCCGTAAGATGCCACCATCTTTCCCAGGACCCGAGTGCAGTGATGCACTGACACCTGTTTTAGCTTTAATAGGTTTTTTTTTACCAGAGTCATTAGTTCCTGGGCCTTCTCTATCGGAAGATAAACCCATTTCTGGTCCGTATTCATAATCATACCCAAGAAGGGCAGACGAGTCATAGAAACCAACTGTGACTTCGGGATATTGAGAATCCAGCCGAGTTGCTGTGACACCTTCAGCGAAAGTGACACGCTGTTCAACAACTGCTCTTTTGATCTCGCCCTTATTAGGAGATCGTCCAAGTATGGGATAATTGTGACTCCTTGCTTGCGTAGGAGCACCATCATTTCCGCCAATTACCCTGAAATTGGTAATGACAATACTGTTCCGTAATTCTCAGGTACGCCTGATGGGGTGGATAAATGGGAACATGAAGGTATGCAGCCTTTATGTCTAGATACACCATAAAATCCCCTCCTTCCAGGCTGGCGATGATCGCTCTGAGCGATTCCACCTTGAATTTGAACCATTTCAAGTATAGGTTCAGAGATTTTAATTTTAAAATAGGTCTGACCGAACCGTCCGGTTTCGGGACTACAGCCAAGGTTGAGTAATATCCCCTTCCTTGTTGAAGGAGGGGAACCTTGAGCACCACCTGTTGGAGATACAATGTGTGAATTGTATTTAATATTATCTCCCTTTCTGGGGGAGCAGCCAGTAGGGCCGATCAGGAAAACCGGCGAGGAGGCACCTCTTCGAATTCCAGCTTGTAACCCTGAGAAACAATTTCTATTGCCCAGGGATCCACCTGTGAGTGAACTCAGATGTGGCTGAAGAGTCGAAGACGTGCTCCCACTGGGGCGGACTCCCTTAGCGGAGCCCCAGCGTCATGCGGTGGATTTAGTAGAGGCCGGGGAGGACTTCTGTTCCTGGGAACTAGCTGTGCCCTGCGCCCTTACCTCTGGTAAGAAAGGACGCTCCTCGTACTTTCTTGTTTTTCTGCGACCGAAAGGACTGCATTTGATAATGTCGTGCTTTCTTAGGCTGTGAGGGAATATAAGGCAAAAGATCAGATTTACCAGCTATAGCTGTGGAGACCAGGTCCGAGAGCCTTTCTCCACACAATTCCTCACCCTTGTAAGGTAAAAATAAGAATTTACTTACCGATAATTCTATTTCTCGGAGTCCGTAGTGGATGCTGGGGTTCCTGAAAGGACCATGGGGAATAGCGGCTCCGCAGGAGACAGGGCACAAAAAAGTAAAGCTTTTACCAGATCAGGTGGTGTGCACTGGCTCCTCCCCCTATGACCCTCCTCCAGACTCCAGTTAGGTACTGTGCCCGGACGAGCGTACACAATAAGGGAGGCAATTTGAATCCCGGGTAAGACTCATACCAGCCACACCAATCACACCGTACAACTTGTGATCTAAACCCAGTTAACAGTATGATAACAGAAAAAGCCTCTTAAAGATGGCTCCTTAACAATATAACCCGAATTTGTTAACAATAACTATGTACAGTATTGCAGATAATCCGCACTTGGGATGGGCGCCCAGCATCCACTACGGACTCCGAGAAATAGAATTATCGGTAAGTAAATTCTTATTTTCTCTATCGTCCTAAGTGGATGCTGGGGTTCCTGAAAGGACCATGGGGATTATACCAAAGCTCCCAAACGGGCGGGAGAGTGCGGATGACTCTGCAGCACCGAATGAGAGAATTCCAAGTCCTCTTTTGCCAGGGTATCAAATTTGTAGAATTTTACAAACGTGTTTTCCCCCGACCACGTAGCTGCTCGGCAGAATTGTAATGCCGAGACCCCTCGGGCAGCCGCCCAAGATGAGCCCACCTTCCTTGTGGAATGGGCCTTAACAGATTTAGGCTGTGGCAGGCCTGCCACAGAATGAGCAAGTTGAATTGTGTTACAAATCCAACGAGCAATCGTCTGCTTAGAAGCAGGGGCACCCAACTTGTTGGGTGCATATAGTATCAACAGCGAGTCAGATTTTCTGACTTCAGCCGTCCTTGAAATGTATATTTTTAAGGCTCTGACAACGTCCAACAACTTGGAGTCCTCAAAGTCGCCAGTGGCCGCAGGCACCACAATAGGTTGGTTCAGGTGAAACGCTGATACCACCTTAGGGAGAAAATGCGGACGAGTCCTCAGTTCTGCCCTATCCGAATGGAAGATTAGATAAGGGCTTTTATAAGATAAAGCCGCCAATTCAGATACTCTCCTGGCGGAAGCCAGGGCCAGTAACATAGTCACTTTCCATGTGAGATATTTAAAATCCACCTTTTTCAATGGTTCAAACCAATGGGATTTGAGGAAATCTAAAACTACATTTAGATCCCACGGTGCCACCGGAGGCACCACAGGAGGCTGTATATGCAGTACTCCTTTAACAAAAGTCTGTACCTCAGGAACTGAGGCCAATTCTTTTTGGAAGAATATTGACAGGGCCGAAATTTGAACCTTAATAGATCTCAATTTGAGACCCATAGACAATCCTGATTGTAGGAAATGTAGGAAACGACCCAGTTGAAATTCCTCCGTCGGAACACTCCGATCCTCGCACCACGCGACATATTTTCGCCAAATGCGGTGATAATGTTTCGCGGTGACTTCCTTCCTTGCCTTAATCAAGGTAGGAATGACTTCTTCTGGAATGCCTTTCCCTTTTAGGATCTGGCGTTCAACCGCCATGCCGTCAAACGCAGCCGCGGTAAGTCTTGAAAGAGACAGGGACCCTGTTGTAGCAGGTCCCTTCTCAGAAGTAGAGGGCACGGGTCGTCCGTGACCAACTCTTGAAGTTCCGGGTACCAAGTCCTTCTTGGCCAATCCGGAGCCACTAGTATTGTTCTTACTCCTCCTCACCGTATAATCTTCAATACCTTTGGTATGAGAGGCAGAGGAGGAAACACATATACTGATTTGTACACCCAAGGTGTTACCAGTGCGTCCACAGCTATTGCCTGTGGATCTCTTGACCTGGCGCAATACTTGTCCAGTTTCTTGTTGAGGCGAGACGCCATCATGTCTACCATTGGTCTTTCCCAACAGTTTATTAGCATGTGGAAGACTTCTGGATGAAGACCCCCTCTCCCGGGTGAATATCGTGTCTGCTGAGGAAGTCTGCTTCCCAGTTGTCCACGCCCGGGAAGAACACTGCTGACAGTGCTATTACGTGATTCTCCGCCCAGCGAAGAATCTTGGCAGCTTCTGCCATTGCACTCCTGCTTCTTGTGCCGCCCTGTCTGTTTACATGGGCGACCGCCGTGATGTTGTCCGACTGAATCAACACCGGTTTTCCTTGCAGGAGTGGTTCCGCCTGGCTTAGAGCATTTTAGATTGCTCTTAGTACCAGAATGTTTATGTGAAGAGACTTTTCCAGGTTCGTCCATACCCCCTGGAAGTTTCTTCCTTGTGTGACTGCTCCCCAACCTCTCAGGCTGGCGTCCGTGGTCACCAGGATCAAATCCTGTATGCCGAATCTGCGGCCCTCCAATAGATGAGCCTTTTGCAACCACCACAGAAGATATACCCTTGTCCTTGGCGACAGGGTTATTCGCAGGTGCATCTGAGGATGCGACCCTGACCATTTGTCCAACAGATCCCTTTGGAAAATTCTTGCATGGAATCTGCCGAATGGAATTGCTTCGTAAAAAGCCACCATTTTTCCCAGGACTCTTGTGCATTGATGTACAGACACCTTTCCTGGTTTTAGGAGGTTCCTGACAGGTCGGATAACTCCTTGGCTTTTTCCTCGGGAAGAAAAACCTTTTTCTGAACCGTGTCCAGAATCATCCCTAGGAACAGCAGACGTATCGTCGGAAAACAGCTGCGATTCTTGGAATATTTAGAATCCAGTCGTGCCGTCGAAGAACTACTTTAGATAGTGCTCTTCCGACCTCCAACTGTTCTCTGGAACTTGCCCTTTTTAGGTCGTGCAAGTAAGGGATAATTTAGATGCCTTTTTTCTTTGAAGAAACATCTTTTCGGCCATTACCTTGGTAAAAAGGCCCGGGGTGCCGTGGATAATTCAAACGGCATCGTCTGAAACTGATATTGACAGTTCTGTACCACGAACCAGAGGTACCCTTGATGAGAAGGACAAAATTTGGACATGGAGGTAATCCTTGATGTCCAGGGACACCATATAGTCCCCTTTTTTCCGGTTCGCTATCACTGCTCTGAGTGACTTTATCTCGATTTGAACCTTTTATGTAAGTGTTCAAAACATTTTAGATTTAGACTATGTGTCACCAAGCCGTCTGGCTTCAGTACCACAATATAGTGTGGAAAAATAATACCCTTTTCCTTGTCGTAGGAGGGGTACTTTGATTATCACCTGCTGGATATACAGCTTGTGAATTGTTTCCAATGCTGCCTCCCTGTCGGAGGGAGCCGTTGGTAAAGCAGACTTCAGGAACCTGCGAGGAGAAGATGTCTCGACTCTCCAATCTTTACCCCTGGGATAATACTCGTACGATCTAGGGGTCAACTTGCGAGTGATCCCACTGCGCCCTGAGACTCTTGAGACTACCCCCCCACCTTGAGTCCGCTTGCACGGCCCCAGCGTCATGCTGAGGACTTGGCAGACGCGGTGGAGGGCTTCTTTTCCTGGGAAAGGGCTGCCTGCTGCAGTCTACTTCCCTTACCTCTATGTCTGGGCAGATATGACTGGCCTTTTGCCTGCATGCCCTCATGGGAAAGGAAAGATTGAGGCTGAAAAGACGGTGTCTTTTTTAGCTGAGATGTAACTTGGGGTAAAAAAGGTTGGATTTCCCAGCTGTTGCTGTGGTCCCCAGGTCCGATGGACCGACCCCCAAATAACTCCTTCCCTTTATACAGCAATACTTCCATCTGCCGTATGGGATCTGTATCACCTGACCACTGTCGTGTCCCTGACATCTTCTGGGAGATATGGACAACGCACTTATCTTGATGCCAGAGAGCAAATATCCCTCTGTGCATCTCACATACATATATATAGAATGCATCCTATTAAATGCTCTACATGAATAAAATATTTTCAGTCAGGGAATCCGACCAAGCCAACCCAGCACTGCATCTCCAGGCTGATGGCGATCGCTGGTCGCAGTATAACCACCGTATGTGTGTATATACTTTTTAGGATATTTTTCCAGCTTCCTATCAGCTGGCTCCTTGAGGGCGGCCGTATCTGGAGACGGTAACGCCACTTGATAAGCGTGTGAGCGCCTTATCACCCTAAGGGGTGTTTCCCAACGTACCCTAATTTCTGGCGGGAAAGGGTATAACGCCAATATTTGCTATCGGGGTAACCCTACGCATCATCACACACTTCATTTTATTTTATCTGATTCAGGAAAAACTACAGGTAGTTTTTTCACTCCCACATAATACCCTTTCTTGTGGTACTTGTAGTATCAGAAACACGTAACACCTCCTTCATTGCCCTTAACGTGTGGCCCTAATGAGAAATACGTTTGTTTATTCACCGTCGACACTGTATTCAGTGTCCGTGTCTGTGTCTGTGTCGACCGACTGAGGTAAATGGGCGTTTTTAAAACCCCTGACGGTGTTTCTGAGACGCCTGGACCGGTCCTAATAGATTGTCGGCCGTCTCATGTCGTCAACCGACCTTGCAGCGTGTTGACATTCTCACGTAATTCTCTAAATAAGCCATCCATTCCGGTGTCGACTCCCTAGAGAGTGACATCACCATTACAGGCAATTTCTCCGCCTCCTCACCAACATCGTCCTCATACATGTCGACACACACGTACCGACACACAGCACACACACCGGGAATGCTCTGACAGAGGACAGGACCCACTAGCCCTTTGGGGAGACAGAGGGAGAGTCTGCCAGCACACACCAAAAACGCTATAATTATATAGGGACAACCTTATATAAGTGTTTCTCCCTTATAGCATCTTTTATATATATACAATATCGCCAAAATCAGTGCCCCCCCTCTCTGTTTTAACCCTGTTTCTGTAGTGCAGTGCAGGGGAGAGCCTGGGAGCCTTCTCTCCAGCTTTTCTGTGAGAGAAAATGGCGCTGTGTGCTGAGGAGATAGGCCCCGCCCCTTTTTCGGCGGGCTCGTCTCCCGCTATTTTTGAAGTTAGGCAGGGGTTAAATATCTCCATATAGCCTCTGTGGGCTATATGTGAGGTATTTTTTGCCTCTAATAAGGTTTTTATTTGCCTCTCAGAGCGCCCCCCCCAGCGCTCTGCACCCTCAGTGACTGTTGTGTGAAGTGTGCTGAGAGGAAAATGGCGCACAGCTGCAGTGCTGTGCGCTACCTTTATGAAGACTCAGGAGTCTTCAGCCGCCGATTTTGGACCTCTTCTCTCTTCAGCGTCTGCAAGGGGGCCGGCGGCGCGGCTCCGGTGACCATCCAGGCTGTACCTGTGATCGTCCCTCTGGAGCTAGTGTCCAGTAGCCAAGCAGCAAATCCACTCTGCACGCAGGTGAGTTCACTACTTCTCCCCTAAGTCCCTCGTTGCAGTGATCCTGTTGCCAGCAGGACTCACTGTAAAGTAAAAAACCTAAGCTAAACTTTCTCTAAGCAGCTCTTTAGGAGAGCCACCTAGATTGCACCCTTCTCGTTCGGGCACAAAATCTAACTGGAGTCTGGAGGAGGGTCATAGGGGGAGGAGCCAGTGCACACCACCTGATCTGGTAAAAGCTTTACTTTTTTGTGCCCTGTCTCCTGCGGAGCCGCTATTCCCCATGGTCCTTTCAGGAACCCCAGCATCCACTTAGGACGATAGAGAAACCTCCATATGCCTCTTTTAGTCGGCATCACCTGTCCATTGCATGTTCCACAGGACACGTCTAGCAGAAATCGACATAGCGCTGACTCTAGAACCCAGTAGACCAATGTCTCTTTGAGCATGTCTTATATATAAGACAGCATCTTTTATATATCCTAGGGTCAATAACATGGTATCCTTATCTAGGGTTTCAATCTCCGCTGATAAGGTATCTGTCCACGCTGCTACAGCGCTATAAACCCCTGCCGACACAATCGCCGGTCTGAGTAGTGTACCAGAATGTGTGTAAATGGACTTCAAAGTACTTTTCTGCATGCTATCTGCAGGATCCCTGAGGGTAGCTGTATCTTGGTATGTCAGCGCTACCTTTTGGGTCAACGTGTCAACGCCTTGTCCACCCTAGGGGAGGATTCCCATCGTATCCTGGCCCTAGCAGGGAAAGGATACGCTATGAGAATTCTTTTGGGAAACTGCAGTTTCTTGTCTGGAGATTCCCGCTCTTTTTCACACAATTCATTTGGTTCAGGAGAGGGGGGAAATGTTATCTCAGCTTTCTTCCCCTTAACATGTGTACCCTCGTGTCAGGGACAGATGGGTCATCTGTGATATGCAAAAAATCTTTTATTACAATAATCATATATTGAATACTTTTCTGCCAGTTTTGGCTGTAACTTTGCATCATCGTAGTCAACACTGGAGTCAGACTCCGTGTCGGTATCAGTGTCTATTATTTTGGATAGTGGGCGTTTTGAGACTGTGAAGGTCCCTGCGACATAGGGACAGACATGGGTAGATTCCCTGTCTGTTCTCTAATCTTTTGTGCAATAAATTTACCTCAGCACTTAATTCCACATATCCAGTCAGGTGTCGGCGTTGTCGACGGAGACACCACACACACACATTTGCTCCATTTCCACCTTAGAAGAGCCTTTTACCTCAGATATGTCGACACACACGTACCGACACACCACACACTCAGGGAATCCTCTTATCTGAAGACAGTTCCCCCACAAGGCCCTTTGGAGAGACAGAGAGAGAGAGTATGCCAGCACACACCCAGCGCTAATACCCCAGGAAAAACACACAATGTGTTTACCCAGTAGCGCTGTAATACTATTATTTGCTGCCAATTATGTGCCCCCCCTCTTCTCTGAAACCCCCTTTCACCGTGGATAAGCAGGGGAGAGTCCGGGGAGCTTCCTCTCAGCTGTGCTGTGGAGAAAATGGCGCTGGTGAGTGCTGAGGGAGAAGCCCCGCCCCCTCGGCAGCGGGCTTCTGTCCCGCTTAAATAATAAAAACTGGCGGGGGCTCTTTATATATACAGTGCCTAGCTGTATATATATATCTCTTTTGCCAGAAATGAGGTTTATATTGCTGCCCAGGGCGCCCCCCCTGCGCCCTGCACCCTTACAGTGACTGCCGTGTGTGAGAGCAATGGCGCACAGCTGCACTGCTGTGCGTTACCTCAGTGAAGATCATGAAGTCTTCTGCCGCCTTTGAAGTCTTCTTTTTCTTCTCATACTCACCCGGCTTCTATCTTCCGGCTCTGTGAGGAGGACGGCGGTGCGGCTCCGTGACGAACTCCAGGGTGAGACCTGTGTTCTGACTCCCTCTGGAGCTAATGGTGTCCAGTAGCCTAAGAAGCAAAGCCTTGAAACTCACAGAAGTAGGTCTGCTACTCTCCCCTCAGATGCAGGGAGTCTGTTGCCAGCAGGCTCCCTGAAAATAAAAAACCTAACAAATATACTTTCTGCCAGGAAGCTCAGGAGAGCTCCCTGAAGTGCACCCATCTCCTCTGGGCACAGTATCAAACTGAGGTCTGGAGGAGGGGCATAGAGGGAGGAGCCAGTGCACACCAGATCTAAAGTCTTTCTTAAAGTGCCCATGTCTCCTGCGGAGCCCGTCTATCCCCATGGTCCTTACGGAGTCCCCAACATCCTCTAGGACGTAAGAGAAAAGGGAAGGGGGGTGGGGGAGACAAGATTGGCAGTCTCATCTGCCATCAAATTATGTGTTTCTATCCACTTACACCCCTTTCACACATGCAATTACATCTCTGGTTTTTGCACGTGAACGCACATAAATGCGAGATTTCTGCATGTGTGAAAGGAAACAACCCGAGACTATCTCCTGGATACACATCCCTGTTCCCGACCAGGGCCATGAAGCAGAGACCCAGGAATTTTCCAGCTTGCTAGAACCAGCAAATTCCAGGGTCACATCTGAAAGCAACATTAGTTACAAACCGGCACACGCATAGGCTACATACTGTACATCCCTGAAGATGTTTGCTCACTGTCCCACAGGGCTGCATACAGAAATCAGCTCTGGGTTACATTGGCGCGTAATAGGGGTGAGTTAATGAGCTGTTGCTGGTGTTTCCATTGGAATGCAAAAGCACACCATGGGGCTCCCTGCTATTTGAACGGACCCCAAGGAGTCAGCTGGGAATGCTATTCAAACCCCCTTTACCCAATGGCCAAACCACTTAATTACAAAAAATAAGAATTTACTTACCGATAATTCTATTTCTCGGAGTCCGTAGTGGATGCTGGGGTTCCTGAAAGGACCATGGGGAATAGCGGCTCCGCAGGAGACAGGGCACAAAAAGTAAAGCTTTAGGATCAGGTGGTGTGCACTGGCTCCTCCCCCTATGACCCTCCTCCAAGCCTCAGTTAGGATACTGTGCCCGGACGAGCGTACACAATAAGGAAGGATTTTGAATCCCGGGTAAGACTCATACCAGCCACACCAATCACACTGTACAACCTGTGATCTGAACCCAGTTAACAGTATGATAACAGCGGAGCCTCTGAAAAGATGGCTCACAACAATAATAACCCGATTTTTGTAACTATGTACAAGTATTGCAGATAATCCGCACTTGGGATGGGCGCCCAGCATCCACTACGGACTCCGAGAAATAGAATTATCGGTAAGTAAATTCTTATTTTCTCTATCGTCCTAGTGGATGCTGGGGTTCCTGAAAGGACCATGGGGATTATACCAAAGCTCCCAAACGGGCGGGAGAGTGCGGATGACTCTGCAGCACCGAATGAGAGAACTCCAGGTCCTCCTTAGCCAGGGTATCAAATTTGTAGGATTTTACAAACGTGTTTGCCCCTGACTAAATAGCCGCTCGGCAAAGTTGTAAAGCCGAGACCCCTCGGGCAGCCGCCCAAGATGAGCCCACCTTCCTTGTGGAATGGGCATTTACATATTTTGGCTGTGGCAGGCCTGCCACAAAATGTGCAAGCTGAATTGTATTACACATCCAACTAGCAATAGTCTGCTTAGAAGCAAGAGCACCCAGTTTGTTGGGTGCATACAGGATAACAGCAAGTCAGTTTTCCTGACTCCAGCCGTCCTGGAACCTATATTTTCAGGGCCCTGACAACATCTAGCAACTTGGAGTCCTCCAAGTCCCTAGTCTGGTGCAAGGCACCACAATAAGCTGGTTCAGGTGAAACACTGACACCACCTTAGGGAGAGAACAGGGGACGAGTCCGCAGCTTTGCCCTGTCCAAATGGACAAACAGATATGGGCTTTTTTGAGAAAAAAAAACCCACCAATTTGACACTCGCCTGGTCCAGGCCAGGTCCAAGAGCATGATCACTTTTCATGTGAGATGCTTCAAATCCACAGATTTGACTGGTTTTAAACCAATGTGATTTGAGGAATCCCAGAACTACGTTGAGATCCAACAGTGCCACTGGAGGCACAAAAGGGGGTTGTATATGCAATACTCCCTTGACAAACTTCTGGACTTCAGGAACTGAAGCCAATTCTTTCTGGAAGAAAAATCGACAGGGCCGAAATTTGAACCTTAATGGACCCCAATTTGAGGCCCATAGACACTCCTGTTTGCAGGAAATGCAGGAATCGACCGAGTTGAAATTTCTTCGTGGGGCCTTTCTGGCCTCGCACCACGCAACATATTTTTTTCCATATGTGGTGATAATGTTGTGCGGTCACTTCCTTTCTGGCTTTGACCAGGGTAGGAATGACCTCTTCCGGAATGCCTTTTTCCCTTAGGATCCGGCGTTCCACCGCCATGCCGTCAAACGCAGCTGCGGTAAGTCTTGGAACAGACATGGTACTTGCTGAAACAAGTCCCTTCTTAGCGGCAGAGGCCATAAGTCCTCTGTGAGCATCTCTTGAAGTTCCGGGTACCAAGTCCTTCTTGGCCAATCCGGAGCCATGAGTATACTTCTTACTCCTCTACGTCTTATAATTCTCAGTACCTTAGGTATGATAAGCAGAGGAGGGAACACATACACCGACTGGTACACCCACGGTGTTACCAGAACGTCCACAGCTATTGCCTGAGGGTCTCTTAACCTGGCGCAATACCTGTCCCGTTTTTTGTTCAGACGGGACGCCATCATGTCCACCTTTGGTATTTCCCAACGGTTTACAATCATGTGGAAAACTTCCCGATGAAGTTTCCACTCTGCCGGGTGGAGGTCGTGCCTGCTGAGGAAGTCTGCTTCCCAGTTTCCATTCCCGGAATGAAACACTGCTGACAGTGCTATCACATGATTTTCCGCCCAGCGAAAAGTCCTTGCAGTTTTTGCCATTGCCCTCCTGCTTCTTGTGCCGCCCTGTCTATTTACGTGGGCGACTGCCGTGATGTTTTTCCCACTGGATCAATACCGGCTGACCTTGAAGCAGAGGTCTTGCTAAGCTTAGAGCATTATAAATTTAGCCTTAGCTCCAGTATATTTATGTGGAGAAAAGTCTCCAGACTTGATCACACTCCCTGGAAATTTTTTTTTTTTTTTTTTTTCCTTGTGTGACTGCTCCCCAGCCTCTCGGGCTGGCCTCCGTGGTCACCAGCATCCAATCCTGAATGCCGAATCTGCGGCCCTCTAGAAGATGAGCACTCTGTAACCACCACAGGAGAGACACCCTTGTCCTTGGATATAGGGTTATCCGCTGATGCATCTGAAGATGCGATCCGGACCATTTGTCCAGCAGATCCCACTGAAAAGTTCTTGCGTGAAATCTGCCGAATGGAATTGCTTCGTAGGAAGTCACCATTTTTACCAGGACCCTTGTGCAATGATGCACTGATTTTAGGAGGTTCCTGACTAGCTCGGATAACTCCCTGGCTTTCTCTTCCGGGAGAAAAACCTTTTTCTGGACTGTGTCCAGAATCATCCCTAAGCACAGGAGACTTGTCGTCGGGATCAGCTGCGATTTTGGAATATTTAGAATCCACCCGTGCTGTTGTAGCAGTATCCGAGATAGTGCTACTCCGACCTCCAACTGTTCCCTGGACTTTGCCCTTATCAGGAGATCGTCCAAGTAAGGGATAATTAAGACGCCTTTTCTTCGAAGAAGAAGAATCATCATTTCGGCCATTACCTTGGTAAAGACCCGGGGTGCCGTGGACAATCCAAACGGCAGCGTCTGAAACTGATAGTGACAGTTCTGTACCACGAACCTGAGGTACCCTTAGTGAGAAGGGCAAATTTGGGACATGGAGGTAAGCATCCCTGATGTCTCGGGACACCATATAGTCCCCTTCTTCCTGGTTCGTTATCACTGCTCTGAGTGACTCCATCTTGATTTGAACCTTTGTAAGTGTTCAAATTTTTTTTTAGATTTAGAATAGGTCTCACCTAGCCTTCTGGCTTCAGTACCACAATATAGTGTGGAATAATACCCCTTTTCTTGTTGTAGGAGGGGTAATTTAATTATCACCTGCTGGGAATACAGCTTGTGAATTGTTTCCCATACTGCCTCCTTGTCGGAGGGAGACCTTGGTAAAGCAGACTTCAGGAGCCTGCGAAGGGGAAACGTCTCGACATTCCAATCTGTACCCCTGGGATACTACTTGTAGGATCCAGGGGTCCTGTACGGTCTCAGCGTCATGCTGAGAGCTTGTCAGAAGCGGTGGAATGCTTCTGTTCCTGGGAATAGGCTGCCTGCTGCAGTCTTCTTCCCTTTCCTCTATCCCTGGGCAGATATGACTCTTATAGGGACGAAAGGACTGAGGCTGAAAAGACGGTGTCTTTTTCTGCAGAGATGTGACTTAGGGTAAAAACGGTGGATTTTCCAGCAGTTGCCGTGGCCACCAGGTCCGATGGACCGACCCCAAATAACTCCTCTTCCTTTATACGGCAATACACCTTTGTGCCGTTTGGAATCTTAAATGCTCTATAGTCAATAAAATACTGTCCCTGTCAAGGGTATCAATATTTTTAGTCAGGGAATCCGACCAAGCCACCCCAGCTCTGCACATCCAGGCTGAGGCGATCGCTGGTCGCAGTATAACACCAGTATGTGTGTATATACTTTTTATGATATTTTCCAGCCTCCTGTCAGCTGGCTCCTTGAGGACGGCCCTATCTATAGACGGTACCGCCACTTGTTTTGATAAGCGTGTGAGCGCCATATCCACCCTAAGGGGTGTTTCCCAACGCGCCCTAACTTCTGGCGGGAAAGGGTATACCGCCAATTATTTTCTATCGGGGGGAACCCACGCATCATCACACACTTCATTTAATTTATCTGATTCAGGAAAAACTACGGTAGTTTTTTCACATCCCACATAATACCCTCCTTTGTGGTACTTGTAGTATCAGAAATATGTAACACCTCCTTCATTGCCCTTAACGTGTGGCCCTAATAAGGAATACGTTTGTTTATTCACCGTCGACACTGGATTCAGTGTCCGTGTGTGTCGACCGACTAAAGTAAACGGGCGTTTTTAAAACCCCTGACGGTGTTTTTGAGACGTCTGGACCGGTACTAATTGTTTGTCGGCCGTCTCATGTCGTCAACCGACCTTGCAGCGTGTTGACATTATCACGTAATTCCCTAAATAAGCCATCCATTCCGGTGTCGACTCCCTAGAGAGTGACATCACCATTACAGGCAATTGCTCCGCCTCCTCACCAACATCGTCCTCATACATGTCGACACACACGTACCGACACACAGCACACACACAGGGAATGCTCTGATAGAGGACAGGACCCACTAGCCCTTTGGAGAGACAGAGGGAGAGTTTGCCAGCACACACCAAAAACGCTATAATTATATAGGGACAACCTTATATAAGTGTTTTCCCTTATAGCATCTTTTTTATATATTTCTAACGCCAAATTAGTGCCCCCCCTCTCTGTTTTAACCCTGTTTCTGTAGTGCAGTGCAGGGGAGAGCCTGGGAGCCTTCCCTCCAGCCTTTCTGTGAGGGAAAATGGCGCTGTGTGCTGAGGAGATAGGCCCCGCCCCTTTTTCGGCGGCCTCGTCTCCCGCTCTTTAACGGATTCTGGCAGGGGTTAAATATCTCCATATAGCCCCCGGAGGCTATATGTGAGGTATTTTTTGCCAAAAATAGGTTTACATTTGCCTCCCAGGGCGCCCCCCTCCCAGCGCCCTGCACCCTCAGTGACTGCCGTGTGAAGTGTGCTGAGAGGAAATGGCGCACAGCTGCAGTGCTGTGCGCTACCTTAAGAAGACTGAGGAGTCTTCTGCCGCCGATTCTGGACCTCTTCTCGTTTCAGCATCTGCAAGGGGGCCGGCGGCGAGGCTCCGGTGACCATCCAGGCTGTACCTGTGATCGTCCCTCTGGAGCTAATGTCCAGTAGCCAAAGAAGCCAATCCATCCTGCACGCAGGTGAGTTCACTTCTTCTCCCCTAAGTCCCTCGTTGCAGTGATCCTGTTGCCAGCAGGACTCACTGTAAAATAAAAAACCTAAGCTAAACTTTTCTAAGCAGCTCTTTAGGAGAGCCACCTAGATTGCACCCTTCTCGGCCGGGCACAAAAATCTAACTGAGGCTTGGAGGAGGGTCATAGGGGGAGGAGCCAGTGCACACCACCTGATCCTAAAGCTTTACTTTTTGTGCCCTGTCTCCTGCGGAGCCGCTATTCCCCATGGTCCTTTCAGGAACCCCAGCATCCACTAGGACGATAGAGAAAATGCAGTTTATAAACATTCAGCACAAGTGGCAGTAACAGTGTAGTAGCATTACTGCCTGACAGCACTGAGGTCACAGGTTCCCACCCTGGCCTTAACTGTGTGGAGTTTGTATATTCTCCCCGTACTTGAATGGGTTTCCTCCCACAAACCAAAAATATACTGGTAGGTTAATTGGCGTCCAAAAAAAATTAACCTTAGTATGAATGTAAGCTCTCAAGAGCAGGGCCCTCAACCCTCATGTGCTTATCCTTCTTTTACGTAAACCATCTTCAACAGCACCAAATCCTGTGGTTTTCTTCCACCCCAATACTTTTTTCTGTTGCTTTAGTTATGTTTATTTACCCTGTACTTGTCCTATAATTTTCTTCAACTGTAAGTCACTGTTTTCCTGTTTTGATTATTAATTTATGTACTCCAGAAGCGTCACTTACGCCTTGTACACCCCTGCCAGAAAAAGGGGCATGGCTTCATGGGAGGGGCGGGGCTTCGCTTCCCAACCCCCGTTTTTCGTCACTTGGGGGGTTCGGGAGGTGCGTGCTGCCTCCAGCGGAGTGCTTTTTCTGCCGTGTCGGCTCCTGCTCAGTGACAGGAGCTGAGTGCTGCACATAATGTAACAGTGCAGCACTCGGCTCCTGTCACTGAGCAGAAGCCGGCATTTTGGTGTCACCCCTCGGCTGCGGGCCGCACCCCCTGCCCCCTGTGACGCCACAGATGTACTCTGTAATTAGGCAATGCGGATCCCTTGTGGCGCTATATAAAGGTTAATAATAATGTGTGTGTCTGTGTACGTGTCGTAGGGAATATAGGGGGTAAACTCCAGTGGGGCAGGGACTGATGTGAATGGGCAAATATTCTCTGTAAAGCGTTGTGAAATAGGTGTGCGCTATATAAATAACTGGTAATAAAGATAAACTGTGATCTCTAACTGAAAGCGTGGGCCCCCTGCAGCCATTCTGCTAAAATATACATTTCTACATGTCAGTATATGACATTTGTAGCCAATGTTAACAGTTATGGTTGTCGGTAACCATTAGTTACAGTGCGTGTACCCAGTAGGGCCTGTATGTCTATCACGGCTGCCTGTATTACCGGTGGTGCTGTGCTGCTTTTTGGGTCCCCACTTCACGTCAGGGTGCAGCAGCAGTACGTGCTGAGCCCCGTGCAGGGGCGGCGTATGAGACACTATCAGCTCGTCCTCATCCTCCTCATCTCCGTCCGTCTCCTCCTCGCTGCAGCTCCCGTCCTCACTCCCACCCCAGCGCCCCCTACCCCCAGGTCTACCGGCTTGCCAGAGCGGCGTGACGCTAAATAGTGTGCGGGGTCTCGGAGCATGAGACTGGCGGGGACCAGGGTACGGAGGAGCACCCAGGCCGCACCAGGCTGCTCTATGCACAGCAGCCACCCCGCCGGCACGATGGTGTCTCCCCACCGCCCTCAGCAACCTTGGAAGCAGCATGCCGGCTCTCACACAGGATGGTGCCATTTGCCGCAGCCTAGCTGCTACGTACTATTCCAAATACCGGTAGATTGTGACATGGACCCAGGGGGTTATGGGAAAGGTCCTCTCCACGAAGCTAAACTAGACGCTACCCAGCCGAGCTGCTAGTGGCAGCGGTCATCACACAGGGGCGGAAGCACAGCTGCTGGGGTGTCAGTTCCTGCACACAGCTCAGCTCACTCCCTGACTCCTCCCCTCCAGTACTTGCTGGCCCGGACGATGCCATAGTCTGGTGCTGGCCTGGGCGTATTACATGTATATGGGTGTGACGTGAGGGGAGCTCTGTAGTGTACTGTACGCACACTGTAACACCCTGACCCCGGACACTGGAACAACACAGCACAGGGAGCCGGTGTGTTAGGTGTTTCCTGGCTGGTGCACTATTATACATCACACGCAAGGGATACAGCACGCACCGTTATTACAGCATATATGTAGGGGCACTAGTGGCGGTCGGTATGTCGACATAATATTGACAGTTTCAAAATGTATACATTACCATTAGGGGTAGACCTGTACAGTGTCGACAATTCATCCATGTCGACATTATGCACTTGTCAATGTGTTCAACGTCAACATTATCATGTCGACATGGTGAATGACAACCAAATATACAGATGTAGATGGTATGAGCAAAAATAAATATCACCCCATATACCCTCTCTGCTTGACGTTCTTGTTTTCTCACATTTTACTATTTTACCTTGCTACCACCATTTTTTTTTAGATCCAAGTGTATACCCCTCCCCCCTCTCTCTGTCCCAGATGTGATATTGTGATAATAAGATTTTACTCACCGGTAAATCTATTTCTCGTAGTCCGTAGTGGATGCTGGGGACTCCGTAAGGACCATGGGGAATAGACGGCTCCGCAGGAGACTGGGCACACTAAAAGAAAGATTTGGTACTACCTGGTGTGCACTGGCTCCTCCCTCTATGCCCCTCCTCCAGACCTCAGTTAGGATACTGTGCCCGGAAGAGCTGACACAATAAGGAAGGATTTTGAATCCCGGGTAAGACTCATACCAGCCGCACCAATCACACCGTATAACTCGTGATATTTAACCCAGTTAACAGTATGAAATACAACTGAGCCTCTCAACAGATGGCTCAACAATAACCCTTAAGTTAGGCAATAACTATATACAAGTATTGCAGACAATCCGCACTTGGGATGGGCGCCCAGCATCCACTACGGACTACGAGAAATAGATTTACCGGTGAGTAAAATCTTATTTTCTCTGACGTCCTAGTGGATGCTGGGTACTCCGTAAGGACCATGGGGATTATACCAAAGCTCCCAAACGGGCGGGAGAGTGCGGATGACTCTGCAGCACCGAATGAGAGAACTCCAGGTCCTCCTCAGCCAGGGTATCAAATTTGTAGAATTTAGCAAACGTGTTTGCCCCTGACCAAGTAGCAGCTCGGCAAAGTTGTAAAGCCGAGACCCCTCGGGCAGCCGCCCAAGATGAGCCCACCTTCCTCGTGGAATGGGCTTTCACTGATTTAGGATGCGGCAATCCAGCCGCAGAATGCGCCAGCTGAATTGTGTTACAAATCCAGCGAGCAATAGTCTGCTTAGAAGCAGGAGCACCTATTTTGTTGGGTGCATACAGGATAAAAAGCGAGTCAGTTTTCCTGACTCCAGCCGTCCTGGAAACATAAATTTTCAAGGCCCTGACTACGTCCAGTAACTTGGAATCCTCCAAGTCCTTAGTAGCCGCAGGCACTACAATAGGTTGGTTCAAGTGAAAAGCTGATACCACCTTAGGGAGAAACTGGGGACGAGTCCTCAATTCTGCCCTATCCATATGGAAAATCAGATAAGGGCTTTTACATGACAAAGCCGCCAATTCTGACACACGCCTGGCCGAAGCCAAGGCCAATAACATGACCACTTTCCACGTGAGATATTTGAGATCCACAGTTTTAAGTGGTTCAAACCAATGTGATTTTAGGAAACTCAACACCACATTGAGATCCCAAGGTGCCACAGGAGGCACAAAAGGGGGCTGAATATGAAGCACTCCCTTTACAAAAGTCTGAACTTCAGGCAGTGAAGCCAGTTCTTTCTGGAAGAAAATCGACAGAGCCGAAATCTGGACCTTAATGGAACCCAATTTTAGGCCCATAGTCACTCCTGACTGTAGGAAGTGCAGAAAACGACCCAGCTGAAATTCCTCTGTAGGGGCCTTCCTGGCCTCACACCACGCAACATATTTTCGCCAAATGCGGTGATAATGGTTTGCGGTTACTTCTTTCCTGGCTTTTATCAGCGTAGGAATGACTTCCTCCGGAATGCCCTTTTACTTTAGGATCCGGAATTCAACCGCCATGCCGTCAAACGCAGCCATGGGAAGTCTTGGAACAGACAGGGCCCCTGCTGTAGCAGATCCTGTCTGAGCGGTAGAGGCCATGGGTCGTCTGATATCATTTCTTGAAGCTCTGGGTACCAAGCTCTTCTTGGCCAATCCGGAACCACGAGTATCATTCTTACTCCTCGCCTTCTTATTATTCTCAGTACCTTTGGTATGAGAGGCAGAGAAGGGAACACATAAACCGACTGGTACACCCACGGTGTCACTAGAGCGTTCACAGCTATCGCCTGAGGGTCCCTTGACCTGGCGCAATATCTCTTTAGCTTTTTGTTGAGGCGGGACGCCATCATGTCCACCTGTGGCCTTTCCCAACGGTTTACCAACAGTTTGAAGACTTCTGGATGAAGTCCCCACTCTCCCGGGTGTAGGTCGTGTCTGCTGAGGAAGTCTGCTTCCCAGTTGTCCACTCCCGGAATGAACACTGCTGACAGTGCTAAGACGTGATTTTCCGCCCATCGGAGAATCCTTGTGGCTTCTGCCACGCCATCCTGCTTCTTGTGCCGCCCTGTCGGTTTACATGGGCGACCGCCGTGATGTTGTCTGATTGGATCAGTACCGGCTGGTTTTGAAGCAGGGGTCTTGCCTGACTTAGGGCATTGTAAATGGCCCTCAGTTTCAGAATATTTATGTGTAGGGACGACTCCTGACTTGATCAAAGTCCTTGGAAATTTCTTCCCTGTGTGACTGCCCCCCAGCCTCGAAGGCTGGCATCCGTGGTCACCAGGACCCAGTCCTGTATGCCGAATCTGCGGCCCTCTAGAAGATGAGCACTCTGCAGCCACCACAGCAGAGACACCCTGGTCCTTGGAGACAGGGTTATCAGCCGATGCATCTGAAGATGCGATCCCGTCCAAGAGGTCCCACTGAAAAGTTCTTGCATGGAACCTGCCGAATGGAATTGCTTCGTAGGAAGCTACCAATTTTCCCAGGACTCGCGTGCAGTGATGCACCGACACCTGTTTTGGTTTCAGGAGGCCTCTGACTAGAGATGACAGCTCCTTGGCTTTCTCCTGCGGGAGAAACACTTTTTTCTATTCTGTGTCCAGAACCATCCCCAGGAACAGTAGATGCGTCGTAGGAACCAGCTGCGACTTTGGAATATTCAGAATCCAGCCGTGCTGTTGTAGCACTTCCCGAGATAGTGCTACTCTGACAAACAACTGCTCCCTGGACCTCGCCTTTATAAGGAGATTGTCCAAGTACTGGATAATTCTTTCGGCCATTACCTTGGTAAATACCCTCGGTGCCGGGGACAGACCAACGGCAACGTATGGAATTGGTAATGACAATCCTGTACCACAATTTTGAGGTACTCCTGGTGAGGAGGGTAAATAGGGACATGCAGGTAAGCATCCTTGATGTCCAGTGATAACCTGAAATTCTCCAGGCTTGCAATAATCGCCCTGAGCGATTCCATTTTGAACTTGAACCTTCGTATATAAGTGTTCAAGGATTTCAATTTTAGAATGGGTCTCACCGAACCGTCTGGTTTCGGTACCACAACATTTTTGGAATAGTAACCCCGGCCTTGTTGAAGGAGGGGTACCTTGATTTCACCTGCTGGAAGTACAGCTTGTGAATTGCCGCCAGTACTAACTCCCTATATCCGAGGGCAGCAGGCAAGGCTGATGTGAGGTAACGGCGAGGGGGAGTCGCCTCGAACTCCAGCTTGTATCCCTGTGATACTACTTGCAGAACCCAGTGATTCACCTGTGGGCAAGCCCACTGGTCCCTGAAGTTCCCGAGACGCGCCCCCACCGCACCTGTCTGTGGAGCCCCAGCGTCATGCTGTGGACTCAGAGGAAGCGGGGGAAGATTTTTGATCCTGGAAACTGGCTGTCTGTGCAGCTTTTTCCTTCTTCCCTTGTGCAGAAAGGAAGCGCCTTTGGCCCCCTTGCTTTTCTGAAGACGAAAGGACTGTACCCGATAATACAGTGCTTCCTTAGGGTGTGAGGAAACCTGAGATAGAATTTTTTTTCCCCCAGCTGTTGCTGTGGATACGAGGTCCCAGAGACCATCCCCAAACAATTCCTCACCCTTATAAGGCAGAATCTCCATGTGCCTTTTAAAGTCAGCATCACCTGTCCACTGCCGGGTCTCTAATACCCTCCTGGCAGAATGGACCTTGCATTTATTCTGGACGCCAGCCGGCAAATATCCCTCTGTGCATCCCTCATATATAAGACTACGTCTTTAATATGCTCTATGGTAGCACCATATTCTCCCTGTCTAGGGTATTAATATTATCTGACAGGGTATCAGACCCTGCTGCAGCAGCACTATTCATGCTGAGGCAATTGCAGGTCTCAGTATAATACCTGAGTGTGTATATACAGACTTCAGGATAGCCTCCTGCTTTTTATCAGCAGGCTCCTTCAAAGTGGCCGTATCCTAAGACGGCAGTGCCACCTTTTATGACAAACGTGTGAGCGCCTTATCCACCCTAGGGGATATCTCCCAACGTGACCTATCCTCTGGCGGGAAAGGGTACGCCAGCAGTAATTTTTTTATCGGGGGAACCCACGCTTCTTCACACACTTCATTCACTCATCTGATGGGGGAACAAAACATCGGCTGCTTTTTCTCCCCAAACATAAAACCCCTTTTATGTGGTACTTGGGTTAATGTCAGAAATGTGTAACACAATTTTTATTGCCGAGATCATGCAATGGATGTTTCTAGTGGATTGTGTATATGTCTCAACCTCGTCGACACTGGAGTCAGACTCCGTGTCGACATCTGTGTCTGCCATCTGAGGTAACGGGCGTTTTTTGAGCCCCTGATGGCCTTTGAGACGCCTGGGCAGGCGCGGGCTGAGAAGCCGGCTGTCCCACAGCTGTTACGTCATCCAGCCTTTTATGTAAGGAGTTGACACTTTCGGTTAATACCTTCCACCTATCCATCCACTCTGGTGTCGGCCCCACAGGGGGCGACATCACATTTATCGGCATCTGCTCCGCCTCCACATAAGTCTCCTCATCAAACATGTCGACACAGCCGTACCGACACACCGCACACACACAGGGAATGCTCTGACTGAGGACAGGACCCCACACAGCCCTTTGGGGAGACAGAGAGAGAGTATTCCAGCACACACCAGAGCGCTATATAATGTAGGGATTAACACTATCACTGAGTGAATTTTCCCCAATAGCTGCTTGTATAAACAATATTGCGCCTAAATTTAGTGCCCCCCCTCTCTTTTTAACCCTTTGAGCCTGAAAACTACAGGGGAGAGCCTGGGGAGCTGTCTTCCAGCTGCACTGTGAAGAGAAAATGGCGCCCAGTGTGCTGAGGGAGATAGCTCCGCCCCTTTTTCGCGGACTTTTCTCCCGCTTATTTTATGGATTCTGGCAGGGGTAATTATCACATATATAGCCTCTGGGGCTATATATTGTGATTATTTTGCCAGCCAAGGTGTTTTTATTGCTGCTCAGGGCGCCCCCCCCCCCAGCGCCCTGCACCCTCAGTGACCGGAGTGTGAAGTGTGTATGAGGAGCAATGGCGCACAGCTGCAGTGCTGTGCGCTACCTTGGTGAAGACTGAAGTCTTCTGCTGCCGATTTTCCGGACCATCTTCATGCTTCTGGCTCTGTAAGGGGGACGGCGGCGCGGCTCCGGGAACGAACACCAAGGACGGGTCCTGCGGTCGATCCCTCTGGAGCTAATGGTGTCCAGTAGCCTAAGAAGCCCAAGCTAGCTGCAAGCAGGTAGGTTCGCTTCTTCTCCCCTTAGTCCCTCGTTGCAGTGAGCCTGTTGCCAGCAGGTCTCACTGTAAAATAAAAAACCTAACATATACTTTCTTTCTAGGAGCTCAGGAGAGCCCCTAGTGTGCATCCAGCTCGGCCGGGCACAGAAATCTAACTGAGGTCTGGAGGAGGGGCATAGAGGGAGGAGCCAGTGCACACCAGGTAGTACCAAATCTTTCTTTTAGTGTGCCCAGTCTCCTGCGGAGCCGTCTATTCCCCATGGTCCTTACGGAGTCCCCAGCATCCACTAGGACGTCAGAGAAAATTATTTCTCTACGCTTGACCATTTGTTTCCAGACATCAATTGAGGCAGGGGCAATGTGCTTAATGTCAAATCATTCATATACCTTTGTATGTGTGAAATCACAGTGTGTATTGCTAATGTGAAACATTGCAAATTAATCGGAGGATTCAAAGGAAGAGACTCTACGTTAATGTAAATATCTTACCTCCAAATAAAAGCCAAATACAGAACAAGTAGTATAAAACAAATGACTACAGCATAATGGCTATTTGAATCCTTTAGGTATGTTCTGCGGGATGCGGTGACCGAAAGTGACCTCACCGCTGACCTGAAAGTTCCCACCATTGGTTACAATGGAGCGCATAGGCGCTACATTGTAACACTGCCGTGTGCCGCCTGTCATACAGTACAGGAGCACACAGCCGATCAGGAGGGTGCTACAACGTGGCGCTCCCTGATTGGCTGAGGAAACCCACTTAGACATCAGTCAGAGTGGGTTTCTGGCATTCGGGGAAAGGGGGCCCATGTGAAAACATGGGTCCCCTTTCAGTTCGTGGTTGGGTATTCGTTTTTTTATTTTTTCAAGTACGTGGATTACAAAAGGATTTGCCGAGGAGCCGAAAACACTGTATTATGTGAGTATAATTTTTTCTACAGGTACACCCTGGATTCTACTGGAGAAGAGGACCGACCTGCGTGGGAACATAAGGTAAGTATGTGTATATGGAGGTGTGGATGGATGTATTAAAGTTATACTTTCAAGGTGTGTGTGTGTGTTGTCTTTATTGGGGTATTTTTTTTAGTAGTAGTACTACAGGTACCAGCGGGCCCGTTTTTCCGCCGCATGCTGGTACTTGTGGTTCTCCAAGTACCAGCTTGCGGGGGAGGCTTGCTGGGCCTTGTAGTACTGCTACTAAAAACAATATCAATCACTTTTCACAAAGGCTATCAGCCCCCCATCCGCAGCCTATTGGATGGGGGGGACAGCCTCGGGCTTCACCCCTGGCCCTTGGGTGGCTGTGGGGGGGGGGACCCCTTGATTGAAGGGGTCCCCACTCCCCCAGGGTACCCCGGCCAGGGGTGACTAGTTGGATATTTGATGCCACGGCCGCAAGGCACTGTATAAAAGTGACCCCCGGCTGTGGCATTATCTGTCCAGCTAATGGAGCCCGGTGCTGGTTTCAAAAATACGGGGGACCCCTACTCTTTTTGTCCCCCGTATTTTTGGAACCAGGACCAGGCGCAGAGCCCGATGCTGGTTGCTTAAATATGGGGGAACCCCTGTCCATTTTTTTCCCATATTTCTGCAACCAGGATCGTCTCAAAGAGCCCGAGGCTGGTTTGCCTTAGGAGGGGGGACCCCACGCAATTTTTTTTTTACATTTAAACTTTATTTTTTTGTTTAACAAAGTGCACAATGAAGCCCAGCACGGATCTCTCAGATCCGGCCGAGATTCATTGTATTAAAGTCGGCAGTGTTTTACAAGTCACTCACGTAAAACACTGCCTAAAAAAACGAATGACATCGACATCGGAAAACCCGAAAATGCAGAATACGGCAGCTTAGTAAATTAGTCGTAATCAATTCAAAAAGTTTCATATTTACACTTTCGATGTCATTTGTGATTGAACTTTGACCTCAAACGGGAAAACACGAATCTTAGTAAATTTACCCCAAAATCTCAAGCACAGATAGTCAAAATCTGTACAATCTGTGCTATCTGGGCTCTGGGGGAGTTCAAGGGAAATCGCATAGTCAAAATCGAACATAGCAGGGATCTCACCGTGTGTACACACCCTAAGTCCCACCCTCATAATATCAGGTGCCATTTCACTTTGAAGAGTGTATGGTGAGGTGGGCAAAATTGACTGGAAATTAACGTTATTGACATTAATGATACTATAGGAACAATAAACTATAAAAATAGGGCCAAGTTACATGAATCTAGCAGTTCTTACTACTCAGATCTGCCTATTTCTTCATAAATCTTTATGTGATAGAACCTTCCGAATGTTATCCCTAGCCGCTACCACAGACGTGTGGTAGAATGTGACAGAAATGCATACAACTCTGCATTGCCCATATTTATGTGCAGCCATTTTATTAGAATGTGCAGTGCGAATCCTCGCTATTTTGTGGATGTTATATGTTCAGTTTATGGAAGAAAAAAACCTTATTCTCTCTAGTTATTTCCCCTCTAAGCTCACCTTCCTAGATTCTCCTAGATTCCTAGAAATGCATTTCTGAACACAGCTGTCTTCTGCACAGCCCTGAAAAAGATTTGCTGCCATTGGCTGGGCAGCATCCAACTCGGTAGCATCATACTGTTGTTACTGTGTCTTCAGACACAGAATAGACAGTATTCCATGCTGTGTGCTGCATAGATCCCATCCTGTCTGTGGTGCTCCTGGAAGAATTCTGCTCTCCCTGGGTATTGTGTGAGGATGGCAGCTGTGAGCCTGTCTCAGCCCCTGCGCCAGCCCTGCCTCTACCACTCGCATTGTAAAGGTAGTTTATTTATTGACAGGCTCAGCATCTTGCATTCTCTGCGAGGTTTGCTGCTTGTGATATTTTATGGCTTTTGTTTGTGTTGTGCAAAACATGACATAAACATTTCTTTTATTACATATACCCTGTATTACATTTAGAGCAATAATCTGTTATTGGGAGAGCAGTGGGTTTTGTATAGAATATTAGCATTCTATAATGTAAATAGGAATCATTTTCATTTATCTTTGGTTTAATGGAACAGTAAATGGCTTCTGCTAAAACATGTTTTCTGCAGCGGGGTACACTGGTATTCCACAGGGAATAACATCAGGGTGTAGAGTTGGATCTTGATCCGAAGCACCAGGGCCGTAACTACGTGTGTGCCAAGTGGGCTTGGCACACAGCGCAGTTGCCCTGAGGGCGCACGGCCAGCGGCATGTAATGAGTCAAATTGACTCATTACATGCCTCTGAAGTCTGCACCGTGCGCCGCAGCCGCGCTGTGAAGGAGAGAGCAGCGCCGGGCAGGTGAGAGGGAGGGGGACTGGAGCCGCAGCAGCGCTATTTCATTGGTAGTAAGCGCCGCTGCAGCATCCCCCTCTCCTTCCGTATAGGCTGCCCGGCGCTGCTGTGGATGCTGGGATGCGGTTCCTCCATCTCAGCATCCACAGCAGCGTCGGGCAGCCTATACGGAAGGAGAGGGGGATGCTGCAGCTGCGCTTACTACCAATGACATAGCACTGCTGCGGCTTCAGTCCCCCTCCCTCCTCCTCCTTGTCCGATGCCTGCACAGAGGGAGATGCCAGCACGAGGAGCCTGTCAGCGGGGAGAAGGTAAGTATATCCCTCTCTCTCTCTCTCTCTGGGGGACACCGTCTGCCATAATGTGTAAAAAGGGGTCCTGGCTGCTGCAATGTGTAAAAAGGGGGCCTGGCTGCTGCAATGTGTAAAAAGGGGGCCTGGCTGCTGAAATGTGTAAAAAGGGGGCCTGGCTGCCGCAATGTGTAAAAAGGGGGACTGGCTGCCGCAATGTGTAAAAAGGGGGCCTGGCTGCTGCAATGTGTAAAAAGAGGGGCTGGCAGCCGCAATGTGTAAAAAGGGGTCCTGGCTGCTGCAATGTGTAAAAAGGGGGACTGGCTGCCGCAATGTGTAAAAAGGGGTCCTGGCTGCCGCAATGTGTAAAAAGGGGTCCTGGCTGCTGCAATGTGTAAAAAGGGGTCCTGGCTGCTGCAATGTGTAAAAAGGGGGACTGGCTGCTGCAATGTGTAAAAAGGGGGCCTGGCTGCCGCAATGTGTAAAAAGGGGTCCTGGCTGCTGCAATGTGTAAAATGGGGGCCTGGCTGCTGCAATGTGTAAAAAGGGGGTCTGGCTGCCGCAATGTGTAAAACAGGTGGACTGGCTGCCGCAATGTGTAAAAAGGGGGACTGTCTGCTGTAATGTGTAAAAAGGGGGACGCTGTCTGCTGTAATGTATAAAAGGGGCTCTACCTGGTGTAGTGGCGCTACTGTGCAGCGTAATTTGAATAATGGAGACTACTGTGCACTGTAGTATGAATTGCTATTATTTTGTGGCCACGCCCCTATATATTTTTCACGCGTCTACGGCGCGCACTGCCCCTATCTTGCATGGGGGGGCGCCAATGTCGTTTCTTGCACACAGCGCTAAAATGTCTAGTTACGGCACTGCGAAGCACCAACAGGCTAAGGCTTTCACTGTTCCCAGGATGCACTGCACTGCCTCCTCTATAGCCCCGCCTCCAGGCACTGGAGCTCAGTTTGTAAGTTGGTGCCTGCAGTGCAGGGAGCTAACAGGTGGGGCTGCGCGGGGCTGCGCTAGGCAGCCCTAAGAAGAGCTTTTTAAGAAGAAAGAAGACTTCAAGGGCCGCAGCACAGGCACTAGATGCTGTGTATGTCATGCTGACATTCTGTGCTGCGGCTCCATCACCTCCCCCAGCGGTGCTGCATACTTCCGCGCCCTGGTTGCAGGGTACTTGCAGCGGAGGCGCTTCGGTCATCAGGCACACATCACCGCTGCTGCTCTCCTGGATCGCGTGGCCGCACTTCAGGGAGGAGGTAAGAGGGTCCCCCAGGTGGGACCTGCCGAAATCACGATCCGGTCGCGGTCCCAGGAGACAGACCGCGCCGCTGGCGTGCACACTGTGGCCATGCAGGGACCCCACTATATCCACCAGGGCAGGGAGCACAGGTCGAATTTACAAAAATCCATTTATTATAGGCTCCATAGTACCCGGTGGTGAAGTCCAGCAGAGGGGATAAGACGCTGACTTGTAGCCCCTCCCCCAGCTCCAGGCGCCATCTACAGCAGGTGTCCCTTCCATGGAGCTGCATCTCTCTCCCTCACTCCCTGTCGCGTGTGGGCGCCATTTCACAGAGCTGCGCTGATCCTGGGACTGCTGGGCACAGTCTCCTCTGTAAAGCCGCCTGTCGCATCAGCGCTGTGCATTTACAGGACACTTAAGTATTCTACATGTCGTTTAGACAGCGTTAGTTAAAAACAAGTGTACTGCTATATGAATATTTAGTACAAGTATCTGTGATATACATCCAGTGTTTACTGTGTTGTTATATCTGTATACATACATTTCTATATGTAGTATTACTAGTCCAGTGCAGTTTTATTTTTTATATGTAATAATTTCTGCATTGTACCTGTGACTGTGTGTGTCTATAGCTGCTGTGTGGATTCTATTCTGTGTATCACACATATTGCTATCACTATATTCTGTGCCCTGGTCTAAGTGCATCAAGGTCTCATATACTATATAGTGTTCCACAGGATATACTGTTTTATATTTTTCACTGTGTGTTTCAGTCACCTCATACCACTTAAATCCTCTTTTCTCTGACGTCCTAGTGGATGCTGGGAACTCCGTAAGGACCATGGGGAATAGACAGGCTCCGCAGGAGACTGGGCACTCTAAGAAAGAATTAGATCTACTGGTGTGCACTGGCTCCTCCCTCTATGCCCCTCCTCCAGACCTCAGTTAGAATCTGTGCCCGGCTCGAGCTGGTTGCACACTAGGGGCTCTCCTGAGCTCTTAGTAAAGAAAGTATTTGTTAGGTTTTTTATTTTCAGTGAGATCTGCTGGCAACAGACTCACTGCTACGAGGGACTTAGGGGAGAGAAGCGAACCTACCTGCTTGCAGCTAGCTTGGGCTTCAGGGCTACTGGACACCATTAGCTCCAGAGGGATCGAACACAGGCCCAGCCTCGGTCGTCCGGTCCCGGAGCCGCGCCGCCGTCCCCCTTGCAGAGCCAGAAGACGGAAGATTCTGAGGAGAAAATCGGCGGCTGAAGACTCCGGTCTTCATTAAGGTAGCGCACAGCACTGCAGCTGTGCGCCATTGCTCCCCATGCACACCACATACTCCGGTCACTGATGGGTGCAGGGCGTTGGGGAGGGGGGGGCGCCCTGGGCTGCAATTAGATTACCTTGCAAATGGCAAATAAACACATAATATAGTCTAATACACTATATATGTGTAAAAATCCCCTGCCATAATATTAATAAAAGAGCGGGAGAAGTCCGCCGTGAAAGGGGCGGGGCTATCTCCCTCAGCACACGGGCGCCATTTTCTCTTCACAGTTCCGCTGGAAGACAGCTCCCCAGGCTCTCCCCTGCAGTTTCCAGGCTCAATAGGGTAAAAAAGAGAGGGGGGGGCACTAAATTTAGGCGCAATACTGTGTATTATAGCTGCTATAGGGAAAATCACTTTGTATAGTGTAAATCCCGGTGTTATATAGCGCTGTGGTGTGTGCTGGCATACTCTCTCTCTGTCTCCCAAAAGGACTTGGTTGGGTCCTGTCCTCAGTCAGAGCATTCCCTGTGTGTGTGCGGTGTGTCAGTACGGCTGTGTCGACATGTTTGATGAGGAGGCTTATGTGGAGGCGGAGCAGGTGCCGATAAATGTGGGGTCGACACCGGAGTGGATGGATATGTGGAAGGTATTAACCGACAGTGTCAACTCCTTACATAAAAGGTTTGATGACATAACAGCTGTGGGACAGCCGGCTCAGCCAGTGCCTGCCCAGGCCTCTCAAAGGCCATCAGGGGCTCAAAAACGCCCGCTACCTCAGATGGCAGACACAGATGTCGACACGGAGTCTGACTCCAGTGTCGACGACGACGAGACTAATGTACATTCCACTAAGGCTATCCGTTGCATGATTACGGCAATTAAAAATGTGTTGCACATTTCTGACATTAACCCAGGTACCACTAAAAAGGGTATTATGCTTGGGGAGAAAAAGCAACCAGTGGTTTTTCCCCCTTCAGATGAGTTAAATGAAGTGTGTGAAGAAGCGTGGGCTTCCCCCGATAAAAATTTAGTGATTTCTAAAAAGTTACTAATGGCGTACCCTTTCCCGCCAGAGGACAGGGTACGTTGGGAGACATCCCCGAGGGTGGATAAAGCGCTCACACGCTTATCAAAAAAGGTGGCACTACCGTCTCAGGATACGGCCGCCTTAAAGGAGCCTGCGGATAGAAAGCAGAAGGCTATCCTGAAGTCTGTATATACACACTCAGGTACTATACTGAGACCTGCTATTGCTTCAGCATGGATGTGCAGTGCTGCAGCAGCGTGGTCGGATTCCCTGTCTGATAATATTGATTCCCTTGACAGGGACACTATATTGCTAACCATAGAGCATATTAAAGACGTAGTCTTATACATGAGAGATGCACAGAGGGATATTTGCCGGCTGGCATCTAGAATAAATGCAATGTCCATTTCTGCCAGGAGAGTATTATGGACTCGGCAGTGGACAGGTGATGCGGATTCTAAAAGGCACATGGAGGTTTTGCCTTACAAGGGTGAGGAATTGTTTGGGGATGGTCTCTCGGACCTCGTTTCCACAGCGACAGCTGGGAAGTCGACATTTTTACCCCAGGTTCCCTCACAGCCAAAGAAAGCACCGTATTATCAGGTACAGTCCTTTCGGCCCCAAAAAGGCAAGCGGGTTAGAGGCGCGTCCTTTCTGCCCAGAGGCAGGGGTAGAGGGAAAAAGCTGCACCATACAGCCAGTTCCCAAGAACAGAAATCCTCCCCTGCTTCCACTAAATCCACCGCATGACGCTGGGGCTCCACTGGTGGAGCCAGGTGCGGTGGGGGCCCGTCTCCGGAACTTCAGCGACCGGTGGGTTCGCTCACAGGTGGATCCCTGGGTTCTACAAGTGGTATCTCAGGGATACAAGCTGGAATTTGAGACGTCTCCCCCTCGGCGTTACCTCAAATCAGCCTTGCCAGCTACTCCCCCGGACAGGGAGGTAGTGCTGGCGGCAATTCACAAGCTGTACCTCCAGCAGGTGATAATAAAAGTTCCCCTCCTTCAACAGGGACGGGGTTACTATTCCAGAATGTTTGTGGTACCGAAACCAGACGGTTCGGTGAGACCCATTCTAAATTTGAAATCCTTGAACACTTATATAAGAAGGTTCAAGTTCAAAATGGAATCGCTCAGGGCGGTTATTGCAAGCCTGGAAGAAGGGGATTACATGGTATCACTGGACATCAAGGATGCTTACCTGCATGTCCCCATTTACCCACCTCACCAGGTGTACCTCCGTTTTGTGGTACAAGACTGCCATTACCAATTCCAGACGTTGCCGTTTGGTCTGTCCACGGCACCGAGAGTATTTACCAAGGTAATGGCCAAAATGATGATACTCCTTCGAAAGAAGGGAGTTATAATTATCCCATACTTGGACGAACTCCTTATAAAGGCGAGGTCCAGGGAGCAGTTGTTGGTCGAAGTAGCACTATCTCAGGAAGTGCTACAACAGCACGGCTGGATTCTGAATATTCCAAAGTCGCAGCTGGTTGCTACGACGCGTCTGCTGTTCCTGGGTATGATTCTGGACACAGAACAGAAGAAGGTGTTTCTCCCGGAGGAGAAGGCCAAGGAGTTGTCATCTCTGGTCAGAGACCTCCTGAAACCAAAACAGGTGTCGGTGCATCAATGCACGCGAGTCCTGGGAAAGATGGTAGCTTCTTACGAGGCAATTCCATTCGGCAGGTTCCATGCAAGGATCTTTCAGTGGGATCTGTTAGACAAGTGGTCCGGATCGCATCTTCAGATGCATCGGCTGATCACCCTGTCCCCGAGGGCCAGGGTGTCTCTGCTGTGGTGGCTGCAGAGTGCTCATCTTCTAGAGGGCCGCAGATTCGGCATACAGGACTGGGTCCTGGTAACCACGGATGCAAGCCTCCGAGGTTGGGGGGCAGTCACACAGGGAAAAAACTTCCAAGGACAATGGTCGAGTCAGGAGACTTCCCTACACATAAATATTCTGGAACTAAGGGCCATTTACAATGCCCTAAGTCAGGCAAGACCCCTGCTTCAAAACCAGCCGGTGCTGATTCAGTCAGACAACATCACGGCGGTCGCCCATGTAAACCGACAGGGCGGCACAAGAAGCAGGATGGCGATGGCAGAAGCCACAAGGATTCTCCGATGGGCGGAAAATCACGTGATAGCACTGTCAGCAGTGTTCATTCCGGGAGTGGACAACTGGGAAGCAGACTTCCTCAGCAGGCATGACCTCCACCCGGGAGAGTGGGGACTTCATCCAGAAGTCTTCCAACTGATTGTGAACCGTTGGGAATGGCCACAGGTGGACATGATGGCGTCCCGCCTAAACAAAAAGCTAAAAAGATATTGCGCCAGGTCAAGGGACCCTCAGGCGATAGCTGTGGACGCTCTAGTGACACCGTGGGTGTACCAGTCGGTTTATGTGTTCCCTCCTCTTCCTCTCATACCAAAGGTGCTGAGGATAATAAGAAAAAGAGGAGTAAGAACTATACTCATCGTTCCGGATTGGCCAAGAAGGACTTGGTACCCGGAACTGCAAGAAATGATCTCAGAGGACCCTTGGCCTCTGTCTCTCAGACAGGACCTGCTACAGCAGGGGCCCTGTCTGTTCCAAGACTTACCGCGGCTGTGTTTGACGGCATGGCGGTTGAACGCCGGATCCTGATGGAAAAGGGCATTCCGGTTGAAGTCATTCCTACGCTGATAAAAGCTAGGAAAGATGTGACAGCAAAGCATTATCACCGCATATGGCGAAAATATGTTGCTTGGTGTGAGGCTATGAAGGCCCCCACAGAAGAATTTCAGCTGGGTCGATTTCTGCACTTCCTACAGTCAGGAGTGACTATGGGCCTAAAATTGGGATCCATAAAAGTCCAGATTTCAGCCCTGTCTATTTTCTTTCAAAAAGAACTGGCTTCACTGCCTGAAGTTCAGACGTTTGTTAAGGGAGTGCTGCATATTCAGCCCCCTTTTGTGCCCCCAGTGGCACCTTGGGATCTCAACGTTGTGTTGGATTTCCTAAAATCACATTGGTTTGAGCCACTTCAGACCGTGGAATTAAAATATCTCACGTGGAAAGTGGTCATGCTTTTGGCCTTGGCTTCAGCTAGGCGGGTGTCAGAATTGGCGGCTTTGTCCTGTAAAAGCCCCTATCTGATCTTCCATATGGACAGAGCAGAATTGAGGACGCGTCCCCAATTCCTCCCTAAGGTGGTATCAGCGTTTCATTTGAACCAACCTATTGTGGTGCCTGCGGCTACTCGGGACTTGGAGGCTTCCAAGTTGCTGGACGTAGTCCGGGCCCTGAAAATCTATGTTTCCAGGACGGCTAGAGTCAGAAAGACTGACTCGCTGTTTATCCTGCATGCACCCAACAAGTTGGGTGCTCCTGCTTGCTCGCTGGATCTGCTCCACGATTCAACTTGCACATTCTGCGGCTGGACTGCCGCATCCTAAATCAGTCAAAGCCCATTCCACGAGGAAGGTGGGCTCTTCTTGGGCGGCTGCCCGAGGGGTCTCGGCTTTACAACTTTGCCGAGTTGCTACCTGGTCGGGATCAAAAACGTTTGCAAAATTCTACAAGTTTGGCCGGTGGCCTGGCTAGCATAGAGGAAGGTCGGGTCTCTGCTGAGCTCTGGCTGGCACTGTATTAAAACCCACTTTTTGACCAGATTTGGAGGCCCACCGACAAGGGACTAGTCCCCTAAGCCCCACCACTACACCCAGCACCTGGAGGAAGAAGCTGCGGAATCGAGGGGGCCCTGCGTTGCCCCCTGCGGATTGCGGCCTACCTCCGCCCCAGAAGCCGGGGCCTCGATTTTGGAGCTGTGCCGGCGTTTCCTGGGACCCGGTTCGGCGACCCTGCAGACTCTCCCACCCACCTGAAAGGCTCTCCCTGGCACTGGGGGACTCACCCACCGGGCGCTGATCCTCGCAGGAGACCAGGGACCGGACGATCGGCTGGAGGTAAGGGCCGAGAAGTGTCTGGCTGGCAGCCGGCGGCCATCTTGCGGTTGGCGCCGCCCGGCCTCTAGACTTTACCTGGCCGATTCCCGACCTCTCCAGGCGCCTGCCCTTCCTCCCCCGTCTCACACAACACTGCTAGCAAGATCTAGCAAGATCTCTTCCCCCGCTGGCGGGGATCGACGACCGGGAGTCCTCCGGTGGGCCTAACTCTCACTGATAAGCGGCGGCCATCTTGGGACTGGCAAAGCACACATCTCACTCCCTGACTGGTGCTGGCTGTAACTAAGGCTCCCTCTTGTGGCGAATACTGGTATAGTCAACTCAGCCACTATACTTTATCTCTATAACCCTGCCTGTTCTCTTATCTCCTGAAGCCAGCACCTACTCCAGAGAAAGGCAGACGGAATAGCTCTAGCGGCTGCGTGCGGCGATTATTATACCCCGCACCCAACACTCAGACCACCCCAAACACCACGAGATCGGAGACCAGAAGCACTCCCACTACTCTTGCCGCACCACCCTCGGGACAAAACCAGATCCCTTACCCCTCTGGATTAACAGGCCTGATTGTCATCCCGCCCAGCTCAGATCTGTTCCTGCAATCACACCCTCCGGCTTTATGACCTCAGTGACCTCCACAAAGTGAGCGCTCTCTAACCTGTCTGTCGCCACTCATGCTTGTCTAAATAACACGAAATATCCATCAATGTGACTGAGCACCCCTGTTTCACTATTACCAGCCGATTGGACCCTCCCCTGAAGCACGTCTCTCCGAGTACTCTAAGTGCGCTGCTACTGACGAGAAATGGCTCCTACAAAAAAAAAGGAGACAATTCCCCCGAAAGTCGCCTACCCCTCGCGAAAATCTCTCCAAATCTCCCCGCTACAAAATGCTCCTTCCCCCTCCGCCACACTGGACCCCTTGGGATCTAGTGTCCTGTCCACAGCTCTCTCAGTTTCGGGAGTAGACTGCGAGTCGGATGCCCCCCTAACCGTGAGATCCCTCTGCCAGATACTTTCCGCCTTCAAGTCTGAACTCTCTAAAGATCTGACCTCTGCCATCCGTGAGGTCAAAACTGAGCTGATATCTCTGGGAGATAGGACGGATCATTTGGAACGCAAGATGGAGGAATTGGTTACCTCCCACAACGACCTACTCTCATCTCACGATCGCCAACAACAAGATCTAGACCAATTCAAATCTAAATTGGCAGATATGGAGGACAGATCAAGGCGGAACAACATCAAAATTCGAGGCATCCCAGACTCAGTCACCAACTCTGAACTGGAAGCCTACGCCACTGTCCTATTCAAGAAACTCCTCCCAAAGGCGGATCCTTCGGAACTCCTGATTGACCGCATTCACCGCCTCCCCAGACCCCGAACTGTCTCATCCGACCTCCCTAAAGACACCCTCCTTCGAGTCCATTTCTTCCCAGTTAAGGAACGCATTATGAGGGCCGCTAGAGAATCCAAAAATTCAGACACTCTGGGGGGACTTCAGTTGTTCCAAGATTTCTCTGCCGCTACCATAGCAAAGAGACGTGCTTTCACCCCTATCACCCTTGCTTTGAGATCCCACGACATCCACTACCGCTGGGGATTCCCAGTTAAACTGATAGTCTCGTATGAAGACTCGACCTACATAATTTCCTCCCTAGATGCAGGTGTGAAATTATTGATGGACTGGGACATTTCCATCTCGAAGCCGTCTTCATCGTCTCGTGCTGCTAACGTCAGCCATGATTGGACGAACACCTGAATCACTGGACTGCCGAGCTGGGTCTTTTCGGAAACCATGCACCAAAACCTCAGAGTCACGGAGGCTGTAGACCTCCTCCCCCCCTAGTGTGGGGAGTTGAAAATATCCTCATTATGCTCTTTTCTACAAATGCAATGTTGTGCCTTATTATAAGTTTGTTTTCCAGGTCTATAAGTTACGGGGTTACTCCCTCACATGTTGTTCAACTGTTGTTATATCTTAAGGGGCGACACTTTGCCCAGTTATTTACTGACACATACTAATTACCTGCCTATGCCCTAGGGTGCATATGTTTCCTAATTAGAGAAGCCTTCAATAGATGCCTATGCCCTAAGGTTACTTTCTCAGAAGTTGTTTTGGAGTGGCGGCGCAGGTTAATCCAGCCCGCCTTCACCTTTTTCTGCACTACTGCATTCCCCAGAATTTTTTTTCCCTTCCCCTGCAGTAGTCATGCAGGTCCAATATACCGGACCTTTTCTTTTCGTTGTTTACCTCTTCCTCTCCTGTTTTAAACCCGACCCATCCACTTCCCGCATGCTCCCCTCCTCCTCAAGCTCCAGACTTGAATCATATCCCTGGCTACCAGTGCCTATTAGCACTCGGAGCAGATACGCTCCAATAGATCTCCATAGACCCCTCTTTCTCATGTCTAATATAGACTTTCAATGTTGAACCTTATATCTCTCAATGTCAAGGGACTGAACTCTCCCAACAAACGTAGGCTGGCCCTCTCCTTCTTCCACCAGCAAAAAGCTGATGTCGTAGCTTTACAAGAAACCCACTTCTCTTCTGTTAATCCCCCCCTCTTTAAAGACAGCCATTTCCCAGTGGGGTACTATGCTAATGGCCCATCCAAAAGAAACGGAGTAGCCATCCTTTTTAACAAAAATGTCTCCTTTTCCCTACACTCTCAACTTTCAGACAAAAATGGCCGATATATTATCATAACTGGCCTCCTCAATGACAAACCGGTTACCCTGGTATCCCTATACGCTCCTAACTCTAACCAGGTCCCCTTTTTGCGAAAATTATTCCTCAATATACGGAATGCTCTAAGGGGATCTTTGGTAGTTTTGGGGGACTTTAACCTTGTTCTAGACCCTAAATTGGACAAGTCCCGCCAATTCCCCCAGCCTGTTCCAACCACTATCTCTGGCCCCTCCCTAGCCTTCCGCAACCTGCTTGCAGAATTCGATTTATACGATGTCTGGAGGACACAATTCCCCTCAGGTCGAGAATACACATTTCACTCCCTTGTCCATAACTCCTACTCCAGAATAGACCTGATTCTATGTGATAAATGGTCTCTCCAGAGAACTAATAACGTAGATATCTTACCAATCACATGGTCGGACCACGCCCCAGTTCTCTGGAAATGGAACCTTCAGGGCAACTACAACCCTCCCCGACAATGGCGCCTTTATCCCTACCTACTAAATAACCCTTTGTCTAAAAAAATAATCTCTGACTCTATTGACTCCTATTTAACCACTAATTCTCCCCAAGATACCTCTCCTATCAATCACTGGTGTGCTTTTAAAGCCGTCACCCGTGGAGCCGCCATTCAGGCCGGAGCCACTCTCAAAAAACAAGCCCTTCAAAAGCAGAAGACTCTGGAGGCTGACCTGTTAGACCTTGAGACTAAGAATAGGGCCCATCCCTCCAAAACACTTAAAACTGAGATCTCTAATGTCCGAGGACAACTACAAAAGCTACTCCTCGCACGCACCCAAGCGGCCTTGAATAGAATGCGCCACAAGTTTTACCTGCTAGGAAATAAAACTGGCAAAATGCTTGCGCGCAAACTCCGCGTTCAGCAAGCCAGAAATAGAATTAAATGTATTTATTCTCCCACCAAACAAAAGATCTTGAACCCAAAAGATATAACGAACCAATTTGCAAGCTATTACGCCAAATTATACAACTTAGCAACTGACCCGTCCACCCCACAACCCTCCCCTCCGTCTATCTCGTCCTTCCTAGATGACCTTTCCCTCCCTACTCTTACGCAGGACCAGCTCTCTTCTCTGAATGCCCCTTGGTCGGCGGATGAAATCTCTACAACTATTAGATCCACACCCAGGAATAAAGCCCCCGGCCCAGACGGCTTTGTCTCTGACTTCTATACTACTTTCCATGACGTCCTTTCTCCCCTCCTGACCTCGCTATACAATACATTCTCAGATCGAGGCTCCCTTCCCCCAGAACTCTTAGAAGCGCGTATTGTTACTATTCCTAAGCCCGGCAAAGACCCCGCCCACGTACACAACTACCGACCAATAGCGCTACTAAACTGCGACATCAAACTATACGCCAAAATGATTGCAACACGCATTAACAAATTCCTACCCTCACTGATACACCCGGATCAGACTGGCTTCGTCCCTGGGAGACAAGCGTCTGACAACACACGTCGGGTCTTCAACCTGATAGACTCCCTATCTGAAGACCAGGGCCTTCTCTTGCTTTCGTTAGACGCAGAGAAGGCTTTTGACAGATTAAACTGGACATACATGCGCCAAACCCTCCTTAGATTCGGATTTAGGGATCGTATTCTTTCCTCTATTTTAGCGTTATACAGCTTCCCCACGGCCCGGGTGTTCAATGGAGGCTTCCTATCCGACCCTTTCCCTATTTCAAATGGCACCAGGCAAGGCTGTCCCCTATCCCCCCTGATCTTCGTCCTATCAATTGAACCCCTAGCAGCTAAAATAAGAGACAATCCCAACATTCCGGCGATTCAGTTCGGTTCATCCCTCCATAAACTGAGCCTCTTTGCAGACGATGTCCTCCTATTTATCTCCAACCCCACTACAACTCTTCCAGTCTTACACTCTGTCCTAGAAGCCTTCAGCCTCGCTTCTTACTATAAACTAAACACTACTAAAACGGACGCCCTCCCCTTCAATTTATCTCACTCCACCCCAGCACTCCAAACTACCTTTCCATATAACTGGCGAACTCATACAATTAAATACCTGGGTATCAACATCCCTATCTCCACTACAGACGCCTTCTCTGCCAACTTAACCCCCTTGATGAAGTCATTAGAAGCACTTACGAAAGCCTGGTCATCCTATGAGGTCTCTTGGCTGGGACGAATGGCGGCATTTAAAATGTCCCTACTCCCTAAACTAATGTATCTCTTCCGAACTATACCATACCCCTTCCCAAAGAAAGCCATCCAAACTTGTTCCTCTATCATGACTAAGTATATCTGGTCTGCAAAACCACCCTTAATGGCTCTTTCACGAATGACCTTGCCAAGAGCGTTTGGGGGTCTTAATATACCTAATATTCTTCTATACCAAGAAGCCTCCCTCCTAGCCCCCATTAAATACTATTTCTCAACCCAATTGCACAGTGGTTGGATGGAGCTGGAGCAAATTCGATCAAACCCAATCCCCCTAGCTGACCTTTTCCGTATCCCAAAATCGCTCCGACCTACGCAACCGTCCCTCCTTCCCTCCACGCAAGCTGCTTTACAAACCTGGGACTCCCTATCGACCTCCCTAACATCGCCCATTTCCCATATTTCCCAGATATCCATCACCACATTAGCATCGATGATTCCACATCTCAACCTATCCAAATGGAGACGCGCAGGAGTATTATCCCTAGGAGACCTCCTCGATGGACTTTCTCTAAAATCTTTTTCTACTCTCCAGTCACATTACTCTCTTCCAGCTACAGAACTCTTCCACTATGTACAAGTAGCACACTGGTGGAAGACGATTCCTCCTACCTACGCAACGCTCCACACATCCTCACATACTCTCTTTTCTCGTCTCTCCTTACCAGATTCCAAAGGCGACATCACATACTGGTATAAACTTCGGATTACCCCTACCTCTCCTTCCAAGTCAAACGCCCAAAAGAAATGGGATTAGGACCTAGGAAAAACCCTATCTCCAAACGACTGGCGTCAAATCTTTTTAACCTCGCACTCCATGTCCCAGTGCCTAAACCACACTGAAATGCATATTAAACTAGTGAACAGACTATACCAAACCCCGGACCGAATACATAAATTCTGGCCCTCTCACAGTAATAAATGCTGGAGACTATGCGGCTCGGTAGGACATGTCTTCCACATATTCTGGTCGTGCCCAAAGATCACTAAATACTGGTTAGATGTATTTGAGCTAATAAACAAAGTTCTGTCCACCCACCTAGCTCCAGACCCAACTCTAGCATTATTACAAGTCGTCCCCGCTTCAATAACGCCACCTGCCAGATATGTCCTGGGCCACATCCTGATAGCCGCTCGAGCAAACCTAGCCCAAATGTGGAAACAATCCACTCCCCCTACCCTGCTAAGAGTTATACATAAGATAAACCACCATTTCCATATGGAGACAGATTCAGCTTCCTCCTCCCCCAACTTCTCTTCCCTCAAAACGCGCTGGCTCGCGTGGCAAACCTTTATTTCCTCGATTGAAGGGTCTCAATATCTTCATAAATCCACCTCACCCCCACTTAGCCCATTCGGGATCTAAAATACAACACCTATCATCACACCCCCCATTACCTAGGCAGTTACACCTTCCCCTCCCTGTTAAGAGTCGACCCCTACTAGGTCTCCCCCCAATACCATCTTCTAAAGCGTACCTATAACTTCTGCTCAACAGGATTAGGCCACTACTACCTTACTGCAATGTATAGTTTTTCTATATGTCCCAACTTCTCTGTTCTCTGATGTATTATGTATACAAGGCTCCGATGTAACACTCTCCAATTCTAGTCTGGACCCCTATTCTCCCCCCCCCCTCCCTCTTTCTTCTACATCCCTACCATACCGACCCTTACACTGTGTTGATGTATCACCCCCCCTTTTTTCTTCGTTCTGTACCCCATAAAAATGTTTATCTTTTCAATAAAAACTATTGATTAAAAAAAAAAATTCTACAAGTTTGATACCCTGGCTGAGGAGGACCTTGAGTTTGCTCATTCGGTGCTGCAGAGTCATCCGCACTCTCCCGCCCGTTTGGGAGCTTTGGTATAATCCCCATGGTCCTTACGGAGTTCCCAGCATCAACTAGGACGTCAGAGAAAATAAGAATTTACTCACCGGTAATTCTATTTCTCGTAGTCCGTAGTGGATGCTGGGCGCCCATCCCAAGTGCGGATTGTCTGCAATACTTATATAGTTATTGCCTAACTAAAGGGTTATTGTTATGAGCAATCTGTTCGTGAGGCTCAGTTGTTATTCATACTGTTAACTGGGTATAGTATCACGAGTTGTACGGTGTGATTGGTGTGGCTGGTATGAGTCTTACCCGGGATTCCAAATTCTTTCCTTATTGTGTCAGCTCTTCCGGGCACAGTTTCCCTAACTGAGGTCTGGAGGAGGGGCATAGAGGGAGGAGCCAGTGCACACCAGTAGATCTAATTCTTTCTTAGAATGCCCAGTCTCCTGCGGAGCCCGTCTATTCCCCATGGTCCTTACGGAATTTCCAGCATCCACTACGGACTACGAGAAATAGAATTACCGGTGAGTAAATTCTTATTTTTGTGCTCTGCAATTGCTGTCACATATCTTATGCGGTTTTTGTCAGGTGTTGTGTGTGTCTGGCTATAAAATCCGCAGACGCTCCTGCATCATGCAGTGCTGGCGCCACCAATTTACCTGAGGAAATTATTTCTGCTGAGGGTTCAGGTACTGGGTGTTCTGCACCCCCTAGTCAGCCCGCAGCACCTATGGCAGATCCACCTTGGGCTGCATTTTCAAATATGCTGACTACGCTTGTAACAAAACTTACGCCCCCTGTGGGACCTCCTGTGTCATTACAGCCACATATTGTCCCTGTAGTTAATCCACCATGGGCGGATACTCTGTCAACCCAGTTATAGCAATTAAGGGGGTAATTCCAAGTTGATCGCAGCAGGAAATTTTTTAGCAATTGGGCAAAACCATGTGCACTGCAGGGGGGGGCAGATATAACATTTGCAGAGAGAGTTAGATTTGGGTGTGGTGTGTTCAATCTGCAATCTAATTTGCAGTGTAAAAATAAAGCAGCCAGTATTGACCCTGCACAGAAATAAAATAACCCACCCAAATCTAACTCTCTCTGCAAATGTTATATCTGCCACACCTGCAGTGCACATGGTTTTGCCCAATTGCTAACTTTCTTGCTGCTGCGATCAACTCAGAATTACCCCCTAAGTCAGTCCTTGGTTAAACAAAAACCTAACCCTCGCCCTACTGGGCCCAAAGGGGACATTTTTTCCTCACAATCCACTAATATTTTGGATGATTCTTCCAATTCGGATGTGGAATATACTGATCCATCAGATGCTGATACCGCTGCTTCTGATGAAGATTCTACAACACAGGTTGATGTTCCTGACCTAGTGGAGGCTATAAAGCTGATTCTTCAGATTGATGATGAGATTGACACTCCTGATATGTCTAAGAAACCTGATAAGTTCAAACGTCAGAAGGTTACTAAATTTGTCTTACCACATTCTGACCATTTAATTGACATACGTCAGGAATCCTGGTCTTCTCCAGGAAAGAAATTTTCCCTGTCTAAAAAGATGCTAGCTCGTTATCCTATCTCTGCGGAGTAACATGTGGGAAACCCCGCCACCAGTGGACTCACATGTAGCCCGACTTGTGGTGTCATCTACTCTACCTGTCACCACCGTCACCTGTTTGAAGGAACCAACGGATAGGCGTGTGGAGGGTTGCTTGAAGTCTATTTACACTCTTACAGGTGCTGAACATAGACCCACTATGGCAGCCTCTTGGGCTGCAAAAGGCATTGAAGCATGGGTTCAAGCAATTGAGGAAGAGCTACCTCTGAATTTTTCTGACACTGCCAGACAATATCTGTCCTATATTACCACAGCCACCCACTATATTCAAGAGGCGGCCTCTGATGCAGGCGTTATGGCGGCCAAGGCATCTACTACGTCTATCCTGGCTCGCCGGATTCTGTGGTTACGGTCCTGGTCGGTGGACCTGGACTCTAAGAAGACCCTTTTAAGGGAGATATACTATTTGGAGATGATCTGAACAAGATTGTGACCGACTTGGCATCGGCCAAGACTGCGTTTCTCCCAAGTACTAATCCTTCGGTTCCGAAGGCTGAGTACTACTTTTCGTTCCTTTCGATCTCCAGGTAAAGCAAAGGGTCAGCCGTACCTGAGACAGGCTCGCACTTCCAAGTCCTCTAAGCCCAAACCTAAACGTTCTTGGGCCGCCTGTCAGCCTGCTTCCAAACCGGACAAGCCTGCTGAATGACGGGGGAGCCCAGGGTGGGAGGCCGACTTCTGCAGTTCGCCCAGGTATGGTTAAAGACCACTTTGGACGCCTGGGTGCAGGAAGTGGTCTCTCACAGGTACGCGATCTCTTTCGAGAGACGTCCCCCTCGCCAGTTTTGCTCAACGGTTATCCCTTCGGATCTGTTAAAAGCAGAAACTCTACATTTGGTTGTCTAATCCGTCCTGGATACAGGAGTGATAGTGCCGGTGCCTCTGTCTCAGAGAGGCAGGGGATACTATTCTACTATTCAACGCGGTTTCTGGTTCCAAAGCGAATGGATCTTCCCGGCATATACTCAACCTCAAATCTTTGAACAAATTTGTGAGGGTGTTCAAATTCTGTATGGAAACTCTGCGCTCTATTGTACTGGCCTTGGAACGCAAGGACTATATGGTATCCCTGGATATACAGGATGCTTACCTACACATACCCATGTCGCATCAGCAATATCTACGGTTTGCTATTGGCATCCTTCATTATCAGATCCAAGCCTTGCCTTTCGGACTGACCACGGCTTCTCGGATCTTCACCAAGGTCAGGGCAGTCATGACGGCCCTTCTCCGCTGTCAGGGTATCAGGATCCTGCCGTATTTGGATGACTGGCAAAATCCCCAAAGGTTCTCCCTCGTCATCTGGAACTGATGGTCCAATTCCTACAAGCCCACGGGTGGCTCATCAACTGGAAGAAATCCTCACTAGTCCCTGCTCAGAGCATGGTGCACCTGGGGGCATTACTTGACACACACAACCAACGTTTGTTCTTGTCTCCAGAGAAGGTCCTGAAACTTCAGGACAGAATCAGATACTTCCTCTCTCGCCAAAGAGTGTTGATACACTCGGCGATGCAAGTACTAGGCCTCATGGTGTCGACTTTCGATATGGTAGAGTACACTCAATTTCATTCCCGCCCTTTGCAGAGGTTAATCCTTTCCAAATGGGACGGCCTGTCTCACCGGATCAGGACTCAAATCATCTCCTTGACTCCGGAGGTTCGTCTGTCACTGTGCTGGTGGCTACATGACCAACAGTTGAGCAGGGGCCGTCCCTTCTGGATCTCCACCTGGGTCCTCCTGACAACGTATGCCAGCCTGCGAGGTTGGGGTGCGGTGTTGGAGCAACACTCTCTCCAGGGTTGGTGGACCAGGGAGGAATCTCTCCTCCCGATAAACATTCTGGAATTGCGGGCAGTGTTAAATGCATTGACACTGGCCTTGCCTTTCGTACAGAACAGGCCTGTTCAAGTACAATCAGACAACGCCACCATGGTGGCGTACATATATCATCAAGGCGGCACTCGAAGCTGCATGGCAATGATGGAAGTGTCAAAAATTCTTCGATGGGCGGAACGCCATCTGCCAGCAATATCGGCAGTGTTCATTCCGGGGGTCCTCAACTGGGAAGCAGACTTCATCCGGAGGTCTTCCAACCCGGAGTCTTCATCCGGAGGTCTTCCAACTCCTTGTGGACAAGTGGGATCTACCAGATGTAGACCTGATGGTGTCTCGGCACAATCACAAGGTTGCGGTCTTCGGAGCAAGGACAAGGGATCCTCAAGCAGCGTTCGTGGATGCACTGGCAATTCCATGGATCTTTCGGCTGCCATACGTGTTCCCTCCAGTGTCACTCCTGCCCAGGGTGCTACGGAAGTTCAAGCAAGAAGGAGGAATACTGCTTCTAGTCACTCCAGCGTGGCCCAGACGGCATTGGTTCTCTGACCTGCAGGGTCTCTCGATCGAGCGTCCTCTTCTACTTCCTCAACGCCCAGACCTCATGTTTACCAGGACTTGGCAATACTGACTTTGACGGCGTGGCTCTTGAAGCTTCACTCCTGAGGGCCAAAGGATTTTTTGAGGCGGTTATTCAAACTATGTTGAAGGCTTGCAAACTGGCTTCTGCATTAATTTATTATAGGGTCTGGAATTCTTACTTCACCTGGTGTGGTGCTAAGAATTACGATGCATACAAGCTTAGTACGTCTAGACTTCTGGCTTTTTTGCAACAAGGCCTGGATTTAGGACTTCGTCTGGCCTCCCTCAAGGTTCACATTTCTGCCTTGTCGATGTGGTTTCAGTGAAAAGTTGTATCTATTCCTGATGTTCATACAGTCACTCAGGGCGTACTACGGATTCAACCTCCCTATGTCCCTCCTGTGGCTCCATGGGATCTGTCTGTTGTCCTTAATGCCCTTCAAGAGTCTCCGTTTGAACCTCTTGAGTCTGTGGACATTCAATGCCTTACGCTTAAGGTAATTTTTCTGTTGACTATTGCCTCTACTAGGAGGGTGTCTGACTTAGGCACTTTGTCCTGTCGTCCACCCTTTCTCATTTTTCACCATGACCGGGCAGTTCTTAGAACGTTATCTACATAAGGTGGTGTCAATTTTCCACCTTAACCAAGAGATTGTGGTTCCGGCCTTTATCTCTCCTGGTTTGTCCTCCAAAGAGCGGTCTTTGGATGTGGTACGGGCTCTCCGTATATATGTAGAAAGGACTGCCTCTATCAGGAGATCAGATTCTCTTTGTACTTTTTGGTTTTCACAAACATGGCTGGCCTGCGAATAAGCAGACCATGGCCAGATGGATTAGAATGGTGATTGCACAAGCTTATGTGCAGGCTATACTCCCAGCTCCTGCTGCTATCAAGGCCCATTCTACTCGGTCTGTTGGATCTTCTTGGGCGGCCCGCCGTGGCACGTCCGCTGAACACTTGTGCAAGGCGGCTACGTGGTTCTCAGTGAACACGTTCATCAGGTTCTATGCCTTTGATACGTCCGCCTCCCAGGATGCTTCCTTTGGACGCCGAGTTCTTGTGCCCGCTACAGTGCGTCCCCTCCCATGAGGAACTGCTTTAGGACATCCCTGATGTTATTCCCTGTGGAATACCAGTGTACCCTGCTGTAGAAAATGAGGTTTATGGTAAGACTTACCATTGTTAAATCTCTTTCTGCGAGGTACACTGGTTTCCACAGGGTGCCCACCCTGACTCACTTAGCTTCTTTGAGTTTGTATGGCATTAGCCTAGTCCCGTCTCCTGTCGTGAGAATGTGGGTCTGTGTGACTAACATCTACCGTCTTTCTTACCTGCTACTGCATTGGACTGGTTAACAAAACTGAGCTCCAGTGCCTGGAGGCGGAGCTATAGAGGAGGCGGTGCAGTGCATCCTGGGAACAGTCAAAACTTTAGCCTGTTGGTGCCTCGGATCAAGATCCAACTCTACACCCCGATGTTATTCCCTGTGGAAACCAGTGTACCTCGCAGAAAGAGATTTAACAATGGTAAGTCTTACCATAAATCTCCTTTTCTGTTTTTCTTTATTTTTTAAATGGATTTTAGGATATTTGATGAATCTCGGCCGGTGTTTAGGAAAAGGGGGGCGTTTTCCTGGAGTGGTGAGGCCAAGGACTGCGTCACGAGACGCGGTTTCCTTGGCCCCGCAAGCCACACTGTGACGGCAAGGCAGAGTAAGCTGAAACTTACAACCCCTTTGTCGCAGATGAACATCTAAACCGGTGGTTGCGATGTTCATCTGATTTGCGATCACATAAAAAATGCAGGCAGGAGGAGGTATGCACCTCCTCCTGCATTTGCATTGTTAAGGACGGCAAATGCATATTTGCAACCCTTAATGAATCAGGCCCTTAGTTTCTGATGCAGAGAAGTAAGACAGTTTGTATATAGTAACTTCAGTCAGCGAATGTACGGAAAGCTATTGCATGCAGATACGCAATTTCTGATACTTGCGACTCCTTATAAATGGATCATGATGTAGTTGAAGGTAATTTATGATGTAATATTCACCTTAATTGTTTTACCAATTGTAAATTATTGGTTATTAAATAAACTGATTAAAGATCTGTCAGCAATTCAGCATCATGCACTCATTTAGGATAGTGCGCCTGATTCAGAACAGCATGCAATACCCATGTCCACGTAGCTGAGCGATTTTTTAAAACTGTGCATGCGCTAAATGTGACTTTGCGTGTACACTCTGTGTAACAGGTGCATTACACACAGTGGGGGTCATTCCGACCTGATCGCTATTTTTTGTAACGCTGCGATCAGATAGTAGCCGCCTATGGGGGAGTGTATTTTCGCTTTGCAAGTGTGCGACCGCTTGTGCAGCCGAGCGGTACAAAAAAGTTTTGTGCAGTTTCTGAGTAGGTCTGAACTTACTCAGCCGCTGTTATCACTTCAGCCTGTCCGGTACCGGAATTGACGTCAGACACCCGCCCTGCAAACGCTTTGACACGCCTGCATTTTTCCAACCACTCCCTGAAAACGGTCAGTTGACACCCATAAACGCCTTTTTCCTGTCAATCTTCTTGTGATCGGCTGTGCGACTGCGCCAAGTAAATTTGCTATGAAGTTTGGATTTTTACTCACCGCTTTTTCTTCGCTCAGGCGATCGTAGTGTGATTGACAGGAAATGGGTGTTACTGGGCGGAAACAGGCCGTTTTATGGGCGTGTGGGAAAAAACGCTACCGTTTCCGGAAAAAACGCGGGAGTGGCTGGAGAAACGGAGGAGTGTCTGGGCGAACGCTGGGTGTGTTTGTGACGTCAAACCAGGAACGATAAGCACTGAACTGATCGCAGATGCCGAGTAAGTCTGAAGCTACTCTGAAACTGCTACGAGATGTGTAATCGCAATATTGCGAATCTTTCGTTCGCAATTTTAAGAAGCTAAGATTCACTCCCAGTAGGCGGCGGCTTAGCGTGTGCAATACTGCTAAAATCGCCTTGCGAGTGAACAACTCGGAATGAGGGCCCATATACAAGTCTTGCAGATCTTCCACACTGGGACGGGCGCCCAGCATCCTCTACGGACTAGGATAAAAAGATTTACCGGTAGGTTTAAAATCTTATTTTCTCTTACGTCCTAGAGGATGCTGGGGACTCCGTAAGGACCATGGGGTTTATACCAAAGCTCCCAATCGGGCGGGAGAGTGCGGATGACTCTGTAGCACCGACTGAGCAAATGCTAGGTCCTCATCAGCCAGGGTATCAAACTTGTAGAGTTTTGCAAAAGTGCTTGAACCCGACCAAGTTGCCGCTCGGCAAAGCTGTAATGCCGAGACGCCTCGGGCAGCCGCCCAAGAAGAGCCCACCTTCCTAGTGGAATGGGCCTTTACTGAATGTGGTAACGGCAATCCAGCCGTAACATAAGCCTGCTGAATCGTGTTACAGATCCAGCGAGCAATAGTCTGCTTTGAAGCAGCCGCGCCAATCTTGTTGGCTGCATACAGGACAAACAGAGCCTCTGTTTTCCTAATTCTAGCCGTCCTGGCTACATAAATCTTTAAGGCCCTGACTACATCCAGGGACATGGAATCCTCCAAGTCACTCGTAGCCACAGGCACCACGATAGGTTGGTTCATATGAAATGAAGACACCACCTTAGGTAAAAATTGAGGACGAGTCCTCAATTCTGCTCTATCCACATGAAAAATCAAGTAGGGGCTCTTGTGAGACAATGCCGCCAATTCAGACACCCGCCTTGCCGAAGCTATGGCCAATAACATGACCACCTTCCAGGTGAGAAATTTCAACTCAACCGTTTTAAGGGGTTCAAACCAGTGTGACTTAAAAAACTGTAACACCACGTTCAGGTCCCATGGCGCCACTGGGGCCACAAAAGGAGGCTGAATGTGTAGCACTCCCTTCACAAAAGTCTGGACTTCTGGAAGAGAAACCAATTCCTTCTGAAAGAATATCGATAAGGCCGAAATCTGTACCTTAACAGAGCCTAACTTCAGGCCCATATCCACTCCTGTCTGTAGAAAGTGGAGAAAACAGCCCAGGTAGAAATCTTCCGTAGGAGCATTCTTGGCTTCACACCAAGATACATACTTCCTCCAGATACGGTGATAATGTTTCGCCGTCACCTCCTTCCTAGCCTTTATTAGAGTAGATATGACCTCCTCCGGAATACCCTTCTCAGCTAGGATCCGGCGTTCAACCGCCATGCCGTCAAACGTAACCGCGGTAAGTCTTGGAATGTGCAGGGACCCTGCTGTAACAGGTCCTCCCTTAGCGGAAGAGGCCAAGGATCTTCTACGAGCATCTCCTGAAGATCCGAGTACCAGGCCCTTCGAGGCCAGTCTGGAACAATGAGTATTGTCTGTACTCTTTTCCGTCTTATGATCCTCAACACCTTTGTGATGAGAGGCAGAGGAGGAAACACATAGACCGACTGGAACACCCATGGCGTTACCAGAGCGTCTACTGCTATTGCCTGAGGGTCCCGGGACCTGGCACAGTACCTCCGAAGCTTCTTGTTGAGGCGTGACACCATCATGTCTATTTGAGGAACTCCCCAGAGACCTGTTATCTCTGTAAAGACTTCTTGATGAAGTCCCCACTTCCGTCCGTGGTTACCAGAACCCAGTCCTGAATGCCGAACCTGCGACCCTCTAGAAGGTGAGCACTTTGCAGCCACCGTAGGAGAGACACTCTGGCCCTGGGGGACAGTGATATTTTCTGATGTATTTGTAGATGGGACCCGGACCACTTGTCCAGAAGGTCCCATTGAAACGTCCTCGCATGGAACCTGCCGAAGGCAATGGCCTCGTACGCTGCCACCATTTTCCCCAGAACTCGAGTGCATTGATGAACTGACACTCTTTTTGGCTTTAGCAGGTCGCTGACCATGTTCTGGAGGTCCTGAGCTTTTTCCAACGGGAGAAAACCCTTCTTTCGTTCCATGTCTAGTATCATGCCTAGGAACGATAGTCGAGTTGTTGGAACCAACTGTGACTTTGGCAGATTGAGAATCCAACCGTGTTGCTGGAGCACTCTCAGAGAGAGTGACACGTTCTTCAGTAATCGATCTTTTGATCTCGCCTTTATCAGGAGATCGTCCAAGTAGGGATAATTGTGACTCCTTGCCTGCGCAGGATCACCATCATTTCCGCCATTATCTTGGTGAAAATCCTCGGGGCCGTTGAAAGCCCAAACGGCAACGTCTGAAACTGGAAATGACTATCCTGTACCGCGAATCTCAGGTACTCATGATGAGCGGGATATATGGGGACATGAAGGTAAGCATCCTTTATGTCCAGTGACACCATAAAATCCCCCCCTTCCAGGCTGGCTATTACAGCTCGGAGTGATTCCATCTTGAATTTGAAACGTTTCAAGTACAGATTTAGGGATTTTAGATTTAAAATGGGCCCAACCGAACCATCCGGCTTCGGGACCACAAAGAGGGTCGAATAGTACCCTTTTCCCTGTTGGCTCAGGGGAACCCCTATCATTGCTTGCTGTTGACACAGCGTTTGAATTGCAGCTAACACTACTTCCCGCTCTGGGGTAGAAGCTGGTATGGCCGACTTGAAAAATCGGCGTGGGGGCACCTCTTCGAATTCCAGCTTGTAGCCTTGGGAAACTATCTCCATCGCCCAAGGATCTACGTCTGACCGAACCCAGACCTGGCTGAAGAGTCGAAGGCGTGCCCCCACCGGTGCGGACTCCCGCAGGGGAGCCCCAGCGTCATGTGGTGGATTTTGTAGAAGCCGGGGAGGACTTCTGTTCCTGGGAACCCGCTGCGGCAGGTGTTCTTTTCCCTCTACCCTTACCTCTGGCAAGGAAGGAGGAGCCCCGACCTCTTCTGGGCTTTTGCGACCGAAAGGACTGCATCTGATACTGTGGAGTTTTCTTTTGCTGTTGGGGAACAAAAGGTAACAAGGTAGATTTACCTGCGGTAGCTGTGGAAACCAGGTCCGCGAGCCCATCCCCAAACAACACATCACCCTTATAGGGTAAAACCTCCATATGCTTTTTTGAATCCGCATCACCCGTCCATTGGTGGGTCCATAAGGATCGTCTCGCTGAAATAGCCATGGCATTGGCTCTGGAACCCAACAATCCAATGTCTATTTGAGCGTCTCTCATATATAAGACTGCGTCTTTAATATGTGCTAAAGTTAGCAAAATAGTATCCCTATCTAGGGTATCAAGGTCAGCTGACAGGGTATCTGTCCAAGCTGCAACTGCACTACTTACCCATACCGACGCAATTGCCGGTCTAAGTAAAGTACCAGTATGTGTATAAATAGACTTTAATGTAGACTCCTGCCTGCGGTCCGCAGGGTCCTTGAGGGCCGCTGTATCTGGAGACGGCAGCGCCACCTTTTTGGACAGGCGTGTTAGAGCCTTGTCCACTATGGGAGAGGATTCCCAACGTGCCCTGTCCTGTGTAGGGAAAGGGTACGCCATAAGAACCCTTTTGGGAATCTGCAGTCTCTTATCTGGAGATTCCCAAGCTTTTTCAAATAACTCATTAAGTTCATGAGATGGAGGAAAGTTTACCACAGGTTTCTTTTCCTTATACATGCGCACCCTCGTGTCGGGAACAGAGGGGTCGTTTGTGATATGCAAAACATCTTTAATTGCAATAATCATATACTGAAGAGTTTTTGCCACCCTAGGGTGCAATCTAGCATCATCATAGTCGACACTGGAATCAGAGTCCGTGTCGGTATCTGTGTCCACAATTTGTGACCAGGGATGCTTTTGAGACCCTGACGGGCCCTGTGAGTCGGTCCAATCCGTGGATTGACCCCCTGATTCTGGATTCTGCTTTGTCTAGCCTCTTATGCAATGATGTACACTTGCATTTAACATATGCCACATATCCATCCATACCGACGGGGACACACCACTCATATACTCCACCTCCTCCTTTGATAAGCCTTCCGCTTCAGACATGCCGACACGCACGTACTGACCCCCCACACACACAGGGATATAACTGAACGGGGACAATTCCCCAACCAGGCCCTTTGGAGAGACAGAGAGAGAGTATGCCAGCACACACCCAGCGCCAAACTAACACTGGAAAACCCAGATAGCGCTTTTATATATAATGCCAATGCTATTCCCACTCACTGCGCTTGAAATGTGCCCCCCTCCTCTTTTTTTCAGCCCTCTGATGCGTTCAGCAGGGGAGAGTCCGGGGAGCCAGCGTTCTCTGCAGCTTCTGTGGAGAAAATGGAGCTGGTTAGTGCTGAGAGATCAAGCTCCGCCCCCTCCAGCGGCGGGCTTCGGTCCCGCTTCAATATCATAAAAATGGCGGGGGATCGTCTATTTGCTGCCTCCGCAGCCTAATATATATATTTGTGCCAAAAACGAGGTTTATTGCTGCCCAGGGCGCCCCCGCTGCGCCCTGCACCCATCTGTGCCTGTGTGTGTTGTTTGGGAGCTGCGCGCTTACCTTATAAAGATCTGAAGTCTTCTGCCGCCTTGAAGTCTTCTTTTCTTCTCATACCCGGCTTCTATCTTCCGACTCTGCGAGGAGGACAGCGGCGCGGCTCCAGGACGAACCCCAGGGTGAGACCTGTGTTCCGACTCCCTCTGGAGCTAATGGTGTCCAGTAGCCTAAGAAGCAGATCCTATCATTTAAGTAGGTCTGCTTCTCTCTCCTCAGTCCCACGACGCAGGGAGTCTGTTGCCAGCAGTGCTCCCTGAAAATAAAAAACCTAACAAAATTATTTTACACAGAAAACTCAGGAGAGCTCCCTGTAATGCACCCTATCTCCTCTGGGCACAAGATCTAACTGAGGTCTGGAGGAGGGGCATAGAGAGAGGAGCCAGTGCACACTCATACTAAAAGTTCTTTATAGGTGCTCATGTCTCCTGCGGAGCCCGTCTATACCCCATGGTCCTTATGGAGTCCCCAGCATCCTCTAGGACGTAAGAGAAAAATAGCTAGCGTGCGATCAGGTCGGAATGACCCTGTGTACGCAGAAAGGCACTTTTGTGAATAAGGCAAGGGTATCCAAAATGTTGTAGAAAAGTTATGGACATCCCTGGGTGGTGAATTGGAGGTGGCCATGAATGCACAAACGGTACACTCAGTAGGCATGTCAATGCAAGTGGCTGCTTTCCTAGATGCACAGCCGTAGGCAAATGTGGCCATAGTCAGACTGAGAAATTGCACCTGCTATAGAGTAGTTGCAAGTTTTAGTGGTGCAACCGATGGTGGCATATAGATGTACAAGTAAGTATTACAGCTTGTATGGACTCTAAAAGTGGGCCTATCAGTCAGCACATTTGGCGGCACGGATGTACATAATGAAAAAAGTTTGGAGCAGCATTTGTATAAGGTCGAAGATGAGCAACCACCAATAGACGCTGCTGCATGGGCTTCTGTGTGCAATTCAGTCCCAGGGGAAAATGTAATAGCCTGTGAGATGTAGGCTGTTCGGGAATTCCTTGAAGTCTGCACATATTTTTTAAAGCGGCAATCATTTACAAGACAAAACCAAGTCAGTTTTGCCTTGCCAATTATTACCACTTTAAAAATACAGGCAGACTCGCAGGAATTCCCGAGCAGCCTGCATGTCGCAGGCTATTACAGTTTGCACAGAGCCATAACTAGTGGGGGGAGGGGGGCTATAAGGGGGCATGCGCCCCGGGTGCAGGATTTGAGGGGGTGCCAAGGAGTTACAGAGGAGCAGGGTTTTTTGTTTTGTTTTTACCAGCAGTGCTGTGTTGCTTCAGTGAGTCACAGACAGGTCCCAGGGCAATGTATCTGACCCACATGTCTGCCCGTAGCTGGCTCCGACGCTGTGCGGGTGAGCTCCAGTACCTGGGATCTCTCCTATGCTAGCTACTGTCTTAAACTCTCTTCTTTGCCATGCAGTGCTGCGACTAGCATGCGGTGTACCGTACATGCTATAGAAGCACACTGTACTCCCAGTTAGCAGTATCAACCTCTGCTTTGCCTCCCAGATGAGGGGATTTGGTGTAGCTGATAGGGGGATGTAGTGTAGTGTTGTAGTAGTGTACCATATAGGGTATGTAGTGTAGTAATGTATTGCAGTATATAGGGACATGTAGTGCACTGATGTGGTGTAGCAGATAAGGGGATGTAGTGTAGTGATGTAGTGCAGCATATAGGGTATGTACTGCAGTGCATAAGGGCAGGTAGTGTAGTGATGTTCAGCGTTTAGGGGATGTAGTATAGTGATGTAGTGCAGTGGATAGGGGAATGTAGGGCAGTGATGAAGTGTTATGATATAGTGCATTGTATGGGGACACACAGAGGAGCATGTAGTTGAACACGCTGGCCTGGCATGTGACACAGAGCATTTGAGACACATAGGGAAATATTGTCTAATAGTATCCATTTTTTATAATCTGATTATTTGAATCTGACAGGGTTTGTTTGGGGTTTTTTGTTTTGTTTTTGTTTGTTTTTTTGGGGGGAGGGGGGGGGGGGGGGGGAATTACTGCCTAGCCCCGGGTGGTGAAAATCCTAGTTTTGGCCCTGTTTTGCCACCAGTATATCTAAATGTGTGTTTGCGGCGGGTTTCATTTGTATTAGTTAGGTGACAACAAGCTGTGCCTGAAACAGATTTTTCCCATACAGAAACTTACATCAAGGACCACTCTATAACACAGTTGTTGTCCCTCACTGCAATGTACTTCAGTTTGTGTGTAGTCATAAGTGTTCTATTTTCATAAACATTTCTATTTTCTTAAGTGATTATCAATTTGAAGAAACCTTTACAGCCAATTCAAATGGATTACAAGCAAGTGGCATCAGAAATGTTCTCACTATGTTCACAGCTTGATGTTCTCATCAGAGGGGAAGTACAGCATGTGAGTACTGTGCATATAAGTATACAGCAATGTAAATAACATAATGTTGAGAATGATGCCAGTACACACCTCCCAACTGTCCCTCATTCAGCGGGACAGTCCCATTTTTCTCGGACTGTCCCGCTGTCCCACCCGCGCAGTATTCCACGGTGGGGGTGGGCAGTTAGGGAGCAGCGGGTAGCAGCAGGAGAATAGATACTGCTCGCATGCTCATGGCACCTACTCGGAGAATATGGAGAGTCTGGGGGCTGCCCAACATGTCTGAGTGCTGGGCACGCTGCCACAGTGACGAGAACGGGTGTGCCATGAAGCCCCACCCCTGTTCTCCGAGGCTTCGCTCCCATTGCGATTGCACGCGCTCCTTCGGTGTGCACAGGGTCCCACTCCCTGAACCAACAATGTTGGGAGGTATGCCAGTGTAATAGAAAAAAAAAACAAAACAGAAATTATTTGTCATTTCTCTGACGTCCTAAGTGGATGCTGGGACTCCGTAAGGACCATGGGGAATAGCGGCTCCGCAGGAGACTGGGCACAACTAAAGAAAGCTTTAGGACCACCTGGTGTGCACTGGCTCCTCCCTCTATGACCCTCCTCCAGACCTCATTTAGAATCTTGTGCCCGGCTGAGCTGGATGCACACTAGGGGCTCTCCTGAGCTCCTAGAAAAGAAAGTATATTTTAGGTTTTTTTATTTTCAGTGAGATCTGCTGGCAACAGACTCACTGCTACGAGGGACTAAGGGGAGAAGAAGCGAACCTACCTGCTTGCAGCTAGCTTGGGCTTCTTAGGCTACTGGACACCATTAGCTCCAGAGGGATCGAACACAGGGCCCGACCTCGATCGTCCGGTCCCGGAGCCGCGCCGCCGTCCCCCTTACAGAGCCAGAAGCAAGAAGATGGTCCTGAAAATCGGCGGCAGAAGACTTCGGTCTTCAACAAGGTAGCGCACAGCACTGCAGCTGTGCGCCATTGCTCCTCATGCACACCTCACACTCCGGTCACTGATGGGTGCAGGGCGCTGGGGGGGGGGCGCCCTGAGCAGCAATATTAACACCTTGGCTGGCAAAAAAAATCACAATATATAGTCCTAGAGGCTATATATGTGAAAAATACCCCTGCCAGAGATCCATAAAAAAGCGGGAGAAGTCCGCCGAAAAAGGGGCGGGGCTATCTCCCTCAGCACACTGGCGCCATTTTTCCCTCACAGCTCCGCTGGAAGGATCGCTCCCTGCAGTTTCAAGACTACAAAGGGTAAAAAAGAGAGGGGGGGCACTAAATTTAGGCGCAGCAGTATATATATAAGCAGCTATAAGGGAAAATCACTCAGTTATAGTGTTCATCCCTGTGTTATATAGCGCTCTGGTGTGTGCTGGCATACTCTCTCTCTGTCTCCCCAAAGGGCTTTGTGGGGTCCTGTCCTCTGTCAGAGCATTCCCTGTGTGTGTGCGGTGTGTCGGTACGGTTGTGTCGACATGTTTGATGAGGAGGCT